>NW_024580667.1:41821831-42354713 GCF_017639235.1 Corvus kubaryi | reverse complement strand
AGGAAAGGAAAGGAAAGGAAAGGAAAGGAAAGGAAAGGAAAGGAAAGGAAAGGAAAGGAAAGGAAAGGAAAGGAAAGGAAAGGAAAGGAAAGGAAAGGAAAGGAAAGGAAAGGAAAAAGAAAAGAAACTCACTGGATTTTACTCGGACAAAACTTCTCAGCTTGTCATGTGTGGCATGAATTTCAGTAAATAATGCATTATATATTTTTTGCTGACGACCTAGGTTTTCTGAGGGGTTGCTCCAAAATACTGAAGAGAAAGACCAAAAGAGTGTCCATCACTAAACACTGCTCTGATTTTTTTTTTTTTTAATATAAAAACTCCTGCGACACAAATATTAAGACCTATATCTATTGTATTAAGAAGTACAATCATGATTCAGCTAATATAACTCAAAAGCACTCTATGAGCCACTCAGTGTAACAGGAAGGAAATATTGTGCCAATCAAAACTTTATATACCAGTTTATCTAAAATATAGTGATTTTTAATTCTCCACAGCAAAGAAATGTTAATTTAGATTTATTTTATTTTTTCATTTAAAATCATAGATAGCTGGAGATCATCTAGTTGAGAGATTCACACAAACCAGGGCAAACATAAAAGTTACACCAGGTTGTTCAGCACTTTTTCCACTCGAGTTCAGAGTGTCTTCAAGGCTACACATTCTACATCTTCTCTGGGCTACCATTTCCAGTGTATGTTCACCTTATTTTTCAGTAGTTTTTCACTTACATTTATGCTAAACTTCTCTCAGCACACCTTTCCCCTGGTGCTTCTCATTCTTTCAAGTGCACCTCAGAGACAATTTTAGCTCCATCTTCTCTATAGGTATCTATCAGTTAGCTGAAGACTATGATTAGGCCCCCCTTAGTATTTTCTTAAGTCTGAGTAAATCCATTTGTCTGAACCACTCTTTGAATATCTTTAAAGGGTGACAGTGGCCCTCCACTGAATTTATTCAAGTTTGTCAATGTTTTTATTGTACTAAAAAGCACCAAATAGCACACAATACCTTGGACAGTCTCAGAAGTACTGTGCACAGGGGGAGAAAAACCCCTTTCCTCTTCTTGTTGGATAATTCTTTCTGACACAGCTATAACCACTACAATAGCATGCATTTACTCATTATCATCTCACGAGCACACTGCTGATTCATCCTCAGCTTGCTGTCTGCCAGGACTTTAAGACCATTTTCTGCAAAGCTGCTTTCCATACAGTTGCCATCCACCCTGTAATGTGTGTGGGGTTACTCTGTTCCTGGTACAGGATTTTCCATTTGCTTTTATTGAACCTCCTGAGGTTTCTATCAGGACATTTCTCCAGATTTTTCCATGTCAGCCCTGCCCTCCCACATATCAGCTGTTCCTCTAACTTAGTATTTTCATGCTACCTTATTAGTGTTTGATTTTCTCATATTCTGTCACTAGATGTTGGTACCTGGGAGACACGAGAACAAATATTATCAGTAAAAATAGAAGAAAAAACCTGAAGCACATCAGTCATTGATGTGTCCTCTTCTGTCCCTTTCCTTTTCCCCCAGCCCTTTATTTTGTTGCTGGCCATTCACTTGCAGCACTGCACCTGATTTTCTCACATTTAACAATGGAAATGAAAACTAGCAATCTACAGCAAGTACAGATTGGTCTCTAAAAGTCTTTGAGAGCAAATGTCCAGCCAATATTTAGTTTTAACTGGTATTAAATGATAACAACTGAGCTTTCCAGATCAGGAATTTCATCTGCCTAAAGTTATCTGAATGAGAAGTCCAAAATATCTATAAGATTCATTAAAAAACCATACCAAACTTACAAAATAAAATTTTGTAGGATACTGTATTTTGTAAGAAGGAACACATGCAAAGTACAAGGACAGCAGAGGTACTTTTGTGTACAAATTAGGCTTTTCTCCTCTACTGTAGCACACAGGATTGTTTGTTAGAAAGATGACCTTGAAGTTCTTCCATGTAGTTGATACTGTGTGGTTAGCACTGATGTTTATGGGTTTTGGTGTTTCTTAGGCATAAAGGTCAAGATGATCAGATTTGTGAGTTTTAATTTTCCAGTATAGTTATACTGCAGGAAAAAAACCCAAAAAAGTAACATAAACAAACAAGCAAAGAAACAAAACAAAGCAAAAATCTCCATTAGAATCTTGGGCCAAAGCCTGGATATTTCTGTCATCTATGGTAGAATTACAGCCAATTATCTCAGAAGTAAAGGTCTAGCTTACTCTTTTCTCTTCTTACTCATATTAATCTTTTTTCATATTTTCCCAGTTTTTACCAAGATGCTTAGAAAGAAATGAATTCAAGCAGCTTGACATTTTGTGGATGAATTTTTGTTTGTCTTTTAATGGTATTAGTATTTATAGCCTGTCTTAAAAAATTTTATGCTTTTGTGTCAAAGTAAGATTTAATGTCTCTATTATGGAAAGAATGCAGCTCAAAACCATTAATCACATAGTTTTCATAAAAATATTCCATTTTCCAAATAATGATGTTAATAATTGTATGAATTATTGCTTTTATTGGAAGTTAGTTAAATAATAAATGTTTATTTAAAATTAAAATAAAGATTCACTTCAAGTTTATGCTCTACATCATTGTACTTAATAGAAAATTTGCTATCGACTTCACTAAGCTTTGTCTCAAGCCTCATTAAACACAATAGGTAATACTATGGTGGTTAATAATAATGCTTTACATTAACAAAGATGAGTAACCAATCTTTGTTACAGCTGCTTTGTACAGAACACAAATTGAGGTACAATAACAACAGAAATTATAATTAAAATGGAGTGGAAAGGCCTTGAGGAGAAAATGAAAGCAGAAAATATGATACTACTTTGTTCCCTTCTGAGATGCTTCCATATTGATACTAGACAGTGTGCAACCAGAAGAAATAGAGTTTCTGGGATAATCCAGACTGCAGAAATAGCCTGGTGAAGATTATGTCCCACATTACAGGGAAATATTCATCCAGGCAGTGAACAGACAGTGTGAAGAGAAACTATACTGAATTCTGCAGTGGAAAACACAGCTGGATACAATTCTGACAAGAGTGAAAAAAATGTCATCTGTGAAGAGAGAGAGTAATTTTGAGAAAATTCATTTATGGGTTTTGGCACAATGTACTTAGTAATAAGTCAAAGTACAATGTACAAATTGTAACTGATGGAAATTTGGTAAAATCAAAAAGCTTATGCAAGTGTGTGTAGTAGATAAAATCTAAACACTGTTACATTCAGATTAAAAAGACATTCCTGCTTAAATCAAAAGTAGGGTGTTTTACTGCTTTTTGCTTCTGTACCAGGCAGATGGATGTCTTCATTTGGGGTTTTGCTATATAACAGTACAGAAATTGCTAGAAAATTTTACATTCAAAGTCATTTGTAGAGGATATCCAAATGCATACAGAATTGTAAACAAACAAAAAAAGCTTAAATTGGCATCATAAATTAGTGTTGAACTATGGAAGATTTCCTAGCAACGGATTATATTCAATCAGATGCATTCATGAAAAAATCCAAGGGCACATTCTAACAATCTTATTCAGCATGCCTAAAATACTTTTTACTATCGTCCATGGTATGGAAGATTCAGTTTTTCATAGTTTTGTACATAGGTCAAAACCTGAAAATCTGCTTTATAATATCATTGAAATACAGCACACCTTTCAACCTCCAAAATAAAGGGAGAATATTCCAAGCCATTGTTTTTATGTATTTTGGTTTTATTTGATTCTTTATTTTTAAAGCACTTAAGGATGTTGCAATTATTTCTGAAAAAGTCATGAGGAATTGAGTGATGCAGATTCTGATAGGAGAGTCTATTTCAAATATTATTAAAAATTCCTTAGGCCCTAGTTCATTGAAGAACCTCAGGATGTACTTAGCTGAAAATATTACTAGTCTGACTTAAGTCAGCGAACCTAATTCTACAGATCTTCTACTTTTGAAAAAGGACATATTTCAAATAATATAAACAGTGTCATTGCTTTATCTTCAGAATACTTCATACTCTCTGCATTGTAAATGAACCTAAGAAATGCAGGAATTGAAGCAGTATCTTCTTTGTAACATTGCTCCCATATTTATGTAAAATGCTTCTGCGTTGTTTCTGGCTATACCATCACAGTATTACAAAATATTTAAATACTCTTTTTCTCAACACCATTTTAGCAAGCTTCCATTTGATTTCAAAATAAACTAACTTCAATTACATGCTGATTAATGGATGTTTAATTTATAAAGCCTGGATTTTGTCTACATACTGAAGACTCATTAGAACTAGGTTGTCTTAATGAGTTATAGTCTAATAAGCATGCACTTCTTTCATAGAATTTCCTAGTTCTTTCCTAATATTTCCACAATTCAGTAGTTTTACAAGCCTTTGTTGACCACTTATACATGTGTATATGTTTCTATGATGTAAAATAAATTAAACATTGTCCTTATACTGTTAATTAAAACTTGACATATTCAAAGGTGACATTACAGTTCATTGTGACTTGTCAGATGTTTTCCTATCCTTTGTGGTTTTGTGTCTTCTCACAGAGTGCATGTACATGAAATACAGGTTAATCAAGGTGGCAAATCTCATAGCAGCCAAATTTGCGGTTCTCAAAGTTTGCAATTCAACACTACTTTCATAGTTGTCCTTGTTCATTTCTGGCAGGAACTCCAGGTATAACATTTCTATGGTTTTATGATTCTATGGTTGTAATTGCAGATTCTCTTTTCTCTGTCTTCTGTCACAGGGTTGAATAAGAGAATCATAGAATATGATGAGATTTTCTAATCTACACTTTGCTATACCTATTAATCCTTCATCATGTCCATAGGCATGTCCATACTTGCAATTCATGATACCTCTGCCGGGTTCTCCACTCCTGGTTGTGTATTGTTCAAACTCCACTCTCTTAAACGCTGTCATCTAGAAAAACCTCTTTTATACCTGTTGTGATTTCTGTCATGACAACATATCACAATGCATCTGCTCCGTCTGCCCTTGTACGCTTCCATAGCTATTCCCTGATCAGGTTTAATGTATAAGCCTAAATATGTATAAAATATAAATTATGCAGCTATTTTCTTCTTCTATATGTAACAGCAAACACAGAATTTAAATCGTACCAAACAAGAGGAAAAAGCAGAGGAAAAAGAGTAGCAGGCTTCAAGCATCATACAACTTGTTTAAGCTGGGATCAATAAGAGTGGGCATGATGAGGGCCTTTTGAGTCATCTGGAAGAAACCTAATTAAGGCTTGACTTTAATTAAGGAGTCTCTACCTAACAAGAGTGTACTCAATTATATGCTTATGTATTTTGTTAAGCTGCACAGTGCTGGTGTACATGTGTTTGGCAGAGTAAACAAGGATATTTTTAACCAAAAAGATTCATCACAAAATGTCAGTTTTTTGTGAATTGTACTTTTATATACCAAGAATAAAAGAGTTCTGATGAAACTTTTTGGAAAATAATCCCACTGGAACAGATTGAAGCAGCCTAGCAAGTACCAGTGAAGGACATAAAATGAGCATGAGTGGAAATATCTTGGAGGGTGCTCCTTCTCCCATAGTCAACATCAGCTTCCTTCTGTGATTCCATCAGGGGAGGGTGGTAGATGCCTCCGCCCCCCCCACCCCCCAAAAAATAAAAAAAAACCAAAAAAACATGACACAAAGGGGTGCTGTATATCTCCATCCTCTGACCACAGTCTGTCTGGATGTTGCTACCAACATCAGTCATGTCAGCCAGCAGGGAGGGGGAGCAAATCTGCTCCAACCAACCCTAACCCATCAAGCCTGCCCTGCCCTCACTCCCAAGGGAGACCTGCCCTGCCCTTCGCCATCCTGGAGTGGATGGGGATATGTGGTTCTTTTAGGAATTCTTCAAAAGCAGCATATTTAAAATTCTGCTGGTCATGCTTGGTCCTTTGATATTTTCTTAAACTTCCATTTTCAATTGTCTGGAGATCCTAATACTCTTGCTAAGTACTTCACTTTCAAAAATGAAAAAAAAAAAAAGGAGATGGGAATATGATGAAACCTATTTCCCAGTACACATTATCTTAAAAATTCGCAGTAAATTTCACTATACATAAAATAGCTCTAGGATTTAAAATGTGTGAGGGAGTTTGTGGTGTTGTATTTCCCACCAATTCATTTATTAAATGCCTTTCACATTGTTCCCCCACCACGTTCCCCTGCCCCTAGCCCTGGCCACTCCCTCGGGGCCTCCCTATTGGTTCCTGTACCCCAACTCCACCCATGTACCGCCCCTGCGATCTGACAAAAGCCCCCTGTTCCCTGATCACAAGGTCTCTCTGCCTCTGGGGGTCGCTGGGACGAGATGTAGGATTAAAGATCCTCTTAAACCCTCATGGGGAGACCCTTCTCACCTCCTTCGCCGTCGCTGTGTTGTAAAGCCGATAGCTAGCCAGAGCAAAACCGCGGAGCCGTCCGAAATGGACTACAGGAGGGTGACAATGGTCTCACTGCCCTAAGCAGCTCCACTGAGCTCTCAGGGAAAGCAGCAGCCTGCTAAACTAAACCTAGCACTACAACAGGAGTTTTACAGTTAAAACACTAAAACATTTATCAAATCCTCTGTCTCTGAAATTTGTACTATCTGTAGGTCTTCTGACTTCATGAAGCTATTTATTGCTGAAAGAAGTGAACACTATTCTCTGAAGTCTTACAAGATGGATCAGTGGTGTCATTACTGAAGTAAAACATCTTGGGGAACCACAAAAACCAAATAACTAGTATCCGTCCAAAGATTAATTTTGCTTGTCCTGGAGATCATTTTGATAATTCCGTAATTTGGATGCCTAGAAGCACCAATACACTTTCTATGTATTTGTTCTTGTCATAAAATCCCCTTTCTAAACCATGTCTTTGGAGTCCTTATGAGTATGCAAAAGAAGTTAAAGGGCAAAGATACTGCTGATTAAGAAATTTTAGGTTTAGGCTTGGATAAAGCTTCCTTATTTTCAAGTTGATATGATCAGTGATTAGCACATTCATTCACTGAATGCATTTTCCAACTAGGGTCTTTTTTAAGGATGCAGAAAAAAACCTTTTAGATTTGTCTCTTGAAATATATGAAAAGATCTGCCAGTGTTTATGTTAGAAGACAGCTCTTGCAAAACAGCTTTTTAGAAGACAATTTTTCTCTCTCTTAAGCTCAGAGCATCATTTTACTGCTAATTTAAAATACTGTGTCAGTATCTTTTTTCAAAACTTCGTATCAATTTTGAAAATGTCCTGAAGAAATATTATGTTTAATTACTATGGTAGTTGGCAGTTTATAAATAGACATTGTGGGATTTTGAAGACTTAAGCTGATAAGACTTTAATGAAAGCTATTCATCTCTGCCAGAAGTAACACAATTTAATCACGGAATCACAGAATGGCTGACGTTAGAAGGAATTTCCAAGTACAGAGACTCCACAACATCCCTGGACAACTTGTTCCGGTGTTCAGTCACCCTCACAGTATAAAAAAAGTGTTTCCTAATGCTCAGAGGGAACCTCCTTTACCACAGTTTGTGCATGCTTTTGTGGACCAGCCACTGCACAGAACTGAAAAAGATATGGCTCCCTCTTCCTCTCTGCCCCTTACACAGCCCCTCCCCCTGCTTAAGTATTTTAATTGAGAGATGTTTAGGTCTGTTAACAAATTATAAGTAATATTTGATCTTTTTGGCACAATTGAGAGATTTCTTTTTCTAATTGCTTTTATTAACCATGACTGTCACTAGTTACAAACACAAATGCACACACACTAACATGCAGCCACATATATACTTATTGTCCTTCCACTGCCTTTTTTTTTCTCTTTTTTCTCTATTAGTTGCACAAGATTGCATGAAACAGTTTGATTTTTCCAGTTTTTCCAGAGCTTCAGAGGTAACCACCCTGTTAGATGGAACATTTCTGGAAGTTTTCAGGGACCCTGCAGCTTCTGTTTGTTGTTTCTTGATTGGCAGGTTAATGATTGTAACCTGATAGATTGGCTCCTGATAAAATAAAATGGGCCCACCCCATTCCACTCCTTGGTGGATTGGACCAAACAAGTGCCAGATGTCCTTCAACATCAAGCATTCTGTGATCCTGAGATACCATTATACTGACCATGGGATTCAGGGGGGGTATTGGCCTAAGCCTGGGGGCAAGAGTGGTGTTACTTACATGAGTCATATCCAGTTCAAGACATTGAGTCATCAGGTGCTGGATAAAATAAGCATTTTTTTGTAATATTGTGAGGATAAACAGGAGATCCAGGGTATCCACATTGACTCAGCAAAGGTGAGAGCCTGAATCACAGGATACAATGGAAGTGGGGCATCTGGAGGCTTCACCTGAATGAAAAATGGACAGGAATAAACATTTGCTCCGGTGGGAGCAATTCAGGGACACTTACTCTGCTGATCTGACTCCAGTAGCTGTCATCAGACCCATTCACACCTGTCCCCCAGTAGCTGGCTCTCTGGGCACAAATTCAGTAGGACGCTCTCTAGATCCAGAGAGCTATGTCCTGTCCAAACTATTGACCCAGGACCCCCACTCACTCTGGTGTCTGACACCACAGGAGGTCACACCAGCAGCTGGCAGCTAGTCCTTGCAGCACATGTACACAGGTTTAGAGAGTGCCATCACACAGAGAGTTAAAAGTTTTAATAAGAAGATATAAGAAGACAGGACAGACTGCAGTGATGAGGAACAGGGCTCTGCCAGAGAAGTGTACTGATTTGTTTACATGCAGCCAGTCCCTTTATACCTTTTTCTGTCTGTTTACCTACACTCTCTGTCCCTTCCTGCTTCCCCGTCCACTGCATTTCTTCTCAGGGGCTTGTACAACTCTATCACTCCTAAACTCCTTCCAGACTGGGTACCTCTGGGGTACCCTATTAGTTAAAACAGTGCAACCACTGTGGTCATCAATAAAACTGTTTTTGAAAACAAATATATTTCAACCTCTTCCATGAGCTGTCCTTTTCTACTTAAGATTTCCATAATGGGAGGTGAAGCTTTACTGGGACAAAAGTTGACATAGTTAGTCTGCAATCTTATTGTATCATTTCATTATCCAAGCCAAAATGATGTCAGGATCATCCTGTCAAGGCTGGCTAGCAACAAGTGTTTTATCCTGAGCGTTGTAGAAGCAGTTAGGTGCGTATGTCTCCTAAACGGAAAAGTGGAGCTTTCAACTGAAATGGGTTGAATAGCCGAAGAAGTCAGAATAAAACCAGTTTTGTCATACATGAACATGACTCATTTTCTTTCTGTAATAGTTCAGTCTGTGCAAAAAGAAAATGATCTAATAAAATCCTAGATGAATCTTCACAAAGGATAAAAGTTCAATGAAAAAGATATGCCTATGAAAATCACAGACTTCATGATAATCATGTATTTAAGAAATAGTACATATACAGAAAGCTTAGTCTGAATCAGAAAATGCAGAGTACTGTAACTCCATGTTTGTTTTCTCTGTGAGAAACAAAATTGACAGTCTTTTCAGAGGAAGCAAATAACAGAAAATAAATGTTTTCCTGAAGTTCACTTGAAGCCTTAAGGGATACTATGTTATAACAACCTACCTTCCATTCTTTGCAGCTCTGACTAGTATCCCACAGAGATTCTTTGCTAAACTGTGAGTACAAAATAAAATGTGAAGAGGTCCAAGCCTGTCTACAGATTCCACTTATTATTAGCATCCATTCTTACCATAGAACATGTCACTGGAGACCAGTATTGTCCTTAGAGTGAAAGGATTTCAGGAAAGTTATTTTGGAGCATCTGAAAGAAAGAAAATCTGTTGTTTTTTTATAAAAGCCTATAATCTCAATTACCCATTTGCTTTTTCTTTAAAGAAACATTCAAGCTCCCCAGTCTCTTTCAGCAATGTAATTTCCCAACTTTGTTTGCAGTGGAGATAGTTTTAAATGTTGTGTTATTTCTGTAGTAACTTTGCAGAAAAATATAGTGTGGAAATTGCTGTGAATTAGTTCAGATCGGAAAGAACAGTTTTTATTCTACATTACAGGAAATGAATGTAAGTATAGTTGCCAGTTACTAATAAATAAAAAACAATGCCTCTAAGGAGGCATCTTGACAAATACATAGGGAAGGTTAACTATATTTAGAATAGCAGAATAGGACATGACTGACATAACATAAAACTACCTTGTATTGCTCGCGCATCAGCTTTTTTTTCTTTTTTCAAAGTAATTAGCATGACAACGTATTACATTAACTTGTGAAAGGTCCTGTGTTTCAGGGAGTACAATGGGCTGGAAGTGGTAATGGATGTATTTTTTTAAATGTTTATCTATATCTGTCTTTGCTAATCTAGAAGCTGTTTTAGCTAATGGTTTTAAATTACCAGAAGGAAGGCCCCTACAAGATTAAATTACGCTTATTCATAAAAAGTGTTTGAAAAAGTCAGACAGCTTAAAAAAAATTGCTAAAAATGTCACTCTGGAAAAATACTTGATTTTTTAAGCATCAAACAGAATCATGAGGATGAAACATGCCAATTATCAATTGAGCTTGTGACTCAAAATTTATAATTTTGGGGCTTAAAAGCTAGTTTTCGAATGCATTTAAATTAAAGTATTAAAAATATCATATACCTCTTAATGATATTAATATCATACTAAAATAAAGCAAAATAAGCAAAACCCAAGTATAAACAAATTTAATACCTGTTTATGATGCCAGATGTTTAGCAGACACCTGGACTGCAAATAAAGTGTATTTGGAATATTTTTTTCCTTTACTAACTGTAATTCTAAAAATGTATTCAAATATGTGACTATAATCCTATGTTCTCATTTTGATGTCACCTGTAGTGCCCATCAAACTTCAGTGCCCAGTAAAATACTTTTTTTTTTTTGCCAGCCTTGTCTGCTCATCAGTAGAATAGAGTGGGTGGTATTTGGATTGGTTAAGAAAAAGTCTGGCCATTAGGCTTGCAGCATCCAGAACCTTTTTTCTTCTCTTTTCATAAGGGACCCATTTCAGCCAGTGAACTGAGGACTGAGTATTTCTCCTTCTAGTCATTCCTACTGTTAGTTTAGTGACTTGTTCACTCACCTGGGAAAAGGGAACTACAGCCTGAATTCCTTTCAGTTACAAGCAGATGCGAACCTATGTCTCCTTGTTATGAATGGATGATGTGGGTTTAAATCAGTCTCTGCCTTTTGCCCAGGCCTCTGGCAGCAGGCAGTCACATTATTGAGGTGGCCAGCACCCCAAGACCCACTCTCATTCACAAGTTCTTTAATAATGGCTGATTTGGTCTATCATAGAATTAATTATTTATTAATGGAAACAAAACTAACAGACATAAGACTTAAAACAGACTATTACTACACAGGGATAAGACAAAAAGGGATTACTAGTATTACACGCAGGGTCAAAGGTACCATTAAATTTACAGCTAGTGAAGAAATAGTATAACTTAGGATCCAGTGTTTTTTACTACCAAATTGTTGAAGGGGCACACATCGAGATCCTTTCCCTCAATTTCCAGAAAAGTAACCACAAAATTGTGTCCAAGCTTTGGGAAGAAATTGTCTCGCACGTTCCCAGGGAGTGTGTAAGAGACTTCTGCCTCTATGATAAACTGTAGTACTTTTATAGTGTAAAAACAGGCCTATTGGTCACCTGTGGTTTTTTTTATCTCTTCCCACATCTGTGTCTTGGGGTGACTTTATGATGTTGTATACCATATCGTTGCTCTATGCCCAGAAATTAATTTTTTTGCCTTTTCTATGCCTTTAAACTGAGCCTGAGAGGGGGGGAGAGGAAAAAAACTGAGAGAACTCCTAAAGCAGTTTGCAGTTTGTTTTCAAGGACACAGATAAAAAAACCTCTCTGCGTTCAGCTGCTGCAGCAAGAGGCAGGAGTGGGAGGAAGCACCGGGTTTGCTTTTTTTCCAGCAGCTTTCGGCCAGTTTTTAAGCTCCTTTTCCTCTGGAGAATTGAACTTTGTTTCCCTGGGACTCCAATTTTTCCCCTTCTTCTCTTCTGGATGGTTTCAACATCAGAACACATCGGGAGGAATTTCCACTGAGGCCTTGGCCCTGGAGGTGGGCCCACCACCCCGTCCCAGCTCCAAGGAGGGGGAGAGAAATCTACGGAAGGACTCTGAAATTTTCCCAGGTTTCTCTCAGCAGAGTGAGAGGTTTTATTATTTAGCATTATTATCCTTTTCCTGTGTGTTTGTTAAATAAATAGTTTTTATCTCTTTCACTTTCCTTTGAGGAAAATTCATTTTTTCCCGAACCTGGTGGGGGAAGGCTGGTTGTAACCTGCCTTCTATCAGAGGATATTTTCCTCCAAATTTGTCCAAACTGGCACAATCTGTTAAGCTGGCAGACCTTTTGGCGCTAGGAGTTGATACCCTCTGGGCCTTGCCCGCCTGAGTTCTCTCTCCTATCTCCACCAGCCACCTGTGGTGGGGAGAGGGGAGGTATGACCAGCCACACTCCTACTCTGTGTACTTTAAACCTACTGTTCAAAGAGGTTGGTAGAAAAGCCATTACTGTATTTTTTCAATGGAGATGTATGTTGCAGTTGTGATCAGCTTGGGTATTCTAGAAAATATACATTTGTACCTTGTCAGGGTAGTGCTAAGCATGCTAACGTCTTGCTTGTTGAGACACATCTTTCTGTGACTTTGGTATTTTCTTCTTGAACTCCAATTATCGTTGGCATTTTTTTGCAGCTTTACTCCTAAATACTTGAACTTGGAAATTTAGACTGACTATCTAAGTTTGTATGACAAGGAAACTTTCAGACTATCTGGAAAAGGATTTATTTATTGCCAGCCTCCACACCTGGGTGCTGCTGGACTGCTGTTTCTGCTACATCTGATATGAGGATATAGATTCTGACAGACATCCTTTTTTGCATGTATTAAAAGGTAAGAAAATTTTGATAGTTAAATCTTTATATATTTCTGTACAGGTAGATCAAGAGCTTCTAATCTTAACAAATTCAATTAAGCACAATTTTCAATAATGTCAACAACCAAAGTAACTATAATAATATCATGATGTAATAGCTATTATTTCTGATTTTTTTTTTTTTTTTTGTTACCAACAAATAGCAGTAGCCACAATCAGTTTAAACTGCTGTGTAATAGCATGTGGGTTTTGTTCACTATGGAGCTTACTTGATTTTCTCAAAGGAAAAAGCATCTTACATCTGGTTGGTTGTTGAGATGTCTTAGGAAGATCCAGTTGGCTGAGCTGTCTTAGAATCAATACATTTATTTTAAATATGTATCATTCATTGTTCTGGGAGTACGGATATTTCATTTATCTGAAAATACTATATATACAAGCATCTAGATCCACAAATCTGCAAGATGTGATAAAGTACACGTAGTGGTTAAAAAATATATTTTGAAATAACTTGTGAGTATAAAAATAAAATTTTGATTCTAGTCTAATGCAATACAGAAAAAATGTGATGACTTTTTTTCACTTCATTATTATGATTTTCCGGAGTTTATAAACTGATCATTGTCCTGTCACTTGGAAAATGAATTAGCTTATAAATATTACAATAGCAGGAAGTTTATATTTAATTGAAGACACTATGTACATGAATATATATGTGTGCATTTTTACAGATATTAGTAAGCCTCATAACTCACTTTTCTTAATAGCAATAGTCAAGAACATTTTTTTTTAATTGCTGGATTAAAGGATTAGCAATGAACTGCACTTGTCTTCTAAAATAATTTTGAGTCGGGGGAAAAATAATGGACTGAAATATATTGTATTTTCTTCTACTCTGGAAACTATACACAAGACAACACACATAAAAGCAGTCTCCTTATTGCATGTCTGGTTTTCAATTAAAATGTCAGGATATAGGCATCTTTCCTCCTTGCAGGTCAGAAAAATAACCATATTTTAAGTAACTTATTCATTTTACACAGGATGGTGAAATGCAAGATCTCTCTCTTGCTAGATAGAAGAAAAAAGTGAATCTGTGTAGGTGAACATATGTGTGTGAACAATGAGAATGCAGTCATCTCTCTTATTTAAATAAATTTCTGTGGGAAAAAAGTGTTTGTGTTCTCTACCTTCAGGCATGAAGAGTTACATGGTTTAAAAAGTAGCAACAGTTTGTTTTCTTTGAAGTAGTTGAGGTGGGGGTTTTGTGTTGTGGGGTTTTGTTTTCTCTCCTGGTAACTTTACTAGATCAAAAGTACAGACTTGGTTCATTCAACTACACATCAGTGTCCAGAGATAGTCAAAATGCTCTGATGTATAATGCCAGGCATCTAGCTGCCTTTCCAAAATACTACAGGTCCCACATATCTGCAACCTTCTTCACCATGGCTTGGGCAGATAGAGGACTGAAAAAGGTACTCATGTTCAGGTTACTGAACAGGGACATAATTTGCCTTACAGTGGATGACTAGCTCCTCAGTTTTGACAGAGGTGAAGATACGGACTGTGTGTACGTTGTGACTGTTATAGGAGCTCAGGTACCTAGATCACTTATAAATACCTAAATCTGACTGTTTGAATCAAATCTAAATCAAACCCTTAATACCTGAAACAACTGACTGTGACAAAATGAGGACACTTGATATATCATTTTCCCTAATTCCACTGGGAGCACTTCTATGTAAGACTCATTGTACCCTACAGAAAAAAATCAAAGTTGGAACTGCCCAAGGGTGAACTTTTGTCATGTTCTTTAGCTTATTTGTTTTATTTTTGGAAATTTAAGTAAGTTTCCTTAAGTTTAGAGAATCTCTTCTGAACATGTAATTTTCAGGCTAACAAAGTGTTAAAATACTAGAGAAGCTGGTCACTAATTCAAACTATAAGGAAAATGTACTCTATTTTTTTCTTCCAATTTGAGTTTTTCCTATGTCTTTGGAACTTAAAAAGATATTTTGGTATCCAAAAGAACAAAAAAATCAGGTAATCTATTTTCAGGTTTTAAGAGGTAAATTTGAACTCTGTTTGACATATGTTACAAAACAAAGGTAGAATGCTTGGTTGTTTAAGATAGCCACAGAAAAATGAAGTGCACGGAATTACTTCTTTGGCCTATATTGGATGTCACTGTTGAAATCAATCAATCCCTTTGATAATGAAAAGAATTATAGCATGTCTAGATCAGGCTTTATTTGGGTCAGTACAAGTCATACCCTTATGTCATACCTTTATCCTTTAAAATACAAAATATAAACATTATTCTAGTTTTTTAGATGGAGCAAGCCCTGGGTCGTATTGATACAACATTTTTTTTTCCATGCTAAAAATTTTTTTTGAATAGGTATTGTTAAAATTTATGAAATTTGGGTAGTAAGCAATTCAAATATCTGGTTATCTGCTGGAAAGTAGATCTAATCTGAACACACAGTCTAAATGTTCCTTGAAAAACGCCTGGGTTTATAAAACGGAAAAAAGTTTTATGGGAGAACTTACCTTAATTTGGTTGGTTTTTTTGTTTTGTTTTTTTTATCATCAGAGAAAAATTATTGAATATCTCAAGCTGGAAGTTAATATGGGTAAGAGTAATAACAAAAAAAAAGTGTTACTATGCAGAAAAGCGAAGGTGGGAGCACAAAATAAGACAAAACAATTACTCACAAAATATCCTATTGCTGAGGAAAGCTATGAGGCATACTGAAATAATGTGATGGCTCTATAATGAGCTCTGTAATGACTTTAAAATGTTTATGTTTAAAAAAGGAATCATACAATACTGAAAATAAAGACATGACTGAATATTACTATAAAGGAGTAGGTCAAGCATGTAAGGATTGAATTAGAAAGATATAACCATGAAATCAGTTCCAGCTACACAGAGACATTAAAAAAAAGAAAAGTTTGATAAGTGTTTTTCAGAGTAAATAGAAGACACTGAAAAGAAGATTTCAGTTTATAGAAAGACAGGAGGAATGTAAGAGAAGGACAGATTGTGTCCTGTGTAAGAGAGCAGTTTGAGCAAACGGGGGCTATCCCGGCGATTTCTGGACTGTGTCAAAGACATATTCTTGACAGTTGCCAAGTATGGCAATGAAGATTGGTGCCTTTTTGGAGTCACTGCTTGCAAATAGCCAAGAACTCTTTGGAGATGGGTCTGTAAGCAGAAGCTTTGGCTGCAGTACCCCTACATTTTTAGAGGTAAGATCATAAAGGGCATGAGAAAGACAAGTAAAGTAATAAAGATCACTGACTTCAGAAGAGCAGACTTCAGATTCAGGTTCTTCAGGGAACCATTAGGAGTAGTCCAAAGGGAGCTTGTCTTCAGGCACAAAAAGGACCTCTGAAGTGCTTTGAGAGTTTCAGGACATCATTCTGAAAGCACAGGTGTGATCTATCCTCATGTCAACTCTTGTGTCATACCCAAGAATGTTGCAAAAGTTAGCAGTTGCTTCTGTGTGACAACTTGATCAAGCTTTCAACATTCTCCTTAGTCTCCATAAATAAAAAGAAGAGCATACTCCCAGTAATTCATCCATCTTCAGATCTTCTTCAGATTGAATAGTCACTGCTTTCCCTCCTCTGTACTCAATCCAGCTCTCCTCCATATAGATAACACACATTTATATGGATACAATATAAAGCCCATATTTGCTCATTGTTAATTTTAATATTTATTAGAGTGAATAGATTAGGATTGCAGACTAGTTATGGGAATTAGATGGACAAACACTATGCAAAAGTTGAGGGAGCCTGGCTCTGTTTGCTCTAGAGTATTTAAGTAATTAACTGAAGCAATCCCTGAATCTTTAGTGTTTATTGAGGACAAAGGAAGAACAAAGGAGTGAATAACAATAAGGTTTGAGTCTTTTTTGCAAAACATTAGGGGTTAGAAATGACCAATATAGTACAGTCCAAAAACGTCTCTGTTAAGTAAATGTCATTTATTTCTGTGATAGGACACCTAGTAGATAAAGAAAAAATTGCAAATTACATACTTGGAGGCTTTTGTTGTTGACATGATGATTACTGCATCATATTTGGATTGCTACCTTTGCATTAAATGAATAACACCTATTCAGTGTAGTATATGAAGAGCTATAGTTAAGCTATCATTCCTACGCCATCTTGACATATTCTTCCTTTACTGTCAGTTTAGTAGAACTGGTTCACAGCATCAGGCTTTTGGTCTTGCACAACTGTTGTAAGCAAAATCATCAGTCAAAAAATCTTCCATTAAATTAAACACGGCGTCCACATCACATGTTTAGAAGACTGAACTAGCCTAATTGTTTGGTACTTTTCAAATGTGAGGTATGTGTTAATTCCATTATTCAAATGCTAAAGACTTCTTCCCCCTAGAAAAAAAAAAAACAAAACACAACAAAGCAAAGAAGAAAACCCACAAAAACCAAAGCAGCTCCCTCCTATGAACCTGACAGCAGTAACAATATATGAAAACAAAAGAGCACGATGAATGTCAAGTATAACTAGCCAAAACTATAAAGTTTGAAAGTCAGTTTGATTTCTTGAAAATTATTTGGAATAAAAAAAGAAAATTAGTGAGGGGTATACAAGCTTTAAAGAAAGACAGGTTCTGTGCCAACCACTGAATGAAGAGAGCCTTACCAAGTCTCTCTCTTCAGAAATGCTTGACAGGAGACAACTCTAGAAATAACTCTGAAATCTTCAAGGATACTCACCAAAGTCCACAATTGCTACCAAACATGCGATCACCCAAGTTACATATTTATTACTTCTTCAAGACATCCCTCTTCCTACTACTTTTACAAAGCAAAGTTGTTTGAGAACTGCTCTATTTTGTGTCCCCTGTCACTGCCCTAGGACACTAAAAAAAGGAAAAATGGAAAGAAATTGACACAGGATGTTTTTTATCCTACTACTGTTTTGCATTGATCAACATTACCATTCGTCATTCTTTTGGCATTCTCTGTATTTCTGAACATAGACAAGAAATTACAAGATAATAATCTTACTCATGATGTCTTCATAATTAACAGACACTGAGGAGAAATACATGGCTTATTCTAACAGTTTTCTCTGGGGGTGGCCATCTAACCTGTCAATCTGGCACTCCAGAAAAGTGTGGGTTTATTTCAGATACTCTATGGCATCTTAGGGAGGACTAGAAATACACAGAAAGGTTACTGAACTGAGTCTTTAATTGTCACATCCTAAAGCAGACACTACATCTGGTCAGCTGAAAAGGTCTCTTGACTCTATTAATTGCCCTGTAAATATATTTGCAATAATCATCTCACTTTCCTTTGTGATGAGATATTGGTGTTTTAAAGCTGTTTAATTGAATCTGAAGGCACATATCTTAATTGAGTCAAGTGACTTTTACTCCAGAAATTATTGCTGTAAGCATTAGGACAGGCTACAGTTGCTTAAACATGAGCATCTCATTCTCACTTCATGTGCTCTAAGGCACTTTATAGTTACAATACTGGACCAAGGGGACACTCACATGCTTCTTGAGCAGCAGCTGGAGACCATGCAGAACTAGGCAGATCATGCTTAACTTGCACAACTTGGCTGTTTTTTGGCAACTGGAATCTGTTCATAAAGATAAATGAATTTCAGCCAAACTGCTTTTATATAACAGTTCAAATTTAATCAAATCCATACTTAATGTTTCCAAAGGGTGTATAATAAATAATAAGCCAATTTTTGTTGATATTTGATATGTTTGAAGATTGAACAATAAGACTTTGATACTTGTGAATTTGAAATATGGCAGTTTTCTGAACCACTGTGGGCTATGAGTGATGTATGTTCTTCAGTACCTTTATGGATGTGGCTGTGAAGGTGATGATTTAAGCTCAATCTTTGGAATTTAACCTGAAAGAGAGGATATGCAATCCCTTTCTTGCCATCTAGCCTTAGCTAGTAAGTAGAAGCAAAGGTACAGCATTAGGGATGACATCTTCCCAAACCACCTTTCAGCTGTAACTGGCTGTTTGAACTGCTGCTGTAAGTAGGGGATCAGGAAAGTAACTTTAATTTCTGAGGCAGCAAGGAGAGATACCACAACACCCTCTGATACAGAAAAGAAAGTTGTCTCAGGGATGTAGATGGCTGTGAATACTAAATTAACTTATTCTTAAATGAGGTGTGAGTTACAGTGACATGGAGACAGTAGGGTGAATGAAAAAATATTTCAGAGGTATATGCATCCTCTGTGCATAGAGCAAGAGAAGGCAAATTAAATCATAACTCAGTAATGCAGAAAGTACACTCTTCACTTTCCCTGTAAATATGTCTCCTTTTGTTCCAAGTTTAAGAAGTATGTAGAACCTGGAGGAACTTGTGCTGTTGAAAGGAGATCATAGACTTCATGGTTGTTTTTCCTTTAGAAATACGCTAGTCAATATCTTTGATCAGTTTTGATATATAAAAATGAAAGCATGATAAATTCTACATTTATTTCTTACTAAGAAAGCAAGAGTTCTGAGACATTACTGTTGCTGAACTTTATTAAAGAAAACTTTTTAAAATTATCCCCAGCGTTTTAGTGTTCTTATTTTTTTAGAGTTCTTATGTTAAAAAGAAATAATAAGTATTGACAGACAGTCATGTTAATAATGTATTTATACATTATACATTGTTTTTGTAAAGTATTTCTTGAGCTATGCTTCCCCCAGTGCAATCAGGAATTTTCCTTGTTAATTACGCCTTGTTAAACTGAAATAATATTGCACATGTATATATCAATGTAACTTTTGTAATATATACACTTTATTTAAGAATGCTTACATTTTATAGTGCAAATATGATTGTATTCTGCTTCCTCTAAGGTGTTCAGAAGTAAAAAATGCTGATAGTTGTTATATGTTCTAATCCTTCTATTAGAGTTTTTATTTTGTAATAGTATGCTAATCATAAATAACTCCATAGCAGATTTTGTTTGGTTTTTTTCCTTGACTTTCTTAATGTCCACAGAAAAATATTGGTCTTCCTGTTGCCAGTAGGAATTTGTATTCTGATTGCTACACATTATGATGTCTGCTTAGGAGGGGGAAGTTATATAAGCCCTTTTTAGCAAAGAAAAACAGCAAGATTGTATTTTTTTCCTTTTTTTTTCTTTTTTTTTTTTAAATCAAGTAAGCAAATTCCAAATTTAGTATATGTTCAATTTTACAGATGGGGTCTGCTTAGGATGTAAGACAGAAGGTCTACTGCAATCTTGAGCTATGTACTTGACAAAAATCCCTGTTGGCTTGTTTGGTTTTTTTTAAACAACCATATGCATTACATGCAGATGTGTCATGTATCACAAAATAACTTTTTCTGCCTTCTAGGCACCATACCTATTTCCTCCTTAGTCTTCTGAAATGTAACAGTCAGTGGAAACTAACAATTCACAGAATTCACAGAAGAACCTATCTGCTCTTGGAGCTCACCTGTCAAGCTTTGTTCCCTGTATGGATTTGTCCAGGCTGGAATTTTGAAGTTCTTTCGGCTTGAGGTAATTGATAACCAATTGGATAAAGTTAAAAGATAAAGCTGTAAATGACAGTCTAAGCCTTATGCAAATGTTTGTTCTCGTGGTATTTTCTGTATTTTCCCCCTAGGGTTGGAAAAAAATACCCAATTTAGCAATAAATAAAGTTTTAAAAATGGGACTGAAGCTACTGCTTCAGCTATTCATATTTTGCATCTGTGAGCTTCTGCTAAGTAAAACACTGCAATTGTTGTGACAGAAAGTTGTTTGGCTGATTTTGGATCTTAGTGTATTTTATAAAGTTTATTTTAACACTAATCAACATAGTTTTGCATATTCTGCAAGCTGGGTAAACTCAATTTCTGTTCCAAGTACACTGTCACACCAGTAGTTATTACAACACGGCTTGCATGGGTTGATTTCAGTGGGATTCCACTTAGTATGTCTCTCAAAATTGCATTATTTGATTCTAGGGGAATATTCTTGGGACCAAAATACACGCATAACAGTATGCAATGTTTGGAGCTGTGATTTTACATTGCTAACTGGGCTAAGAAATATTTCATCAGAGTAAATATGAATGAATCAGCATTTCAGAGAATCACAGAATGACCTGGGGTGGAAGACAGCTTAAAAATCTTCTCGTTCCAACCCCATTTCCATAAGCAGAGATGCCACCCACTAGATCAAGTTGCACAGGGCCTCACCCATACTGGCCTTGAACACTTCCAGACAGGGGACATCCACAACTTCTCTGGAAAACCTGTTCCAGTGCTTCACTACCCTCTGAATAAGGAATTTCTTCAAAACACCTTATCTAAATCTCTCTTCTTTTAGTTTAAAACAGAGATTATGTAATTTTTTTTGTACTCTGAAAAGTAAAATTCTCTGTAATTCTCTTAGCTTGGTAGCAGTATAAAAGCTTATGTCAAACAGAGGTTTGGTTTTAACTTTGTTCAAAAAGCAAAATAAAAAGGAAAACTGCTTTCTTTCGTTCTTTTTTTTTCTCTGTTGGACTTCATGAACAAAGTAGAAAAATGTTATATAGTCCAAATAGCTCTAGGCCAGTCAAACCAAATTTTTACATCAGATAATCCACTTATCATGTGAAAACCAGGATAAAATGCAGCTTTTCCTTTAATATAAGTCTAAAGAAGTACAAAGGTGTTGATTAAATAGCAACATCTAAATGATTTTCTATTTTCTGAAAAATGTGGCACAACACTTGATGGTGTTATTTTCAAAGTAGCATGTAGATTGGGAAGTTACTTTTTCAAGATCTTGTGCAGTGACTTCTGAGTACTTTCAGCTGAAATTAAATTATGTGCCTATATATATTAATTAAATTTTTGCAAAATTATAACAGGACTCAGTATTGTCAGTGCATGATGGGTGAATACATCTCAATACAAACATCTCAAAAAATCACATATGTGATTTTAAAAATGCTGTTTTGAAAGAACGCTTTTCTAAGATGTGACATTTCTTTTCCCTGCAAGCGAGCTGGCATGAGTATGATGACCTTGAGAAGGTATCTGCTTTAAATAATTATTAAGCAGTATTTGTGATACTGTTAATGAATTTATGGCCTTCCCTTTAGATATCCAAGAATGCTGATATTCAATAGAATAGAATAGAATAGAATAGAATAGAATTTCCGTTGGAAGGGACCTAAAATAGACCAATTCTCTGACCACATCAGGGCTGAAGAAAAGTTAAAGCACACTTTTAAAGGCATTGTCCAAATGCCTCTTAAACACTGACAAGCTTGGGACATCAACCACCTCTCTAGGAAGCCTATTCAGTCAACACTGAATCTCCCCTGGTGAATCTGTGAACCATCCCCATTTGCCTTTTCAGTAGATAGCAGGGAGAAGAGATCATCACCTCCCTCTCTACTTTCCCTTCTCTGGACGCTAAAGAAAACAATGAGGTCCTTCAGCCTTCTTTTCTCCAAACTAGTAAAAGCCAGGGTCCCCAGCTGCTCCTCATGGAACATTACTTCCAGCCCTTTAACCAGCTTTGTTGCCCTCCTCTGAATTCATTCAAGGACCTTAGCATCCTTCTTAAATTGTGGGGCTGCACCAATGCTGAATGCAGCAGGATAATTGTTATAAGAGAAAATTTTTGTACCCTTCCAACTTTCAGACTTTTAAAAAAAAATCTCCAGGGCCTACCACAATTGTAGTTGATGGCTATTTAATTTTCTATACAAATTTCACCTGTATTCTCTGTTGCCTGTGGTGAAAACTCATTTTCCTTAATTTTCCCTATTCTTTTAATAACATGGGACAAACTGTGGTATTATAAATAAATACAGCCTGTAATGCTCCTGCTAGCCTCAAAAGCTCACACTGATTTCTTGCAATCTGAACACAATATGGAAAGAAAAATATGACATTTGCAAAACTGACAATTTTAGTAAAATATTAAGATGGTTTCATTTGAAATGAAATGTCTCCTGTTATTGTCTCCTGTTCTTGGTACACATTTAAAGCAAATTAAGTTCCATAGTGCATATCTTGCTTGTTATATGGGCATCACATTGAAATTTTTCACTTTTAGTAGATGACAGATTTCAACAGGAAACCTTTTCAGTAAGAATACTTTAAAAAAGAAGAAAACTGCATCTGCAGAAAGCTCGACTGAAAAAGACATTTGATGGGTAACACCTGGGGTTTTAATTGTAGCACAGTCTGTAATGTAAGGCATGTACACTGCTCTCAGATGCTGAAGCCAAATGACACCAGGTCATGCTATAACTGCAGCTGGCAAATAAGCCTTGCCCTGCCACTTGCTCACTTCTTCCCAGTGGGGTGGGGGAGGGAATCTGGAGGGTAAAAGTGAGAAAATTCATGAGTCGAGTTAAAGACAGTTCAATAGGTAAAGCAAAAGCCATGCATGGAAGCAAAACAAAACAAGGAATTCATTCACCACTGCCAATCGTCAGGCAGATGTTCAGCCCTCCCCAGGAGAGCCAGGCTCCTTCACATATTAACAGTGACTTGGGAGGACAAAACTCCTCAACTCTGAATGTCTTTCTTGAAGAGGTTATATGTACAGTTATATGAAGCACAGGTTCTTGGGACTACACAGGCAAGGAAACAAACTTGCCCTGATTTTCAATAAGGAAACATCCGGATAGTAGGAGGCTATATAAATATTTGATATCATTCCTTTGCAATATTGGGCATATTAATCAGCAAGTTCTTTTCATACTGACATATATCTCTGTGAAAAACTGGAACCATTCTCATCCAGTCAAACTTTCTATAGTTTTAACTGCCTATGTAGGATAAAATGTGGGCTAATTTTAGCCCCCAAATATCTAGTACATGAAATAGAACTATTTTTAGTCAGTAGTTTTCCTTCCTCATGTTCTCTTTTAGTGATTCATATGCCCTCTAATGTTTGAAGCACCGCAATAAATATTATGCAGTTACTCTTTATCAAAGCCGCAGTTAGTGTATTTCTCATTCCTCAAAGAACACACACAAGAAGTGCATTCCCAGCATTTCCCACTGAGCCTGTTGGTAGCTGCATGTTCAAGTCCCCATCCCTGGAGATATTCAAAATTCATCTCGATATAGCTCTATATGGTCCTGCTTAAGCAGGGCGTTTGGACTAGATGATCACTTCCAAGCTCAGACACTCTGTCACTCTGGGACTCTGTAAACATAGGTGTCCTGACTATGTCCCTAGGATATATCAGATATGTGTGTATTTAATTGTCTCCGGTGGACTGCTTTGCATATGCATTGATTTTTTTTTTTTTTTTTAATATTTTCACCACAAGGTCAGTCTGAAGTTTTCACAGGTTTCTGTCTCTGGTTCTCTTACACAGTGAAAGGTATCATCTCTGTATTCATATTGACTACTATGAACATGTCAGATGTAACTTCATATATTCTCGTATTAAGACTTCCTAATGAAACTTTTTTATACTAGCCAGGCATGTCCTTTTCAGGAATCACTGGTTGGAAGTGGTTTTTTTCCTCTTTTCTTCAATTCATTCTCTAAAATAAAACCCAGAGGTGGTGACTTTGTAGTTTATTACTATAGAAAATTAAATTTAGAAAGATGGTTTGTAACATTTTTTGTACTTTATTTCCTTCATTTTCCTACAGATAAGGATTTGGGTTTATTTTAGACAGGGATTATATTCTTTATTTATGCAAACCTATTGGAGGTCATTATCCTTTGTCTCATGTGTTGCGAATCTGAGAAAGGTTCAATACTTCCTCTACTGATTTTGAAACTTCTCATTCATACTGTTAAGTAACTGTAATAGTGTTGAACAGAGTTTTCCTTCAGTTGCAGGGGTTTTGTTAAAAATTTAGGGTTTAGAGAGTTTTGATCTTTTATAAGTATTAGTGCAGATGCCTGTGTTTACAGATGCACACACACACTCATCTACGAAACCCATCAGCATTGTAACACAATATATAACTTTGTGTGAAAATGGATTTGATAGCAATCAACCTAGATAGATACACAAGTAAAAAAGCAGACAACCTGAAGTCATAGTCTCACACATCAGTGTCTAATACTGTGTGCTATGTGGTAAGGCTCTAAAAAGACACGTGACACATGACCAAAATCAGAGTACCAACTATAGGTGAGACAGAGTTGCAAATGGCATTAGACACCTCTGTGCAGAAAACTGATTTCAGTCCACACTTTATGAATGAAAAACAATCAATAAAAAGAAGTTCACTTTTTACTTGTTATTTAATTAAAAATAGCTCATGTTCAGTAAGCTGTTAACATCCCCGAGGCAAGATTCCAAAGAAGTGTTTGAAACAACAGACGAGCTTCCTTACTGAAGAAATTTTTTGGATGGTCTTCAGACATCTCATACAATTCTGTTGCTTAGACAGAGTTTTCTGCTGTCTTTTGAAAGGTCCTATGGTATCCAGCATGGGACTGGCTCATAATAAAATAGTTCTAAATCATCACAGACCTGTCTGGAATAGCATGTGGAGACCGAGTGAAATACCCTTGGGTGTTTTTGATGACACTGCAAACCTATGTTTAAGGAACATAAGTTTTGTCCTTTGTTCTCAGGAGGCAACAATAACAGGTAGAGTACCTGCAGAGAATGATTCAATTCACCCAAAGAAGTTTGTTAAATGTTTGAAATAAATTAAGTTAATGCCATCATGAATACATTTCCCATGGAAATCTATATGCTCCCAGGGAGAGGACACTATCATTTCCTACAGTAATGTTTGCTTAAAAATGGAAGGTATATGGAGAATTGAAGGTATGTATCATGGACAGATTCATAAAAATATCTGTGTGCAACACACATAACATCTGTCACGTATAATGATGTACTAACTCTTTCATTTTCCTTTCTTTTAAAAGAGAAAACATTTAATCTCCATCATTTTGGCCTTGTTTTCCATGGAAATCATCACAGCTATGAAGGGCTTAGTTCAGTTACCTAATACCTGTGAGAGTTACTAGAGTATCCAAGGCATCCATAAAAGACTCAGCTATATTACAGAAGATCTGCAGGGAACCTGTGCTCTTCTGAACCAAGAAATCCATAATGCAGGAGATATCTATGTGCTAAGAACTGAATCAGTTTTAAGTTTCTTATATTGATATATGTTGTCATTAAAAAAATGCATGGTGTTTTTCAGTGTTTAGGAAAAAGGACCAAGATTGCAGTAATGTACTTCTGATGTTTTTAATTAGCAGTTTACTTCATACAACAGTCCCAAGGTAAAAAAGAACTTATGAAAAATGCAATGTCTTTTGTTGTTTCAAGCAGAATTCCATTGTAGTCACATTTTTTACAAGCTTTAATTTATTTTAATATCTATAAGGGGAAATAACATAGCTATGGAGAATGACTGTTCTCACCTAAACCGTTGAAAGTTTCATAGCTTCCAGTGGTTTAAACCAAGTATAATCCTTCCAGAAAAGAAGGACACTTTATTCGGAACAGTGAGTATGACAATATGCCCTAAAAATAGATAACATTGGAATGGATGGATTTTTTTAAGACTTATCTATATGTTTAGGAAAATAACTTGTTGTTGCTTGTAAAATATTGTAAATGTATATTTTATGAATTTAAAAAGTCATTTGATCACTTAGTGTCAGAATTCCCAAAGGTAGTCAAGGAAATAGACTATTCTACACGTGTATCTATAATGACATGGTAAAACTAGTCAATACAGTCAAGATCCACCAAATTTTGACAATGACATTAGGCAAGGTCGTTTCCTACCACTAAATTCCAGGTTTTATTTCTGATTAATTTTCAGTAACTCAGTGTTTTAAACAAACATATTTCCAGAGATACATATGGTAATCAAGCTACCTAAATCCCTCAAAAATCTATCAGCTGCTAACTTCCTCTGGTGATCTACTATTAATGCAGAATGAAGAATGATGGCTTAGAGGTAAATTTTTATCTGACTTAATTAGAATTTTGGACACAGAGATGGAGCCACAAACAAAATTTAAATCTAAAGCTAAAATGAATCAAGGTATTGTGATGCTTGGTAATGTATTCATTTACTAGAAGTTAGAAAATTCATTTCAAGAATTGAATTCACAGTGCTAATTTAAGCTTTTAAAATTTTTGCATAGATTACATGTGAGAATTAAACAGCACAGAAAATAAAATGAGCTTTTTAAGCCAATGGGAAAAGTTGGAAGGAAATATGTCTGAAAGTGTATCGCTCTTGGATTTAGGCACCTCACTTATGGTTGCAGTTAGCCACCTATGCAAAATTGAAACCCATGCTACACGTGGTTCATATATTTTCTGTAGGAAACAAATCCCAAACACAGTGTCAGTCATAGTCTGGGAGGTTATAAAAATCCTTTCGTAATGGATTGCTGCAGCTTGGGTCCCCCATGGGGTCACAGATCCTGCCAGAAATCCATGGGGTCCTCCATTGGCTGCAGGCAGAGACTTGCTGCACTGTGGTCCTCCATGAGCTATAGGAGGACAACCTGCATCACCACGGTCTTCTCCATGGGCTGGAAAGGATTCTGCTCCAGCATCTGGAGCACCTCCTCTCCCTTCTTCTTCACTGACTCTGGTGTCTTCAGAATTGTGTCTCAAATTTTCTTTCTCCTGTCTCTCCCAGCTACTGCACAGCCTTTTTTTGCCTTCTCTTAAGTATGTTATTTAAGAGGTGCCACCAGCATCACTGATGGGCTCTGCTTTGGTCAGCTGACCAAAGTGTTGAATATATATGTTGAATATCAGGTCCTTTCCAACCTGATATTCTATAAATTGCAAGTTCAGCTCGGAGATGGTTGAAACTGGCTCTGTCCTACATAAGAACAGCTTCTGGTGTCTTCTCACAGAAGCCACTCCTGAGGGAAAAATGTCAGATGAGAGAAAATCTATCTTTCAGGCCTGACAGTAAACACAGCTATGTGAAATGTGAACAAACTCCTTTGTTCTATTATTAGACACATTAGGAGGTGAAGGGGTGCTGTTCTTTGGTTTGGTATTCTTTGTTTATCCTACAGTGTCTCTAATGTAAAGCAAAGGTAAGACAGCTCCGGTTTCCATCAGATTAGATTCCTTCAGATTTAGGAAGGAATATGTATGTGTATATATATATATATATATAGATACATATATATATATAGATACATATATATATTCTATATTAGAATTGGTATTTATTTCTAAAGGCATTTAAGTCCTCTTTCAGTCATTATTACTATTTTCATTAGGGGTATTTATTCATATAATTAAGAAAAATCAATAAAATAATAGCATGTCTGAATGTAAAGCAGGAAACAATGCAATCATATAAGACAGTGTCTCATGGCTTATCAGGAATATCAAAATTAGTGAGATGAATAATTCAGTATTAAATTTACATATAAATTACACTTGTAAACAACCATAATAGCAATAACTATAATTAATTGCATCAGTCATAAAATATATGATTATATGTTCAAATAAAATAAAGACTACACCTTTAAAACACACCCGGATAATTTTACACAAAAGAACAAACAAGACAAATTACTTTCAAAAATCTGGCAATGAGGAGAATGTGTATCTGTCTCACATACAACTAAGTATTCCTCCTAGTGTCATAAAATCTGTTTGTAAAGTATCAACAAAATAGATTGACTGTTCAAGGTTTGATCTACTATTTGCATATATATTGCTATACTGTAACACCTAGAATTTAACCATTTGTTTACGCACCCTTTATTTTGAAAATTAATTTTCTTAGTGGAATGATTTTTAGTGTTTCTAAGAAAATGCTGTAAGGTATTCTTTATAAATGTCTTTTTTTCATTAAAAAGTACAACAAAGATACTAGTAAATATACATAAATATATTTATATGCATATACAATTTGCATAAAAATTGTGAATTTTATGTTACGAAAATATTCCAAAGTGGAATCACTAGCTGCTCTGGCAATCTCATTCTAATATGCATTCGATATATAATGGATAAGGTCTAATCACTTCTTACAAGAAACTATGCATGATACCTGTTCTGTAGGCCAGAGATTGTTCCCTAGCCCTTTATTATTTAGCCACAGAGATGAGCCAGGAGATGGTGAAGATCACTTAGCACATCTCTGGTCAGCTTCAAATTTCCATAGTGCTTCAAGGCTGCATCCTGCCTGCCTATCGGGATGAAATCTCAGAGATTGAAATATCCATTCCTTGTTTCTTCTGTAAGGACAGATTAGTGTATGGTCAATGACAGAATTGTGATGTATTTCAAGAAATCTCAGCAAACAATCGAAGAATTGGACTGCCAGGGCATAATGGCTGTACCTGCCTTGGGTTAAGATGCAACTTGCAATTCCAATCAGGCTTTATGTGTCAGTCACACTGCATGCTGTACCTGCATTACTGCAGAAACAAAACAAGGAAAATACAAAGGCATTAGCAGACTTAGATAAAACTTCCATCCTAATATCAAATCTTTAATAAATGAGCAAAACATAAGAATTTCATTTCACTTAAGTTTACAACTTCTGAAGAAGCCCAAAGATTAGAATTTTAATAGAAAAGGAATAAAATAAGCTTCCCCTTTACTGTTCAAAGAGCATCTGAATGGTACACTTAGTCATATGCTTTAGTTCCAGGTAATCCTGTGAGGAGCAGGAAGCTGGCCTCAGTGGTCCGTACTGGGTCTTAGGTCCTTTCCAACCTGATATTCTATAAATTTATGATTCTATTTCTTGACATTATATGATGGACTCGGAGCTCTTAGAACTGACTTGCAAAAGTATTCTGAGATTCTGCTCTGAAGTGATAGGATAATGTTCTCTGACAGAACAAACACTTGAACCATAATAGAGCATAACAAGAGAGGTAGCACTCCCCACAAACTACATTAAAAAAAAAAAAAATTACTGGTATATACCTTCGGGATTTTTTGATGTTTGAGGTTTTATTTTCATATTTGAATGACAGTGATTTCAAACACTTTTGCTGCATAGGAATAGTTGGTTTGTTTTCAAGTACGTCCTGATCCAGGTTCACAAACAGCTACATTTAATGCTCTTGGTGTAGCTGTCAAAGTTCCAGGTATTTTCAGTGGAGTTGGCAGACTTTACTGTTGATGTGGACAGCCATGAAGATGGTCTGGTTAGAAGAGGAAAATTACTGAACAGAATGAAATATCTGCTGAGCAGTACTGGTGGGAATTGTCTGCCAGCCTGGGAGCTTTAGGCCTGGGAACTGGGGTTGGGAACCAGAAACATCTTGGAAAATCTTAGCCGGTGTCTTTGAAGCACAGCTGGGTACCTAGAAATCTTGGGGTACCCTTGGTAAGTGCAAAAGCCAAGAAACTGCAATGGCAATTTATGATCCGAAAAAGTGGAGACAGTGTGGTAAAATAAAATTGGTGAGATTCTGTAAAATAGGTCATGCAAAGATGCAGATGCTTGGGAGAATGTAGGAGAAAAAAATTGAAAGGTAGAAGAACATGAAAAAGTGCAAGAATCCCTGCAAGCAGAATTTCAGGAGTGGCAGGAAAGTACTGGGCTTCTCACAGAGACATATGCAACTGCAAGCACTTTGCTGAGAGCTGTTAAGCAGGAAGCTCAAGATGTTTTACAGTGGCTTAGAGCATTCAGAGCAACTGTGCCTCGAAACTCATAGTCCTGATAAAAGTCAGCTGTTTCAGGGTTTAGAAACTAGTGTCAGACCTCTGGCTTTAACACAGCCAGAGCAAGAACATATGTGCTCAGTCTCAGAGAGTGAGACCATTGAGAAGATACATATGCTGAAAGGAGGGTGATTCCAGGCCTTCTATCCCTGCCTCATGGATATGGTTCTGGCAACAGGCAACCCCTGTTTTGTTATGAGAATATAATGCAGACAGAACAGTGTCTTTGAACACTTTCTGTTACTCTATTTCTTTCTATAGTTCAAACTTCCACAACACAGTTCCTGGCTCATGCCTGAAATAAAGGCCCTTCCCTGCTACCCCAGGTCACAATGAGCATTAAAACCTACACTACACAGCAGCTAGTGGAGAAACAAAATATGGCAAAAAGACCAGTGGCAAGGGGCTACCAGGCGGGAGGTGGAACCGTTTTTCTTCATTAGAATAAGGCCAAACAAATATTTCTGGCTGTATGCCCTCTAATACTGGGGTCCCCTTTGGGACTCACAGAAAAAGGATATTGGTGGGGATTGTGTCAACAAGTTTCCAGTGACCCCAAATTAAGTAGTATTTTCCTAGAATTAGAGGGGTGTCAAGGTTTCCAAGCATGATTTTCACCTTGGGAATACTCATTACTGGCTGTTTATACAGTCCTGTTAGATACAGTAACCATCACATTAGATGCAACCTTAGAAATATTCCCTGTTTTTGTAGGAACTAGAGAACTTACTCCTTTTCCACAGGGAACTGTACTCTCCAGACATCCACATCGGTCTGCCTGACATACACAGATGGGAAGATCTAAAAGAAATTGATACATTTCTGGAGCAAGAGCTGGGAGCTACAAGAGATATCCTGAAGGGTCAAGGAAAGCAACAGTGAATTTAGGCAACTCAGCTCGACCTTGTATTTTTCAAGAATTTGGATATTAAAAGAGAATGAAGGCTTTACTAAATGATAAGTAGTTTTTAACATGTGTGAAAATGCTTGGAGGCATGGAGCTCACCTTGAACACTCTCTTAAAATTTAAAGTTCTTTAAGAGTTTGGGGACTTTGGCTCAGACCAACTGAAAAATATTCAGAGTATAAGTAATAATTTAAAAACTGATAAATGTTTCCATCTCTGTTATCAAATCCTAAAAATTAATAATTTCACCTGAAGTGATATATTGAATATTTTAGTGTACAGTTGGTTTCAAAAGGCTATTTTTATTAAAAATAGTTGTAACTAAATTCACTTTTTTTTTAAATAAATACAATTATGTTTAATTTTCTGCCCAAAAGAGAAGATAATTATAGCAAAAAAGGTTTTTTTTTCATGAGGAGGTTGATTGGAAGAGACTTCATAGTATTCTAATATGAATACACTTTATTTATTGCTGAAACATACAAGTTCATTTCGGAGTTGATAGATTTATTTGGTTTCCAACTGGTCCTTATTAATTATTTGTGCAAAGATATATATGGCATATGTACTGTAAAACCTGCTTATGGAAACCTAACTCGAGAAAAAAAAAGTTATTGATAATTTCGCAAGTATTTGAGGTCTTAGCCTGAATTGGCCAAAAAGGATTGTTTGAAAAAATGACATGTGACTGCTAAGATCACAGATTTAATGAAGAGTCTAATGCTTAGAGCATTCATATGCAATTTAAGAAAACCTGATTCAATTTATTAAGATGACCCAGGAGACTTAAAACTGTATTTGCTAGAGGATTTTCTTAAATACCAAGCTGTGAAGTGTCTGAGAAAGAGAAAAAAATTTTATGAGTTTTTTCACTTCTTGTTTTAAGACATCCTTTGATATATGGAACAATGGATTTGAAGCTTAACCCTCTGTTTTCAGATGACCTTTCAGTCTAAACCACAGGCTTTTGTTGCCACCTTTGTTATCTTCACCAACATTCAACACTTTATTGTTTAGAAGATCTATGCAAAGTTCAGGAACCAAAAAAGTAGACATTAAAACTTTCTAAATCTCCCCCTACTTCTAGGAAGTTTTCAGACAGTTTGATCAAATTGCACAGAAAAAGGGTTCATTCAGTGTCAGAGGGCTCAATTAATATTGTTGCCCATAAAAATAGTACTCATTTTGAGAAGATGTGTAATCTTAGTCCTTCATTTTCCTCAGCATTGTTAATAATGCTCAACAGAAACTATAACATTCCACTTGGTGTAAAACACTGTAACTTTTAGCAGGTAGGACAAGAAATGCATGTTGGAGTTAAATAAATTACTGGAGTTTAGTAGAAGAAGCCTTATGTTATGCAAAAAGATAATTTACTTACCGAGCCCTCATTTGTTCATATGACAACATTTATTCCTTTATTAATCTTCACTTTATTTTTGATAGAAAGATTAAAGAGGACAGTACAACTCTCCAAGCCCCCACTAACCTCCCATCTGTTAGAACCCCTAAGGGAGAGGTACACTGACTATTGAGTTTAGGTGGCTTGTGAGCCTGTAGAGAAATTAACTGTGGGAAAGGGAATAACATTTTAATGAGATGAACAGCTTGAAAGTATGATTTTCTTTCTTCTGTTTTCAGAGCATTAATCTTCATCATAATTTTGACAACAGTTTTACATAGTCCAGATTTGAGTATCCTTTCTGCTCTAGACACAAATATAATAATGTGTTTTATTGTTATTAGACATACCTTTTATCTTGAGCACTGTGGTACTTAGAATGTGTAAAAAAAATCGTTCATACATATCTGGGTTCATTCATATTTTACAAGTGAAATGACTGAGGTGAAACTGATTTGGCCCCTGAAATAGTGGCAAATTCATGTTAGGAACAAAAATGTAGCAGTATACCTAATCTTCCTTGCATGGATGTAGTACCATTATTTGGAATTCAGTAACTGGTACTCTAATTGTTCAGATCCAAGACCTGAAGAAATGCATGGCAGCCTGAACATAAGGAAAAAATAAACTGCTCCGTGACACCTTAGTGGCAGCCTGTGTCTGTTGTGAGTATATGTATCAGTGGGACTTGTTTAGTGAATGGAAATTACTTCTCAATAAAAACTTCATTATTTAGTTAAGGTATTTGTACAACTTCCTTGACAAATTTCTGACTCATCTGAACAGTGAAAATAGTTATGCATGATAATTTTAAGCAGTTAAGCTTCTGCCATTGTACTTCAGTAACGGATTTGGCTTTTTAACCCTATCTTAATCATTAGAAGGATCTGATTTTAATTATCTTTTTGTTTTCAAAGAAATTCCTCCTCCTATTACACTTGGAAATTACAATTGGTGAATATTAACCTCATCTACATGTTGTTTATTCTATGGGATGATATATCAATTTTAGCATAAGATCAATACACAGAATGGAGAACTATTTTGAAAAATTGCATCAATGTGCACAACAACATATTCAGTACTTTCTAAAGAAGATTTGAAAATGGTTAGTGTTTATAATCATTCTTATGTTACCTAAAAAATGGAAAAAAAAAATTAGGATAAAAAGGATTATGTAAAATTGAAATGGAGAAAGTTCTAAATAGATGATTTATGCATTATGTATCTTTCATCTGATTCTTTTCTTGATAATAGGAGACTTGATTTAGTAGCTGTGACATTTTCATCATAAAACTGAAACTGAAACTTAATTTAAAGGAAGCATTTCTAATTTAAAATCTTCTTTGTTCTGAAAATTTTATAGATTTACACTTGTGTCATGCAGTGTTTCATAAGAATTTTGCACCCATGCTTCAGAGAGCTTGCTGTGTCCATTAGAATGACACAGACAAGGAGAAAAGGGAAACAGATGGAGGCCTAGAGAAATAAAGGTGATGAAATGTTACATTACTTCATCAGAAGAATGTACTGATGCTCTTCTTTGGGGAATGATGTGTCAGAAAATGAGGAAGCAATAACAGAAGAACTAGTTTTGAAGAAGGACACTACAGTGCAGGCAAATTATTCCATTTGAAGGAGAGAGGGGACGAAACACACAGAGCTTGACAGTGGCAGCAGCAGCAGCAGACAAATAGACTAAAAGAGTGTGCAGGGTATTCAAGACAGAAAGAGAACTGTGGTGAAAAATCAGATACCAGGAAGGAATTAGGAATTAGTCATTCCACTGAGAAAATTGAAGACGGAATTAAGAAAGAGAAGTTACAGTGAAAAATACTCAGGGCAAGGATGTGGAAAGGGCTTTATCACAGATCTTGGAAGAGAAGAGTGCTGTGTCTGTGGATATTGCTATCTTTCATATGGGGGAAGACAAAAAATTGTCTTCTGGGGCTATAGGAAAAGGAGGCACATGTTGAAAAGCAGTGTAAAAATATGAAATGGAGAGGAAATGTTTGATGATCAGTAAAAAATAGAATATTAGGATTTAAGAATTGTGACAAAGTTGATTCTGTAGTTTTGATTTGGGGAAGTGAAGAAAAATGTGTTCAACATAAATTAACTAAAATTTAATGTGAAAGCTCAGGGACGTTTTATGAAAGTATCCTATTATTTTCTTAGCCTTGTGACCTTGATGCCAAATTCATCAGAACATTCATCTGTGATTTTTAACCCTTACTGATTCAGATAGTTTCAGTTAAGTATGCAAAAAAAATTTCCTTTTTATCTTTTAATATCAGGACCAAAATTCAGCTAAAAAAAATTACAGAATTCCTCTTTTTTTTTTGCTTCCACAGTTATCAATCAGTTTGGTATTCACATGTAGTAGCACCTGACAGTTCACACCTGCCACATACTGGTCCTGTCTGACTAGAGGACAGAAGTACTGACACCTGGGGGGAGGTGGGTCTGTCTGTAGCTGGTGATACTGTCAGCTGTAGGTTAAGCAGGATCTGCCCCCTCACATTTGGCTACATCTTATTCATGTAGTCAATGAAATTCAGTGTACGTAAGTGTGAAGTCCATCAGAAAAAGTCAGTACTCTGCAGTTCAGGAAGATTCACCTCACCTGGGTCCCCAAGTACCTGCAAATACAGGCAAGAGAAAAAAAAACTAGTGGCAAAAAGATATATATTTCTGATCATCAGGGAAAGAAAGAAGTCTGTTTGCCTTGATGGTTTGTGGGCTCTGTGCTGAGGCAGTTAGAGCCTTCCAGAAGAAATAAATCTCCTCAGTGAGCACCAAGTGGAGGGCAGGTTAGGAGAGATAGGGAGACAGTGGAAAAGGAGAGTGGCACAAGACAGGGCAAACATGAGAGAAACTGAGAGAATGCTGAGAAAAGCGTAGGTCAAAAAAAGCTGACTCAGAGATGACAGACAGAAAGCATAAAATAACATGTAGGAAATTACTGAAATAAGAGCACCTTCATAGTATTTTCTTAAAATAGGTTAATGTTAGCCCTCTGAGAAAAAAGATCCACATAAGTAAGAAACTTAATTTGTATGTCACTCAAAGTAAGATTTTTTTTTTCTTGCTATTGTTTCTTTTTTCTTCTTTTTTCCTTTTAATTTTTTTTTTCTCTTTAGGACATCAAGTCTGTAGTCTATAGGCTCAAATGCTTGAATTTTGGTGCTGTATTCAAATAGTCATTCTAATATGCTGGTGGTAAAGAGCTCCAGGAAAAAGACATGTATTAGCTATATATTGCTTGAAAGTTTAGTTGCAAGCCATAACTGATATTTGGAAGGGTGAATCATATCTGCTTTTCCATTAACTGTTCACTATATGTTGCTGATAACACAGTTACCTGACTAGGTTTGTCTCTGATTTGACTAGTACTTCTGTTCCTGTGCTAAGGAACTCTTCTTTCACTGCTGCCTCAGTAAAATTTGTACTGTAGTAGTAGTAGTTTCTCATTTTAATAGTGGCTCCTACAACAATAGAGCTGACATGCCTTTCCTATTGAGTGACACTTCAGCTGACCAATCCAAAGAAAATAATTTTAAGATACTAGTGATGAAAGCAGTAAAGAAAGAGAAGATTTTATTTTTAATGATACCAGCTTGAATAGCCATCCATGCAAAAGCAGAGACAGTTGTCTATATGATGTTGATCTTGTTTTCAAGAAGAAGGGAGAATGAATTAAAAATAAATGCCTTTCTCTTTTAACTCACTAACCACTTTCTCTAGGACAAGTCCATGTCTCATCTTGTTACCTGTTGAAAAGTTAAATTGCATGCAATTTAACTGCATGCCCAATTAGATAAGCAATTGTCAGTGGCTGCTGCGACAACCTCATCTTTTTGAAAAGGTAGAACTAAGAATCAATATAAGACAGAGATAAAACAGAAAAAAAGAAATTTGATTTAGCTATATATTTCTTTTATTTACAAGTTCATTCCTAGTTGATACCATTACAAAGCAGTATTTCAAAATGACATTAAAATCATAGTGTGAGAAGATATTTTTTAAAATGACTTAAAACTACATATAAGTTACAGACCATTTTCCTTGAGAACTCTTGTGATAAATGTATGGCAACTGAGTGGAAAACATTCCTTTTCCTGCTGTGATTGCACATTTGTACTCTTGAGCACAGGCAAATGTATTTGCAATTTCTTCCTGACAGCTTGATTAACCTTGAAAAGTTGCAAAATAAAAAACAACAAAAAAAAAGAATTTTCATAGTTAACTTTCCAAATATACTTGAGAAAAACTACAAACCTAATAGCTTATAAATAGTGCTAGTAGCTTCATTGGGTTTCTATATTCTTCCTGTTACATAATGTATACGGTTTCATTTTATAAAATTAATAATGTCAAAATAAGAGAGAGGTTCAGAGAAATACACAGAATTTGTATTTTGGTCTTTTTACTTGGTGTACTTGTCAAGGTGGTTGTGGAAGGGGCTATGTGGGGGGTTTAGGTACTTCTGTAAGGAGAGACTGGGGCTTCTCTGTGATGATTCCAGCTTGCTCCAGCCAAGTGGAATGGACCCACTGTGGGGCATAGCTGAGCCCCTCACTGAGGATGGTGACACCTCAGGGAAAATGTGTTTAACAAAGAACAAAGTTCTGCCTGAGAGAGAGAAGGAAGCAAAGAAAGTGTGGGAAACAACCTTCCAAGCACTAAGATGAGATAAGAAGGAGGGGGAGGAGGTACTCCAGGTGATGGTACAGAGACTCCTCTGGAGCCCACAGAGAAAATCATGGTGGAACATATAGATATTTCCAGAAGAATCTACAGTCTATGGAGGATCCATTTGGATGGGGCAAAGTATGAGTGGGAAGGAGTGTTAGACAGGAACTGGTACAGACTGACCACAACCCTCCACTTCTCCCCTGCCTTGTGCCACTCAGCAGAGTGGGGAGGAGGTAGAGGAGTCAGAAATGAGGAAGAAAAGCTGAGTCTAGGAGGAAGGGGTGATGTGAGGGAAGGTGTTTTAATATGTTTCTCAGTACCCAAATCTACTTTAATTGGTTTAGGGGGAAAAAAATTCCCAAGCTGAGTCTATTTTACTTGTGATGATACTTGGCAAGTGATCTCACATGAGATTTTTCATCTTATTTTCCTGTCCTTTTGAGGAGTAGACTAAGAGAGAGTGTAGAAGGCATCTGTGTTGATGTCTGGCAGCTGGCCAGGGTCAGCCTACCACTGCCATGAATCAAAGTGTCCTCACTACCTCCTGGTGCATGCTATTCATCTGGAGAAAAATATATTCAGTAGAAGTTTTATTTAATGCTGATCTTAGCATTTATTCTTATCGTGTTTAACTGAGGCACAGTAATAGAATGCATAGACTGAACAATAAATTATGTCACTAAACACTTAAACCAGTAATTGAAATATTTAATATCTTAAATATCTGTATCTCCAGGGATTTTTATTTTGATAATGCATAAGTGGTATGTATTGTTGTGCCAGAATTAAAAAGAACTGTATCAAAGAACACCATAATCTAAATATAAAAGGAAGATGAAGGGGAAAGATTAGACAATATCAAAAAACCAAGACATTGTAGTGAATTGTTCAAATCAATGCAAGCAATAATAATTCTGCTCCTTCTGTGGTTAATTGGTAGGTTAGCTTAATTAAATCAATGTATACAAAATGGGAAAGACCAAGCAGATTCTTATTAAACTGGAGTATAAATAAGTATTTAGATGTAATCAAAATTATTTGGAGAAAGATGAAAAATATCAATATTCAGAGCAGAAGATAAGACTTAAGATACTAGTTCTGACTTCCACTACAAAGACAACAAATGTTTTATTGAATAGTTACAAATAATATTTGAAAAGGAAATCCTAGAATATGTGTCAGTTCTAGAATTTTCAGCACATTTTGCCATCTGCAAACAAGTTTATTCCATGACCAATTTAATTTCTCCTCTCTGAATTGTAATGTTGTCCATGACTAGAATTTTGTATTTAAGATACTTAATAGAGGGCTTTGATCTTTTTTTTTTTGCACATGAACAGCTGAAAAGTGTTGATATTTTTTCTTACATTAGAAAAGTCACGTGTAAAGTAGGATTTCATTGTAATTGTCTGCATAGACCAAAGTAAACTAGGCCCTAAATGATGCAAGTATCCCCTCTGTTTCCTCCCGTACCCCAGACTACCATGTGTATATAAATTAATTTTCTGTTTATATATAAATTGAACCATATTATTGAATTAAGCCTGTTCAGCTTTCTCTGTTGGAAAACAATGACACTGCACCAAAACAAAACTCAGTCAGTCTTCTATATCCTATCTAATCCAACTGATTTTAAGAGGAAATATTCAGAAAAGTGCTATATTACTGCATTCAGGGTTGCGGGAGTAATTGTTAGAGAAACATCTACAGTTTTCATTGGCCTCAGCACAGCAGACAGAATTACTTCAGCCCACCTCCTACTTCATAGTGCTATGGATGTTACATTGTTGTCTGCAGTTACTGATGGTGTTATCACCTAACAAGCCCATGTAGCAGATGTTCCCTATGTTTTTTGACAATTAAGTTGTAGTCTGGGTATTTATGGACTGAATTTATACTGTGAACCGTTAACTCAATGTTACCCAAGGCACACTTGAGAGAAGTAATTGTGATGCACTATAATTATATAAACAGAGATACTTGAAGGTATTTAAGCACTTTACTGCTGTTATCTCCTAATTCCAATGAAATTAGCAGCAATAAAAGAATAGGGTGCCAAGTTTCTTTTTTAGTGCAATCTGATTAGTAACAGCAAAAAAAAAAAAAAGAGAAAAAATTTTAAAAGTCAACCATGAAAGTATTATAATAAATATACCCATTAGAAAACCAAAAACCAAAACTAAACCCCAATATTTCACTAGTTGAAAACTTTGCAGGGTTCACATTGAAATCTGTGACATGAGCTAAGAAAAAAATTTATTCCAAGTCAAACTTTGAAACTAGTGAAAGGTCAGGGCAGTATCTCTTAATATAGGTTTGCCCTGTCTATAATTTTTGACACTTAGTTGAGACATCTAAAGGGGAATCGTAGAATTGTAGAATGGTTTGGGTTGGAAGGGACCTTAAAATCATCTACGTACAACACTCCTGCCGTGGGCAGGGGCACCTTCCAAGAGATCAGGTTATTAAAGCTCCATGCAATCTGGCCTTCAACACTTCCAGGGATGGGGCATCCACAGCTTCTCTGGGCAACCTGTTCCTGTGCCTCACAAATGCCTCTGTAAAAAAATTCTTTCTTTCAGCTAATCGAAATCTCTCTTCCTTCAGTGTTAACCCACTACCTTTTGTTCTGTTACTACAGGCCCAAGTAAAAGTCTCTCTATTATAAGCCCCCTTTAAGAATTGAAAGACTTCACCAAGATCTCCCCAGAACATTTTCTTCTCCAAGTTAAGCAACCCCAACTCTCTCAGCCTTTCTTCACAGTAGTGGTATTCTAGACCTCTGACCATTTCTGTGCCCTCCCCTAGGTCTGCTCCAAGACATCCATGTCTTTCTTGTGCTGGAGACACCAGAGCTGAATGTAGTGCTGCAGGTGGAGTCTCACCAGAGGACAGAGGAAGATTCCAGGTTCTGTGTGGATATAGACACTCCAGCAAACCCAGTCCATGACAGTATAGCTTCCATAGGAGACAAAGAATGATTTAAAAACTTCACTTCTCTAAGTCCTTGATGATTTATGCACAAATGTTCCAGTCTTAATTCCATGGCAAATTTCTCTTTTTCTCTTACCCAGGCAACAGAAATTTTCTTGAAGACCAAGGAACAATCGTCTGTAGGTTATCCTGGCTGTTGGAGTCACACTATTAATGTGACAGCAACTGACTAAGATTCTATTTTTCTAATTCTATTGTGGGTCTACTGCTTACATTAAGCTATTGCTATACAGAAAATTGACTTGAAACTTAATTTTCTTAAGTCATTTAAATGCAAGACTGAATTACTGTCATGTCCTTTATCATTTTTGAAAAGCAAGACTTTCAGGCATCTGCATTTTTATGCTTTGACATCAGGATTTGGATGAAATATGCCTACCTTCACACTAAGAGTTTTCACAGAGCTTCCATCTCCATAAGAAATTAATTTATGACTCACGTTTGCTGCATCATGTATTTTCTGTTGTTTTCTTAGTGTGATGGCTTTTGTGAGCTCTTTCTGAACACACTGTGCTTCCCAGCATGAAGTACAAAGTCTACATATGTGACCTTGGAATACGGATTCTCCTGCGTCATTGGAGAGGTATGCAGATGGACACTGCAGTACTGTTACTGCTACTTATCACAGAGACTTTTTATTTATCACTTGCTGCTACTTTTCAAATTAAAACACCAAGAGTGTGCAGAAATTCTGAATGGATATATAATTAGAAGCAGTAAGGATGAATGGAGTATTCTGTTCATCTAATTAAACTTTCCATTCGTTTGCCTCTGAAATGATCCCCATAGCTTTCCTATTGACTCATTTGGAACAAATTATGCCCTAGATAAGTGAAGGCTACTGATAGCATGGAACTGTAATATATGACAAACTAAGTAGAACTTTCCATCCATTAGTTCAGAAGTCTTTGAAGTACAAAATAATGAACCATTGCGCTAGGTTCTTCATATGCCTGCAAGTGAATAATATTCCTTAATGTAGGTAGATATGCTTGCAATAAATGAATCATCCTTCATTATTTTATCAATAATAACAAATATCTATTGATTAGCAGAAAGCTGTCTTTGTGAATTTCATTGTCAAATGACAAGTCAAATCAAGTTCTATGAAAGAGGACAAAAGCTAAAAATCGACATATTTCTCCAGCTGCCAGAAGTTCCTGTGAAATAAAGGAGGCTAAAGAGAGGGTGAGAAGTTAGAGACATCAAATACTAACCCTTAGCCTTTGCTTCAAATGTATTTCTTCCAGTAATCTAAACACCTGTTCAATTCAACACAAGTATAAATTCAACACAATGCTCTCAGGCACACAGGGTCTGATTCTTAGAATGTCCTGTGCAGGGTCAGAAGGTGGGCTGAATGATCCTGCTGGCTCCCTTCCAACTCAGTGTGTTCCATGAGCCCATGATTCTATAAATCCCACAGCATGGAATAGAGTTTTATCAGTGGTTTTAACCATGTTACATGACAAGATATAAATCATTTAGTAGTTGACTTTCTGGATGCATAAGAATATCATACTTAAATTACTCTATTTTTTGCATTACAGATTACTACTAAGGAATAAACAATGTACTGTGAAAGAAAATAGTCCATTCACAAGGCATATTTCTGGGTATTTCAGACAAGGCCAGCTATTAGACACCTATGGTGATCAGCTAATTGCAGAAAGGCAATCTTTTATGTAAAAAATCCCCAAAATTAATGTGACTAAAAAGCTACATTTTACTCATAACTTCACGTCAAACTTCCTAAAAAAATCCAGTAAGGCAGATGTGCCAGCTGCAACAATACAGTCAACTAACATAATGGAAAGATAAAATATAGATTTATCTTTTTTTCTGAATAAAATGGAAAGCACTAACTTTATGCTCCAATATAGTTCTTTCCAGTACAAAAATCTTATCTGTCTTCTATTAAATATGTCTCCAGAAAACAATTTTATCCCTGATTGTGATGTTACTAGCTGTGGAACAAGTCTGAATATAAGGAACAGAATGATTTGCAGCTGCTAAAATGAATTTATTAAACCCTCTTTTCTATTTCCGTCATGGTTTTGTTGCTGCCAGCACTTTCCCTGATGTGATGCTTAGCAGTGACAATACCAATTGGCACATATGCAGATATAAATGTGTGCTTGAGAGACAGGCAGGAATTGAATAGAGCAAGTAGTGGCATTTGGTATAGCCAGGATTATTGAGATCTGTTTGTGAGTGGAAAACTTAAAGACTAAAATCTTGTGGAAAATATCAGATAAAATTACTGGGTTTATTAATTTCAGGTAGAAAATGAATTTTCCTCTATATTTGCCTTAAATATGTTGATCTTTCTTATTATAGTTTTATATTTATCAAATCCCCTGAGTAGGACTGAATTTTTTTCTTTTATTTTCTTTTTAGAAAGTGCCTATTTAAAAGGTCACAAATAAAGCACCCACAATCATCATTCAACAGCTGATGTTCAGACATTTTTCTCAACACTATGCACCATTTTTTTAGCAAGAAAGAAGAAGTAAGACTATCTTTTCTGAAGTCTGTGTACACATGCTATGTTTCAAATGCAATAAGTCTGACTACACCATATATCACCTAGTGGTGTCTAGATTTTACCATATCAGTTATTCTCAAGTAAGTTTTCACATTGCAATACAGCTGTGAGAAATCAAGAGGGTAAAGAAAGGAATAGCCTGGGGAGTCTAAGGGATATAGATAAAGGATGTTCCTACAGAAGTGTTATGGCCATGCATATTAGGACGCTGCCCTGGAATTTAGATGGATCTGGAAATTGCTAATTCAGTCATTATATTGGTTTAAATGAATTTAGTAGTTAAAATGGATTAAAAATAATGTAAAAATCAGAGAAAAGAGAAAACAATTTTAAAAAGGAAGAAGAATGAGAATGTGCAGTAGTTATCAAAAGTTAATATACACATTTAAAAAAACTCAAGTAAGATATGAGAAAGATTTGAATTTTTTTTTCTCATACAACTATATATTTAAAAGAAAGTCATATAAATTCAGGGAAACCTCCTGTCGCAAATGTTCTTATGTTAAATTAAATGAAATAACACTCAATTCATGTTATATAATAATAATTGTAATACCCATGCTCTAAAGTAATAATTAGTCCATAGGTTTTAAAACAGATTTCATAAACCTTCTAATTGTTTTCTCTGGTATGACTTCTAGAAACTGAACACATACTTCTGAGAGATAAATATCCTTCTTATTTCCAAAGACATTCTAAGAACTATGGCACTTCAGAAAAAAATTTTCTTGAATTCTAAAACAAAGATAGTTTTACAAAAACAATTAAGGCAGATATTAACCGGAACAACACTGTTTTTCTGGCAATGTGTACCAATCATGTTTAGGGGAGAGGGAATGGAAATCAAAGGTGTATAAGCAAAAGGCTCGGGGGTTTTTTGTTCAATTTTTTTTTGCTTTATTTTCTTTCAGGGTTTTGGTGAAGGGGGGCATTGTGGGTTTTTTTGCTGTTTTTTTTTTTTTTTTTACACAAACAAAAGCACACTAATACCTCATTTCTTATTCATAAAAATCTGTAGAGTTTGTTTCATATGTTATCTTCAAACCATTCTTTTTTTTTTTGCTAATCATTTAAAGTGTATTTCATTATTTTAATGAAACATTTAACATTTCAGGGTATATAAACAAATATGTATCTGTTTACATTTGTATTTTAAAATTTCAAATAAATAAAAAAGCCTCTTGAAAATATTCATGGTTTTGAGACTTTCTTTTTTACATCAGCCATTACTCTGTCAATCAAAATATGCCCATGTAGCCTTTCTCTCAAAAACTTTGGTGGATTTGTGCTTTTTTGCCCTGATTCTGAGCTATGAAGTCCTTTATTCACTGTATTTTTCCATTTTTATTTCTTGGCTTTCATCAGGACTTTAGGTAGTCAGACATTAAAATGTTTTTTTATTCTAATTAGAACATTCACAATAGTTTATTACCTTTGACAAAGAAAGAATTTAACTCATTATACAGGCATCTTGGGGAGCAGATGGAAATGTAGTGGGAACGACCATGCATAAAACTTAGATTCCAAAATTCTAAAGAAGACCAACAGAACTGCACTTAAAAGAAAAGAAAAAAGGGAAACCATGACAAAATTTTTCAATAAATTTTAAAAAAAGTAAAAGAAAAAAGGAGAAGAGGACGCGAGGAATTTGCTATGCACTCTTTTTCTTAGGATGCTTGCACGAGAGGAAAATATTTACAGGGCTATATTGCATGTTCTCTACTTCCAGTCAATCACATAGAAACTTGTCAAGTCAAGGAATGAAAATAGACATAGATATCATCTATGCTTCTTGTTAGAAGATAGATGTCTAATATTCTAATATTGAAATGAAGGAACAAAATTCAGTAAAAAGAGAAATCTGTTTATCAGTAATCTATGTTGCCGTATGTCTTCAAGTGTGCTAATGTTCTTCCATGTTATTCTGCCCAAATTTTCTTCTCATGTATGATAGGAGTTTTTAATCATGAAGAACCTCTGAAGGACTAAAGTGAATCTTGTTTATTTATAATAAATTCAGGATTATGTACTTACTATTGCTTCTTAATCCTGTTTTTTCCATTCAGCATCTCTTCAATGGACATATAAATGTGTTTCATTTTAATTGCAGTCATTATGTCCCTAAATAATTCATGACTGAAAAAGAATGAAGAATATATTCTCATAAATTCTATTGTATTTAAGTTTATGCGTTTTTATTTATTTATTTTTACTCCATTTTTGTAACCATTATATGTTCTGGTGTGTCTTGCTTGACTACCTCATAATAATTCTGGATTGTCCCTCTGGGACATTGCAACTGTATTTCAAACATAAAACACTCAAAACGTATTCTGGCTGAACATTCACTGCTTTGTGCTCTTTAGTTTACACAACACCCTCCCCATTGTCACCAACTATCAGATAACTAATCATAGTCAATAAATAAATATTAAAAAGCAAGTATCAAGTGGAAAATTACTTGCAGGTGACAAGACAGATTATGTGAAGTTGTATTATACAGCACAACTGAATTTGTTTGTTATTTTTTAACAGCTGGAACACTGAGGGAGTTTGTGCACAGCCCTGAGAGAGGCACAGAGGTGTTGCAGTCATGCTCTATTTATAATATTGCAGCTAATGGGAACTAAGCCAAAGGCATGACCCAAATGATGACCAAAAGCTGAACTTTGCTTGACTGACTTGAGAAAATATATTATTTTTCATGCCACCACCTATGCTAATGAAGTAAAAACTGTGCATGCTTTATGTGTATGACAAAAGTGTCTCAAACTCCACGTAATAATGAAATAGTATTAAATTAAACTTTATCTTTTACCCAACCCTCAAAGAAAACAATATTAATATATCCTAGGGGAGGGATATGAAGAAGGGAGAAGACTCTGCTTTTGTATCCTGGGATGGTTGATGATGTGTAGCCATCTCCTCCCTCACAGTGATACCTTACCATCAGGTAAGCTTTATTCCACAGTAACACTGTTTCTTATGCTTTCTGATATCAGTGTATTTATCACAAATTTCTGAACTTTATCCTGTCACAACAATCACCTTTAACATGCAACCCACACTATTTCTGTAAATGGGATTGTGGTTGTGACCAGACTTACAGTGTAACCACGCTTTTTGTGCATCTGGCACCTTACCAGACTTATAGTGCCAAATTATTTACTCTACGGTTTTACTTGTGAAGGTCTCCTGGGGACTCGATCAGACAGATACTGTAGTGACTAAGAAAGTTCAAAGCCTAACCCCCCCTGGGCCCGCTACCTCTGCTGATAACCCAGAAAGCAAGGGGGTTGCCTTTTCTTAAATTTTTACGAGATGCTAACTTTCCTTTCTCATTTGTTGGAGGGTTGGTATTTTCACTGTTTCTGTGCCTGCTCATGTCCTTCCCACTTCCTTTTGAACCCTTTACCACTTTCAACTCCAGCTGAGCATTGGTTTTCCTAATTACCCCTGTGAATGCTTAAGTCTTGCATTTAAACTCCTCAGTAATCTGCCCACCTCAGTAACCTATACTCCTCAGTAATTTGTCCCTTTTCCACCTCCAATCCATTTCCTTTTTGCCTTTAGACTGAGTCAGACATTTTGAGCTGGGCCAAGCTGAACTTTCCTATTACTGCTTGTTTTCTTGCAGCTGAGAATGGGCTGCTCTTGTGCATTAAGGACATTGTCCCTGAAGCCTTCTTGAAGGAATAGGCTGCTCAGTGAAGTGGTGGGATCACCATCCCTGGAAATCACCAAAAGGCATGTGGATGCAGCTCATGGGGAAATGGTTTAGTGGTGAACAGAGTGGTGCTGGGTTAACTGTTGTACTTGATGATTTTAGAGGTTTATTCCAACCTTAACAGGCCTATGAGATCTCATGGGCTTCTTTGCCCTTCCTAGAAAGGGAGCTTTTCAGGTCCTAGTGAAACCAGTACCAATACTCTTGAAGCCCAGGGTCTTTGATCTGCCTTTTGCTGTCCTGAGGATGTTAAACTCTCTTTTGGTCACAGCAGCAAATTGACTAACACCTTCTTGGTCAGTTCTTCTTCCTTTGTGATTAGCACACTTGGTGATGCACCTCCTCTTTTTGGTCCATCCAGTTTCTGCATCACATATTTGTCTCCCAGACACTGGAATGCACCTGCCTTGTTTGTGCTCACCATGCTCTTCTCTCTATAAAATCTGTAGTTGTCAGTTTCCTGTAACAGTCACCTTCTGAGATGAAGAGGTTTCTTCTGTCTGTTAAAAAAAATATACCATCAGAGTTCAATTTCTTCCTGTCCCACTGAGACCTCTGATTACATTTGATCTATTCAAGATTTTCCTTAGCATTATTCTTGTTGAAAAGAGTAGCTACAGTACTGGACAAGCTTTGACAATCCATCTGCAGTGTCCTAGGTCCAAGAGATGTGGCAAACCTCTAAAGATAACAGGTTTTTTAAAAGGAGCCCAACACTACTTTTATCATTTCTTCCTTGTGTTTAAGTCAGACACAGCTGGACCAAATGCCTTCCTTAGCACAATTTACTCCTCTCTGAAAACACAGTGAAGGATAACACAGACCTCTTTTTGTTGACAGAAGTCACAAGACCTCTTTAGATCTGTGAGTGGTAAGGCAGAGAGGGGAAAGGTTGAGAGATATGAATGGAGGGGAAGAAATGTAAGGGTTGTTCATAATAATGTTCAAAATATCCCTTAGATGTAATTCTTTAGAAATAAATTTGAAGCCTTGTCTGATGTTATGTGCTGTAATTGCCAAAAACCTTGCATTTTGAGTGAGCCTGCCTATAAAGTTTCCTTGTACGGAGTTAAAACTTTGTTAGGTACCTTATATAACTGAAGCAGACTTTTAATCCTGTAATAACTTAGTACAAGTATTCGCTGACCAAGTTTTTACACCTTCAGGGAGATCAAGCTTAGATCTTGTTTAGAAAAGAATTTGCAAGGTATATCATTATAATGTATCAGTTTGTTGAAAAATCTTTAGTTAAGTTTGCAATGTTTCAACACAATTTTTTTTTTTTTTTATATTTCACAATTTAAATCTTATTTTAAAAGCTATGGCTATTCTTGTGAATTACATGATGGAAAGATGGAAATGCTGAGGTCTGAGTGTGTATATCCTATACCAGAACATACCATGAGCTCTCAACCACACAGGTTTGAGCCAGGAGGATAACCGAGTGTCCATTAAACCATATTTCTCCACAATCTTCACAAATATTCACAAATTGTATTTGGTAAAATTATTTCTTCCCCAGTTTTGGCAACAGACTCATACTTCCCATTCATGAAATGTAAGCACATTCACTTTACATCAAACTTCAAAGCTTTAGTAGAAGATAGACAAACACTCAAAATTCAGAGTACAAGCAGAATAAACAGGAGAAACGTGTCATCAATACTGAAGAATTTACTGAGTGAAAGAAAAGCTACTAGTCTATAAGCTTAAAGGGAATACACAGAAAAGTAATTAGTCCCTGCTAACCTGACTGACTCCTTCATACCAGATCCGCTGAGCAACTTAACCTTGGTTACATGAAGTGCAAAAAACACCTAACAGTTTTCTAAGTGCCAAAAAGTGCCAAAACCCCTTTTCTGCTAGAAAAAAAAAAAAAAATATATATATATATTCTTAAAAGACTGATTCTGATTCAGTCCAGTTACTTAAAAAATTAATTTAAAAATGCAATTATTAATTGCTATTATAGGCCATTGATAATTGTCTCTAGGTTGCTCAATGAGAATTTTTTGCAATCACCCTCTTTTTGTATACTTTTGGTATTAATTTTGCTGCTGTTACTGTTTGTTTTCTTATCTTATAGCTGGTTCCAGCAAATTGTTCTTATTTTAACCTTTTCACCTTTTTGTGCCTCCAATTCTCAACTCCATCCCCGGAGTGAGAAAGGGGAGGAAAAGGAGGGGGAGAGAGCTAGTGGCACCTCATTTGGGAGAGTCTCAGGGAGGAGGGGGCATTAAACTGGGGAGTGTCATTCCTGAACCACGACACATCAGAGTCTTGAACAAGGGAATTTATAAATTAATATGAAAACTTCAAACCCTCAGGCACAGTTCACTAATAATTCGTTTGAATCCCATGTCTAAACTGGTCATTCACTATTTTTTGTTTGTTTGTTTGTTGGGGCTTTTTTTTCTTCTAAATTTGCAGGTACATTCTATCGGATTTTCCTTTCACCTTTCAGTAGTCATGAATCTTCTATGACACCTTATTACCGCAGGCCTGGTTCCTACGGTATATCACCGTGTCCCGCAGCCATAGGGAGGAGGAGGAGGAGAAGATCCAGCAGGCAGGAATTGTGCAGCAAGATTGATTTATTTAATTATTTTACAAACTCTTTTATAGACTTTTTTCTTCATAGTCTAATTGGACAAAGGACCAGCCACCCCTTGGGGGCGATTGGCCAAAATCCTAAAACATCCATTATCAAAATATTTTCTACTATACCATAAACAAGACTTTCCAAGGTTGCAGGTGGCTTGGTTGTTTACATTCCCTGCTACCTCTTCTGTGAGAGAGAAAAGTCTCTCACGGACTTAGAAAAATAACAAGAAGATCCTCACTAACAGCATTTTTGTACCTACAACACCTATTCAAAATCATATGAATATATAAGTGCATATATGTGGACACACACACAAATCATATATATATCCTTTGTCAGCGTTATAAGTAATTGAAAAATCATATTTTATCTCTTCAGAAAGAGATAGTAGCAAGTAGATTACAGCAAATTGGCTATTTGTTCTTCACATATTGCTTATAGTCCTTCCATTTTACAATACACATTTTACTAGCTGGAGATGGAATTGTATTCTGTAGGAAATTTTACTGGAGCATAAACAGACACACTTACTCATACCCTCACACAGCTCTTAATAAAGGTACATATGTTACATCTTGGGGAAGTCATATATTAGCAATCATTTCTCTAAATGTTCCATTTGATTTTACTCTCAGAGAAGCAAATTTCAACTTCTCTTATAGTTAAGACTGAAGAGAATATTAAAAAACCTAAAAAACCAACCACAAAACAAATAAGAAATTTAAAAGTTTCTTTTTAGAATTATATCATTAGTAGTCAAAGAAATCAGAAGGAACACTTTCTAGTCATACTGATCATGAAAAACGTAAATATTAATTAAAAAATATAGATGAGAGCATGCAGTTTATATAAAGGTCAGTATATTTTTTCATTTTAGAAAGGGATTTAAAATTTTTAGTTGGCTAAACATTTGAAAGAATTTTGAGACCATATAAGTTTAAAGTGGAAATAAAGCAATTTGAAACTCTAAAGCTGTTCGATTAATAGCGCTTTAATACTGAATAATAATCTTTCAGTCTGCCTAATGGAAAAAAAAACCTGCATAGTTATGTCTGATAGGCTCTCTGAAACTATTCCTTACCAAAACACTAGTGACTAAGTGGAGTGTAGAATCTATAACCACTTGGTGCTTCTTGTGTTTGGACATAGACTATAGAAGTATCATACTTGTAACTGTCAACATTTTGATATTCTTTTTACTCTTAAAAAACCCCTATGTGTTTTGTTATATCACAAGTCTTAAAATTTTCTTCCACTTAGAGAAGACTGGTAAAAAGGAAGTGTGTGAAAGTGTTTGTTTTTTTTAGTTCAGAAAATTTCAATATCCATGTGATTATTGCAAACACAATTTATTTTTTTAACATACTACAGATGTATGTAATTAAAAAATAGATATTTTTTAAAATTGTGCACTGGTGTAACTTACAGACAGCTTTTATCTAGACACTGTAATGTATACATCTATATATAGATTATTCCTACCTCTATAATGTATATATGTAATTACTACAGCTATAATAATAATACATTATATCCCCTAAGTTCAGTCTTCTCCAGTGCTCAGTCATCCTCACAGTAGAAAACTCCAGGAAACACTTTTTTACTGTGCAGGATATCAAACTGTGGCACAGGTTGCCCAGAGATTTTGTGGAGTCTCCAACTTTGGAAATATTCAAAAGCCATCTGGACATGATCCTGGGCAACTGGCTCTAAGTGGCCCTGCTTGAGCAGTGGAGGCTTGGACCAGATGACATTCAGAGGTCCTTCCAGCCTCAACTCTTCTGTGATTCTGTGGTCCACGGTATAAATAGAAAGACTCGACATAAATAAGTGACCCAGAAGAAACAGGTTCTTTTCCTGTATAAATGCTTGCTTCTTTAACCAGATTTTTGTACAAACTTTTGACCCGTCTTCAGTGGGAATATTAGAACAATTAGTTTCTGAACTGAGCAGACCTGAAGGTTCTAACAGTTGATAGGAATTGCAGTTAATTTCAGCATAATCAGTACTCCACTGAGTCTTTTTTTTATCTAAAGAGTAGAGATATTATTAGATCAAAATGTGTTTTTCTTATTTAATAAAAGGCATTTAGCCATGGAAAGACATTTCACTCCTTGCATATTTATTTTTTCATAGATTTGGAAAACATACAAAATTTAGACTCAGACAGGAATTTTCCCAGTAAAAAAACATACGAAGTGAGAGGAAAAGATTTGTTTTCTACTGAACTGTACTTGAGTTCTTATTCATTATCTTTTTTTTTTATCTCATCACCTTGTGTGATCTTTATTTCAAATTTGTGAAAATCACCAGCTTAAAGTTTACGGGTAGTTTCACACAAATGCACACACAGAGCATCACACTCCCCAGTAGCTGGCACCTTGTCCTACTTGCTGGGTGGTCCAATGTGATGTTCATACACAGAGGCTCAAAATAGGAAGGGCATTAATATAAAAGACAGTTAGAAATAGGATTTAGTAAGAGGATTTAGTAAGAATGTAGGACAGTCACAGTAGCATTCAGCGTGACAAGTATAATGACCACCTTCTACTAATATGCAATCTGTGCCTTTTATCCCCCTTTTTCCAAACTTGTTCTTTCTGGGTTGGTGTTGATCCCTCCAACATTCCATAAAAATTGCTGTATAATCTCCAGAATCTCTGCTCTATTCCAAAATAGTTTTTCCCTCCAGCCCACAGTAAGTCATATGTCCCTTAAAGCAGCACCTCCCCTAGTTTCCTTGCATTTACCCACTGACAAAATCTTTGAATGTCATACAGTGACTTTCAGCTGCACATTTATAGAAGGACTATAGAGATGAAAGATGAAATTCAATTGTTGTAATTGGAAAATGATGTTGTGACATTCATGCTCTCTGACAGTCCTTTAAAAAAACCTAGACTTTAGAATGTGCATTTTAAAATTGCAAGACCAAGGTTACTACCATGTAGAGCAAGTATCATTTTTTTAAGCACCACTACTATTTTTTTCAGGAGCATATTTTACTGAAAGCAGAGGCCTGCAACAGCCCCAAAGTAGCAATGCAGTAATCAGAACATAATTTTGGCTTGCCTTGAACCCAGATAGAAGTATATTATGATAGTGTTAACAATACTGTATAGTATGTACACTGTATAACCACAATATATAAATAGTTTGTAACATCATTAAGTCAAGGTTAGGAACAATCTATAAATATTTTACTTTCGTTTGTGACCAGCAAAACAGAAAAGATCTATGTAGCTCCACGTAGCAAAAGGTAACTATATTTTTACATATTGGTGAGAAAAAACAGTTGTATTAGAAAAATGAATGAAACAAATCCAAACCAAAAATCCTCTTGAAACATTTGTTGAAATCCTTGTGACAAATTTGCTTTCAAAAAGGGACTTTAACCATAAAACATAATAACAGAATTTAGATATAAAGAGATATTGAGATGGGGATGCAGAAAATTCTTAGACATGTCTAAGCTAGTGAGATATGATTTCTCTCTTAAGATTGTTGAAATACTACACCAAAAACTTCTGGGATGAATATTTTAAAAATTGTGTTCCTACTTTTTCTTTGTTTATTTTCTAAATTTTGCATATTAAAACTGAATGAGGTTTATAGGTATGATTAGAAGATTGCTATCTAATACATTTGTTACTGTTGTTTCAAATAGCATTTAAGGAGTGTAAGAACGTGTCATATTGCTGACAATTTTGAGTTTGCAGTTAACATTAAGCTTTTAAGATGAAATAACAAATTTTTACTTGGAAAGATGTATTACTCAGGTCTCTTTTTCTTAAGAAAATATAAACACTGAAAATTACTTTAAAAAAAAGTCCTTATGTCTTTCAGTAATCTAAAAAAATACATAAACTCAGACTACTGAAAATTAAAGAAGGTAGAGTAGTGCAGGCAGAAAGTTCAGAAGAGGACTGTAAGTCAAAAATAACTGCAAAAACTGTTGATTTTATCAAAATTATGCCATGTTTTGTCTCTTGACAATCTGTATCAAAGCATTTTTAAGCTGAATAAAAAACATGCTCCTAAGTATTTGTATGCATAAGAACCTACCTAGTTGATAGAGGAAAAAAAAAGAAGTACTTACCATGTTCATCACTTTATTTGCTAGTTCTTGCAGCATCACTAGGATTTACCAGAACAAACTATCAACTAGAGAGTAGAGAAGAAACACAATTAATGAGCAGATGTGTCACCAAGGCAAGTTGCCACACTCAGAGTTCTGGCCCAAAGGTATAAATAAATCTACTCTTCATCAAAGAAAGCTACTCAATAGGTCATTTTTATGCAAGGCCTAGGGAAACTGAGAATGCTACCATTTCTGAAGGCTGTATGGGCTTAACTATGATTGAAAGTGACAACCAACTTTCCCTCTCAGCTGTGTGCTGAGATGACCTTACTGCAGCATGCCTGTATACTCACATATTTACACTGTTAACATTGCTTTGCAGAGATTGTTAGTGATAATCAGACTGTAGTCTTTCATACTAGAAATATAGCTAAATATGCTGTGTTCCTCAATTGTTAATATTGTTTCTGTTTAACACAAGAGATCCTGAGAAAAAAAAGTGGTCTCTATTTTTATTTGTGCCATTTCCATTTGTTTCTGACAAAATATGCCTTTGGTAATAGAAAATTAATATTAATAAAAAAAATGTTGTAGTGGCAGTTATTCTAAGAAGACTGAGGGCTTGAAAGAGCAAAAAGATTCAGTATGCCTTAATTATAAATTTTGATTTTTAAAAAAAATCTGAAGCACCATTTTATTTTTCTTCTTGTATATGGGAAAAAAAAACAACAAACCAAACCACAAAACAAAACATTCAATCACCCTGCTTAGCAGCAGTGAAGAGTGAAGTAATTCATGAAGACATAATGAGATGAAAGAGAAATCTCTCATGATTTACTTCTTAAGTACTTACTACTTACATTTTTCATCTCTATAAATCTATCTTATATCCCTATGTAAAAACATATTAATAATAAAGCACAGTTCTGTAAGAATGCATATGTGAAAGCTGAATCCCCTAGTAGTTAAATTCAGTCTTTTGTACTTTTGCTTGCACTTGCAAATTTAAATGCACTTTTTTTTTCCCGCAGCCATTCTTCTGCAGTTATTTTTCACCCAGACCAGTTGCAGAAAGCTTGAATATACACGTACTTTTGCATACATAAGCACAGCATCAATGATATTCAGCTAACTGGGCAGAGACACAAACCTATTAACAATGAGATAATCTGGGACATGAGAATTGCATAGTCTGTAGTTAGTACATCTATGCTGTTCTACTATTTAGACACAATAAATATAGTATGGTCTTAATATATGCTGTGGGAATAGAAATCCAGAATTTCAGCTTCAAGACCTTGAAAATAATTCAGGATTATATTCCTGAATTACACAGATTTCAGGGTTCTATTCCAGAAAATTATTAGCTCTTAATTCAACCCATCTATACATTTTTTCTGCAGGGCTTTATATATTCTAAACTGAAACACAGCTGCTCTAAAGGTTGCACAAATATCTCTTATTATCCCAGAGATTCACTTTACTAGTAGTAGTAGTAGTAGTAGTATTCATAGGAAACTTCATCTACAGGATACTATTTTTTACATTTGGTAGTATCAAGAATGAATTTAGCCATCACAGAAGGAGAACATTTGGGTATGGAAGTAATTCTCTCTATGGCATTGCATCAAAAAAGTGGATAAAATGTATTCAGTGTAATGCCAACTTGCTATAGCAATTTCACCTCTTAAGCTTCTTTGGCTATGTAGTGAGATGAGCAAAAGTGAGACTTTTGTTAAGTCCAACTAAAAACAAGTATTCAGAAACATAAGTGTTACTGTTGGAGTAAGTAATGTGAAACTCTTTTCAGAACTTTCACGTCACAAAGCTGCTAAAAAAATAGTCTTTTCAAAATGTTTTGAGCCAGATTCACAGCAAGTGTAAATCAGTATGAATTTATTGAATGAACATATTCCTATATAGTTCCATAATGAGACTCTGTGACAGGAATACATACTGGAGTGCACAAAGATAAATGGGGACTGAGTATGATGGCACAGAAAATCGCTAATTTGATGTCGGAGGTTGGACTAGGTGACCCTGGTCCCTCCCATTACCCATTCCGTGATTCTGTGATTTTTCTTATAATTTTTAAAAATCTAATAAAATATTTTCAACATACATTCAACACAGCAATGTTCAGCTGCAATTCTTCTCCTTAAGGAATGACCTGATGTGAATGCTGTGTGCTGATGCTGACAACCTATGAACCTTACTTGCTTGGTTATTTCCCTTTGGAAATGAAGATAGTGTCAGTTTTCTGATCACATTGTGTAAACCCAAAAAATTAGCAACAAACCTTTCAGTGCTTGAGTGAATTTAAATAATCATTTAACATATATCTCAGATAAAAAAATAAGCAAAAGAAAGGCATGCACACATTTTAATGCTGAGAAAATACTTTTATATACACTTTAGTTAAGTGACTTTTTTTTTAAATCCATGTATAAAATCTAGCTAAAATGGAATATGCATCGTTTAAGTGAATATGAATCAGTAGGTTATGTTCCTTCTTACTTTTAGCAACCAGTTCTAAAAGGCAGGGTACTGGAACATCCCTGTTATTTTTAAGTTAAAAACAATACATACAGCTTTTTTAGTATCTATCTCTTCTGCGTTGAGAATGTACTTTTTTTTTTTTTTTTTTTTTTAATAATTAAACTGTTCACAAGGTCTACTTTTTCTTTCCAATTCTGCTCCCCACTGTGGGTACAGGAGGGAGGAAGTGACTGTGGTGAGTTGTTACCAGCTGGGATTAAACCACAACAGGTCAATAAAACCAGATCAAATTAAACAAAACAGGGACACAGGAAAAGTTAGGTGACTTATTCTAACTGTACAGCCTCAGATATGTAAATCATATATGCCTGCACATGTATAAAACCAAACTTAACACAACTGAAATTGAGGACTTAATTTCAACACCTAACTTTCTCCTATTTTAGGGTCAGTTTTTCTGTCAAGACAAACAAAGTTGTCAGAGGGAGGTCATCACCTCTTATCTATGATATTTTAATATGTGCCTAAATTTAGTTGAACCGGATCTCAGCTTTATGTTCTATCTCAGAAAGGACAGAAGTAGTCAGGTCAGATCAGCACAGAGGAAACGGACATAAAGAAGACAGAATTCATGGGAAGTTGAACTCTCATTAGAATGTATTGGTCCACTTTTTCAATGTGATTATATCATCCAGAAGAAAAAGCTGCCTTTTACTTCCACTGATGATACTTTAAGCATATAAAGTCACAGACTGAAAGAACTGCCTTGATGTCAGTGTGTTCTAGAGGCATACCATAAGGTCTCAGACCTTCTTCATCTGCAAATAAATTGTTTACTTTTGTATATGAGATAGTAGTGCTGAAAGATACTTTTCATACTTAAGAACCTTGAGATACTTTTAAATAATGAAGTATAGAAAAGTTTGCAGGAATTTTTCTAAAGGAAATTTTCATAGAAGTTGCTTTTGCATCTTCCAGAGTCTCATATAGGATAAGATGTAGGGTCACTTAGGAGATATTTGTACATATGCTAATCATTTAAAACAACGGAATTGACTGTATAAATTAAAGATATATTCATGTGCACATCTGTCTGTTCAAAACAGTTCCTGTTCATCTTTGAAAACTCGATACTTACCAGAGGAATTCCTCTTTACTGGATTGGAACATTAACAAGCTGGACACCTACATTTGAGTTGTTACCATTCAGTGCAAATGAAGAGAACCATGGCTGCTGGGGGAATGATTCCTTTGCTCCTGCTCTGTAGACCACCAGAAGGAACAACTTGTTTGGCTCTAAAGGAGACTTTGTGAGGCAAGCTCAGACAAATTACTTCTTTCATAGTCTTGTGCAGTTGTACTAAAATAAAATAATGGGCGGTGGGGGGGGGAAGAGGGGAATCCCTCCCCAGCTCTTAAAATAATTTGATTTCTTTTTTTTAATGATACTAATTTTTTTGCCATTTTTTATATTTTTTTCTTCATTCAGACAATGCCGGTATTAACTTGTACAATTTAGAATGATAAAAAAGGCCTGTAGTTTTGCTCTCAGTATGAATCCATGAAAGTACAGCCAGCTTTTCATAATCTGAGGGCAAATTGACCTGTTCTAAAATGGGACTTATTAATGTCCCTGACTCATGAATTTGTTATTACTTTTGCATTTTAATGGTAGTATGTTTTTTTCAGGTTTTTATTTGTTTGCTTTTGTGCAGGCTTTGGCTTTTTCTTACAGAAGCTATTATGAAACTGTGTCTTACATTACTGCTGAAAAGAGTGTTGAAAATACAGGGATATTTTTGTTACTGTTGAGCACGGCTTGCATGGAGTCAAAGCCTTTTCTGCTTCTCACCCCACCCCACCAACAAGTAGGCTGGAAGTACACAAGAATTTGGGAGAGGACACAGCCAGGAGAGCTGAGCCACCAAAAGGATATTACATGCCATATAGTGTCATGCTCAGCATATCAGCTGGGAAAGAAGAAGGAAAGGATGGATGTTTAGAGTTACTGTGTTTGTCTTCCCAAGCATTGTTACATGTGAACTGTGCTTTCCTAAAGGTGCCTGAACACCTGCCTGCCCACGGGAAGTTGTGAATTAATTCCTCGTTTTGTTTTGCTTGCATGTCCAGCTTTTGCTTTATCTATAAACAGTGTATCTCAAGCCATGACTTTCCCCAGTTTTACCTTCCTGATTCTTTCCCCATCCCATCAGGGGGGAGTGTGTGAGTGGCTGTGCAGGTCTTAGGTATGACAATTTGCTTTTCTTTCTCAGCTAGACAGCTTTTGCATTCTATAAATAATAGTAATAAAGAAAATAAAGGGCTAACTGTAAAAAATAAAACAGTAAGAAAGATAGAAAAATAAACCAGAATTTTTTGGTATGGTCATGTCCATATTAACAAAATTTATACGGTATACATAGGATATAATTTTCCAAGCTAGCTTGCAGACATGCTGGTATGATCTACCTAGCAACCCATACCAGCTATCATAAGGCAATCAGTGACAGTTTGGATAATGAACAATAATGAACAATTCCACTAGAGATTCATTTCAACTTCCCCTGACAATATGTGTGTGTCTGGTGTAACTACAATTGTCTAAGTTAGTACTCAGTTATCCTTTCTATGTTAGTTTCTCACTAGGAGATTTATCCAATGGCTACTGAAATCAATAGACATAGAACCAACTCCCTCTCAGCACTTAAGGTGGCACACATATATACAAAGATGGTACTATAATGTCTCTTTAATAGTAATGATTGACAAAACTTGATATTTCTTAGTTCCTTACTTCATGCTATTATGGAAAGAAAATTTTGCAACTAATAGAAAGTAAAACAATAATTGTTCTGTATCCAGAAAGCAGTTTGTGGCAATACATTCTCCACCACAAACAAAAATGGGAAAAAAAGGTATATAAAATAATGTGAGATAGATTATACGTGTATATGTCGTCATATACATTATATTCATATATGTCTTCATATCAAAGGCAGTTTGTAAAAAATAATCAACCAAAACAGTAGTAGAGAATACTCATGTACCAGTATTTGTCTATTTTGTGTATCTATGATTTTTCTAACAAAAAGTGTATTCATCATGACAGAATTTCTATGAAGAGTAGACATAGTTTTTATTTTTGGGATTTTTCTTTTGGCCTTTCACAGTCATAGTTAAAGCATTTCATTTGCTGGATAAAATGTGAGGCAGCTTCAATGTTCAGCCATAATAGAGACAAATGACAGCTTCATTCTCATCACAACTGGATGGAGGTAATTACTGATACTGTCACAGGCCTGGCACAGATCAGTGCTTGTAGAATAGCCACAACCCTGCTAAAAAATATGAATGTCAGAATGAAGGATTTTTTCCTTTTTTAGCTGTCCAATATGATTAAAAGATTTTGAGTTCTAAGGCCCTTTTTACCTAATATTATTAACACTGAAAATAGTTAATAAGCCATTACTAAATTGGATGTTCCATTTGTGCATCCAATAACGGGATCATAAACTAATAGAAAACTCCATGCTGAAGCTCTTGTAATGTATAGTTCATTGCTGACTATATATTTAGATTGCCTTATGTGCCAGCCAACTTAAAGGCAGATTATTAATTATACACAAAGTTAAAGAACCTTGTTTTGACTCATTTGGTATTAAAACTTTTCTTCTTTTCTAATTTTTTTAAATGTAAATTAAATTTAATCATAATGCAGAACAAAAGCTGGCAGCAGGTGATCAGGAATCTGTAAGGTAATATACAGCTGACTGTTTACAAGTCTAAAAATATCTTATCTCTTCTTCACTATTAGAAGCATGAAAGTCAGAAAGGAAGCAAGTAGGAAACAAAACTGCTGCTTATTTAGCCTCTAGTCTCCATTTATGAGTGCACTATTATGTACTTTAGAAGTAAAAGTCATGAAGATATTAAGGCTAGTAATTTTCTTTTGTTCAGATTAATTGAAAGAAACAATAGATGGCTCCCAAACCAAAAGGAAAGCATGCAGCTTCTAAAGCCAAATAGGTAAATCAATTCACCAATTAAAGATGTGTAGATTATTAATTTCTTTCCTCTTGGACAATGTTGGATAACGATGTCTGAGTATGTTTGTGCATTTTGTGAATGAAAATGGTTCTGAGAAATAGAATAAGACAGTCTGAACACAGCTGGGGAAAGGACAGCACACACTGTCCTGAAAGAAGCCCAGAGGGGAAATTTTAGGTCAGCTCCTGCCTGAGAATACCTTGAGGATGTGAGAATGGAACTAGCTTCTCATAGTTTCTTTACTCTTCTCAGAGAAACAGCATGTTATTTATTTTTAGTGAATAAAAATGACTGTGACAAATTCAGCACATTACCCCACCATTAAATTCTCCTAATTTAAACAGTCCAAAAATTATCCAAGCTCTGGATATTTTAAAGTGGTAATGCTTTCTTATTGTCAGGCAATTTTTATATTGGTAATTATGATATAAATCTGATGTATAGGAAGGTATGGCGTTTAATTTAATAACATACCTAAATGAGTCCTGGTTCAGCTTTTAAAATTTTTGGGTTTGCACTCCAGAAACATATATTTTAAAAATTATTATACAATTTGTAAGTGAAATTAGATCCATCAGCAATGTATTTACAGGAAACCTACATGCACAGTAGAAAGCTACCAGAAGGTAAGCTCCAATAATGTTGAAATACTAGGATTTTTCTTTTTTTTTCTTTTTCCCACTTTTTATTTCATTAAGAAGGCACTGATTCAAAAAGACAGCTGTTTCCTAGTATTTAGGGCACAGTGAAATTGTCTTCTGAGACTAGGTGCCCAGAGACATCCTCCAAAGAATTTAGCAAGTTACTTGGTATGAAAGCTGATCAGTTTTCTATACTTGAGGACCACCTGTTCTTTCCTTTGAAGACCCATTTGTGGCACAGATCATACAATGGGATTACTATGAAGTCACTATTACAGTCAATATAGCTGTATTTTTTTTGAGACTATGGGGAGATATCATGGTCCATAAAGTGGAAAAAAAGCCTGAAAGCAAAGGTGTCAGATGCAGATACTATCCTTACATACTCAGAATCACAGAATGGGTAAATTTGGAAGGGACCATAGTGGGTCACCTGGTCCCACCTCCCTGCTCAAGCAGGTATGGCCTCACCAGGAATGAGTAGAGAGGCAGGATCACCTCCCTCGACCTGCTGGCAATGCTTTTCCTAATGCTCCCCAGGATACTGTTAAAATCCAATTATTGAGAGATGCCTCTACCCAAATTAAGGTTCAAATGAGACCATATGCCAGAGTCAATAGTATGGATTTTACGAAACAGTAAATATGACGTTGAGAGAGATAGAAAGAAATAGGGACACGGCAGAGGAGGAGAGAGAGAAAGAGTGAGAAAGAGACAGATTAAGTAGAAAAATATCACCACTTGTGGATCCAGCTGTGTCCCATTGGATCTTTCTTCACCCTGGGTTTCTTAGTGGTAGGGGTCTTGAGGTCATTCAGAACTTTTCACTATTTATATCTCTCAGCAAAAAAAAGGAATCAATGCTTACTGGCTACCCTGTTCTCTTATTCTATTGGTTAAATGATTCCCTCACTTCCAATGTTAATTAGTCCCATGTTCAGTCTTTCTCTTGAGTCTGTGGGCCTCCTATCTTCAGTCAGTGGGCTATGACCTCCCCCGCCAGACCCAGACAGAGCTGACCTTCAGCACAGTTGCTGAGCTGGCCTTCCCTGTGGACTCCTTACAGTGATACCTTCTTCTTTACCAGCCTTTTTTACCTCCCCCATAGGCCTGAGATAGTTGACAAATAGTAGTATCCTTATCATGTCTCAAATTCCTTCAGCTGGTTAAACTTACAGTCCAAATTCCAGGAATTAATGGAGGTGTATTTGGGAGGGTGGGGAGTGATTTGGGTTAGGGTTAGGGTGGTGTGTATAGAGATGGCCTCCAGAATGGGGGGCCCAATCACTTTTCCAGAGATTGAGGTGGGGCTGACTGGCTGGTAGTTCCCTGGGTCCAGTCCTCAGGCACCTCTCCCAATCACCACGACCTTTCAAGGATGATCAGGAGAGGCCTTGCTATAGTGTCCACCAGGTCTCTCAGCACTCCTGGATGCATCCCATGAGGGCCTATGGACTTGTGAATATCGTTTGCCTATGTGTTCTCTAACCCAAACCTCCTTGATCAAGGGAAAGCCTTCCAATATTCCTTTAAACTGGCATCCTGAGTCAGAGATTCCTGAGGATTGGTCTTATTATAATTTTTATCTTTCTGTTTTGTGAGCATAAGAACATTTAGTTTTAATTTTTAATACAGTTTCACTTTTGAATTTCAAGATTCCCTTTCAAAATATACCAGATGTTTTTCTTTCTGCTTGTTAGAAAATTTGACCAAAAAAGGTTTATAAGTCTCAGCAGAGATAGGGTTTTTTATATTTTCTTAACACTTCAATGCATGCAGGTACTTAATTAGTTTATTCACTACTTACCAAAATCACTGTTAATAGAATAGTGGTAACAATAAAAAGGACCTTCCACAGGAATAGTGTAGGCTTAAATGACAAATGAGCACCATTTATTTGAAGTTATAGGTTGTTTGTTCAGATGTATCCTTGGTTAGGAAACTGTCCAGATTGTTAGATGGCTTATGCAAAACAAGCATTCCACTTTCTGATGGAGAATGGTTCATGACAAAAAAGTACCATCAAGAATAATGTGTAGTTACAGCACAGAAACAACATTTCACAGGATGAAAGCACAAATTGACTTCTCGCCTCCTGCAGTGTTTCCTCAGATCATATTTTAAACTCATTGGGAGTAAGAAAGGCTGAAACTAGAACAGTCTAAGCTTTGTGCAACCTTTGTTAATGAGTTTATCAAGATTGTCAGTCAAGTTCTTTCCATAAGATAAAATTGTGCAACACTAATAACTGGAGAAAACTAAAAATTAAAAGAAATTTTCTATTTAATAATCAGAGAGAATATTTCTCTCTGTGAGAGATAACCCCTTTTCCATTATTTTCTGTCGTAATTCCTGTAGTTCATAACATTGTCATTCTGCAAAAGTCTCAACATTCTTCCAAATCTCTGTGATTTTTCCTCCTTTTTCATTTTCCTTGCTGACTCTCCTTCGGCATAATACCTCACTTGTTTGACATCCCTGAGCACTAGTCAGACAGAAAAGCAGCATGTCCTAGGCTGATACGCAGATATTTGTGGTCTGATTAAATACTCATAGCATGATTAACCACAGCACTTATCATAGAATCTTTTCATATTCATTTTCTTTTCTCTCCACCTATATGCTAATCTTTAGCAAAATTGTTGGGAATTCCTCTCTTTGAAATCTCTTCTTCCTTCAGCGCAAATGAAATAAGATAATGGGTTCAAGAGTTATCTAGAGAGAATTCAAAGTCACCCTCCTTGTAAAATGAGGCCAAAAAAAAAAAATACAAAGGGAGTAACATAATTATTTAGTTTATTTCCTAGAGAGTTTTGGCTGCAGATTTTTCCTGAGGGTGGAATTGGAGCTGATGGAGAACTTCTGGTTTAGAATTAAGGAAACGACATGCAAAGGTGATGTTATAGTGGGTGTCTGCTCAGGCCACCCAACCAGGTAGAACAAGTGGATAAGATCAATTGAAGCAGTCTCGCATTTGAAAGTCTTGATCATCACTGGGGACTTCAATCACCATGATATCTGTGGAGGGTCAACACACCAAGGCATACACAATCTAGAAGGTTCCTGGAGTGTATTGGTGATAAATTCCTCCTACAAGTGATAGAGGAGTTAATGAGGAGAGGTGCATTTCTGGATCTGAGAGTTGCCAATGAGGGGATTGAGGGGATGGTTGGCAATGTGGAGATTAAAGCCAGATGTCTATGGCTCGTAAGATGAAGGAGTTCAGGATCCTGAAGTCAGGGAGGAGAATGAAAATCAAGTCCCACAAACCTGGGTAAGGAGAGAGCAGACTGTTGCCTCTTCAAAGACCTGTTCAGCAGAGTCCCATGAGATAAGTTCCTAGACGGGAGAGGCCCAACAAAGCTGGTTAATATTTAAGTATCACTTCATACAAGCTCAGCAGACCTCCATCCCAAATTAATAACCGGTCAGGTAAAAATGCCAGGAGGCCTGTGTGGATGAACAAAGGCCTCCTGGCCAAACTCAGAAATAAAAAGAGAGCAAATAGAGTGTGAAAACAAAGTTAGATAACCTGGGAGGAATACAGAAACATTGTCTAAGCATCCAGGGATAAAGTTATGAAATCTGAAACCCAGCTGGACTATGATCATATACAAATGCAGAGGCAATAAAAGAAAACTGTGCGGCCAATGCTCCATGATTTGGTTACAGTGTGAGTTATAGAGTGCCTTTTTCTGTCCCAGTCTTTACTTACAAGACCTCGCATATGATAGAAGGCTGAGAGTGCTGGATTGCAGCCTAGAGAAAGAAGGTTTGGGGGGCTTGTCACTCATGCATATGAATTCTTGAAGGAAGGATGTAAAGAAGATGGAGCCAGGAGCCAGGCCCTCTCAGTAGAGCCCAGTGACAGGCCCGGACAAACGGTTTCCTCTGACGATCAGGAGGAATTTTTTTTTTTTTTTTTTTTTTTTACTTAGAAGGGGACTGAGCACTGGAATATGTTGGCCCGGAAGGTTGCAGAGCCTCCATTCTTTGAGATATTCAATACCTGTCTAAACAATGTACTTGACATAAAGCACTTAGTGGCCTTACTTGTGCAGTGTGGTTGGACAAGATGATCTCCAGAAGTCCCTTCTAACCTCAACTCTTCTGTGATTCTTGATTTTAAAGGTATTAATCCAGAATAAAAGCAATGGTGTCAGGAGATAAGAAAGCTTCACAAGTTTAGGATAATTTTTTTGTCTGAGAGATTGTTTCCACTCCAATCTGCAATAATATTATCTAAAATCATTATTAATTTTAAAAGAAAATGTCATCAAGTCATTTTAGATGCTGGCACACTTCACGGAAAAGTCATGAACATAACAGGGGCACCTCTACAGCCTTCCCATACTGTGAAAACTGTGACAATCTACAGGCTGTTAACACCAGAATGAGTCAAGATGTTAGCATAATGTAGAAATTCATAAATCAGAGTTCAGTGATATTCAAAAAAACTTTAAATATAACTTTAAAATTCTCTGTTGTAAAGCAGGGAGTTTTAAAAATACTACTACCTCTTCAAGAAACAAGACCATTTAAAAAGCACCAGATAATTTAATAATGGGTTATATTTTCAAAATCATATGCACTTCTGATTGTTCTACTGAGATTTTTTACTCTTATTCTCATGAATTTTCATTGCCTAAAATCAATGGTAAAGGAATGTGAAACACGTAAAGTAGATAACGGAAATATTACTAAAGAATTACATAATAATTTGCCAAATGTTTTAATTCTATTACTATTCAAATTTTTTGTTTGAGATAATAGTTATGCCATCTCCACATTCTTTCTGGGAGTATATTGTCTACAGTTTTACCTATTTTGGCTTTATATGTCTCTAAGTATCCACAGAAAAGTACACTAATATTTTTGAGCCTTGTGATGCGCAAAATCATATCGAATTATTAAAATAAGAAGTTTTATGAAAAAAATTAGAAATGCACTTCAAGAAAATAAGCTGAAAAAATTTAACACATTTATGTATTTTTACATGGCTTTCATTCCAAAATAAGTGGCTTACCTTGAGCTCTAATTTCCAGTTTAATCAATAAGAGGTTCCCTTCTGGTGGCTTTTATTTGTTTTTCTCCTATATTTAGAAATTTCTTTATAAAATTGATATGAATAAAGCAAAGATAAATAAAAATGCCAAAGCATAAAAAAAAAAACTTTTGAGAAAATCAGTATTAATTGCACCAAAAAAAATGAATCTATGTTCTTATAAAGGAAATAAAAATCAAAGAAATTTATTTTCCTTCATGTCAATATCTGTAAAATCTATGCCATCTAAAAGAATGTAAATAAAAGTTAAGGCCTAGGTGTAATGTCACTCCAACATGGATATCTACATGACTTATTGTTACTGAATTCTCTTCTGGGGTGTGATTAATTTATTTTTTAAATGGACATTTACTAATTGGCTTCTCCCAAAGTGCTTATATAACTCTGTTAAATTGACAAGAAGTTTGAAGTGAGTATCAGATGTGTTTATGTTATGCAGACAGAATCAAGTGAGATTTATCCACTAAAATCATTTTGATTCTTTTACTTAGTATGAAGTTTGGATTTCAAGCTCTAGCAGGTTTATAGAAATGACCTTCAATAGGCCTCTAGTCAAGGACTCTCTAAAGATAAAAAGTTCAGTTATTCATTGTCCACTTAAACCTGTACAACAGATGAGTGAAAATTGCAAAGTGCAAGAACAAGTCTCATCTCTTGCTTGAGAGGACATTTCAACATCTAAGTTGAATCAGAGGTACACTTTAAACAGTTCTAATTACTTGCTCAAGCAGAACTGCTTTTAAATATATAAAGAGGACATGAAGAAAAAGAAGGTAGTAGTAGCTGCTCTTGGCATAGTAACCTAGCCATTAGATACATACCCAGGAAAAGCTAAAACTAGATTCCAAACCCTCATGAAGCTCCTGAGTCTCAAACACATAGGTGAGAGAATGATTTTATAAGGCCAAATTAAGATAAAAACAGAGATGTGGATGACTCCTAGCTAACTTGTCTATTTGATTTTTCAACATCTTCTTTGTGGATTTCATATTAGCCTGTTTGTGTATAGACAGAAAACACCCATAAAGACACTGCAATCCCTTATTTTCTCCTCCTCTCTAGCTGAACTCTGCAGCAAAAAACTAAAGTAATATTTATTTTCAACTGTTTTTTTAGATCCCCATGATTCTTCTTTTGTGTCCTTGATTACACAACAGCCCAGCATCACCGGGAAATAAACTTAAATCCTTGCCTTCTTTTCCCTACATCCCAGAATATCTGATTCACATGCAATATAGTATAAGGCTTTCTTTTTCCTGGAAGCTGCTACTGGTCGTTGTAATTTAGCAATACTTAACACCTTGCCTTACAAATCTGGGGTAAGTTTAGAAAAACATGAAGGGTTAGAAAGTATTGGAGAGGAGACAATCCAGTCTGCTGTGGAAGTAGAGAGTAAATCAACTAATCTGCTTGCAGGTATCCAGATTCTCTGAAAATTTGAAAATCCAGTTATTCTCCCATAAGTGCAAGTGCCTATAACCTCTGTGCCAAACAGCCTGGATCTGGTCATACTCTACCTGAGCTCTGAGGCATGGATTTAATAAGACAAAAAGAACTGAAGATACTCAAGTTTGCTTTCTAACTCTTCATTATCGCAGAAGAATTTCAGTCACAGGAGTCGGTACTAGTCATATCATTATGGTTGTGACTTTGAATGGCCTAATAAATACCCAAAGATGCTTGCCCATTGGTCAGAATACAACCAAAAGATAGTAATGGCTGTGAGCAGAATTCAGACATTTGTAAAAATAATTCAGTTTCTTGTAATACTCCCTTCACCCTGAAGATTTTAATTATTTAAATAAACCTTGTCAAGCATGGCATTTCATTATTACAATTCTTAATTACAAGTGAAATGTCTATTTAAAGCTCTTGTGACTCTTTGTATTTATCATCAAAAAGCTATCTCCAATAATATGCAAATTACACTGCAAGCTCCCACTTGGCAAGACTTACAAGAACTTAGAAATGCAGCAATTTATCTAAAGAATGGTACCATTTAACAGATTAATTGTGTGGTAAAAAGTATCCATAATTGCTGTTATACTTCCTGGAAATGCACTTATGGCTCAAAAGACTGGAAGTAAGAAGAACTTCTTCTGGTAAGAAAAAGTTGTCCCAACAAATTGAGTTTTTGTACAACTTATGGCTGAGTAAAGGCCTCATCATAGTGATTGTTCAATGACCACAATCTGCAACTCAAAAATTTTTGAGTAAGGTCTGTATGTACATTCATATAAAAAGCCTTCAGTCAGTGCCTCGTCCCACTGATTTAAACAGCTCTTATAAAAGTAGTGATCCACAAATAATAAATGAAACAGATAACTGGTTAGAGCAAATGAAAACAACATAAATTTTTAATAACATATTTAATTTTAATTTTAATAAATTATACAAACCATTCATAATCCACAATATTTCTAAACATGTGTATATTATGTTATTCTTCTATTTAACCTTGTATTGATAAGTAATTATACTATACACAATACGACTTTTTGAAGTATTGTACATTATTAAAATATAAATTTTCCTGCTAGCCAATCACAGTATGTTAAGACCAGCCAAAGTTTTACAGAAAGAACCTGTCTTCAGGTGAAAAAAATCAAACAAATAAAGAATACTCCTAGCTCTCCATTCAGAATGTTCTTTCTCAATTTTTCCTGTGTTTCATTGTCTGTTATCTTTGAGTTTAAGTATGCTTATGAGCTCATGAATCATAATTTTCTCCGGCCTTCTCATTAGCTATCAGAAACAATATGTTAAACAACTTCTGTCGTTGATCTAACCTGGTTGATTAATATGTTGCTTGCTCAGCAAAATTTAAGTCTCCCTTCCCCCAGCCCCCATGCCTTTGATTTATAGAGAACCTTTTAAAGAGTAACAAATTAAAAAACGGCTGTATTGCTTTTTTATTGCTTGAAAAGCATAATGATGACAGGAAAGCTAAAAAAGCTAATTATTAGAAAATAAGAATTTCACAGAAGCAATTTTAAAATTCTAAGAAAACTGATTAGTTCTCTGTACATATCAGTTAATACTGACATGAAGACTTTGAAGACATTGCTTAATAAGGTAGGACAGGTGAAGAGTTTTGAAAATTGAGTTCCATGAATATACACACGACAATTTTTAGATTTCTCCATCTTCCAATTTTGACTCATTCTAGTTTGTTCTCTCCAGGACAATGTCCAGTTTGCATGATTCTGGGGATACTTTATTGCAGGAACAATTCCCAGAAGGCACTGCTTCCATCTTCTTTTCACAGTCCTCCAATATTGTTTCGTCAAATTTTCCACCCTCCAGCCCTCACAAAATGTTCAAGACACACCCTCAATTTCATAAAAACATCACTCAGTTGGTCTGTGGCATCTTCACATTGTTTAAATACTCCTAAAAGAACAACCCAAAAAAGTAGTAATGAAGACACAGAAAGTCACGGGATCATTGTGGGACTCAGGAAAAAATGCTGTGGTAAAAATAGTCCACTCTAGGAGATGTGTCCACATGAGCAATATGGACATCTTTCAATGTTCACAACTTAACAAACACATCATGAACTCTTTGAAGCTGAATATTTATCAAACCTGCAGCATATTAAGCAGATTCTGGACCCAAGCTGAATGATGAAAAAACATATAGGGATCATTTTACTGTAAAGGTTAGACTAATCCTTACCATATACCAGTATGATTAATCAAAATAGGAATGACTAATGGGTAAGGCTTTGATTCCCTTTATTGCACATTTCTAATTACCTCTTTGGGCTACTGCCCACTCTGTAAATAAAAAAAAATCCCAAACAAACAACTGGAAAGATGACCTAAATCATATCAGGGAATTACTGATGACTACTATCAAAGCTACACCACAGCTATGTTTAATTTACTATTACAACTGCAAACTGGGTTCTTGTTTTTGAGAGGAGATATAGTTTAGAAGATCTCTTTAAAAGTTCATCAATCATTGTGGGCAGAGACATAATTCTTAATTGCAATCTGGAAAGTAATAAAATATAAATAAATTATGTTGCATCTTGTAAAAGTCTTACATTACCAGTTAACCTAATAAAGTACAGCTATCCCCAAGCAACTTTTTTATTTAACTTTATTGCCAAAATACCAGAGCTGAAAACCAACTGCTCCATTTCTCTTTATTGACCTAAAAACTAGGATGTAAGTACACACATACATAACAGGGATGAATGTATATACAAATTTGTTTACCATTTATTTATTTTCTAATTTGTTACTGAGGCAAAATATTTTCACCAAGAAAATATCAATTATTTTAGACATTCAAAAAATAGTTTCATTAAATTTGTATTTAAAATCCATATAATATGGAGAATACAAATAATTTTTTTTATTACTCTGTAGATGAGATTCACCTTGCTTGCTTGATAATCTGTATGTCTTAGTAGCTACATTTGAGACAGTCAGCGTGGGTCCTATTATCATTTAATAGATACAGGCACTTTCTGGCATGGTTCATCTGACCCATTAGAGTCCATACCCCTGCCCACATATTTTTGATATATGTATGAGGAGTTAAGTTTCATGGTGGCTCTTACACTAAAGATTTAAAAATATATTTATCCAGGTTATGCACCTGTATATAACAAGTTCTTCCAATTTAGACAAACTCTTAGTACATTTTTTTACCTGAGTTGATTTTTCCTGCTTAGAAATAAGACTCTGTGGTTCTATGTCCTAGTTATATAACCCCCAGGTCCTGGATTACAATTATTTTGGTGCTTCATTTTGTTCATGTGCTCATTCAAATCTAGTCATACTATTTCTAGCTAAGACCTGCAGTGCACTGGATAGATCTCAGAAGACATTAATCCTAAAGAAGTCCCAGAAACTGTTGTAAGAAAGTGCAACACGGAAATACACACATCATATTGTTTACTGTTATGTACTACTTTTGACCAAAGACAAATCAATGTTTAAGTAGAATGCATCTTTTCTTCTTACTTCTTTGCTAACACATATTTCTGGAACTGTAAAATAAAGATTTGTTAATTTCTGACAAGGAAATGGGAGTAAGGTATTGCGCTATCCCAGGTATCAGCCTGAACTTGGAAGGGAGAGTGGAATAGAGAAAAAAAGTTCTGTACTGAGAAATTAATTACAGCAATAAATATTCAAGGCCAATAGATTGTCTACTAAAGAATTAGCATTATATCTTTATCAGCAAGTCTGGTAATTCAACCACGCCTTCAAGCACTGATTACAGCGCAGAGGCCCTGCGCCCAGAGGAGCCTGTATGCTCACACACACCTGAGAAAGCCCCATGGATCAGCACATCTGGTGACAATCTCTAGGCAGTAATATACAGCACAATGTTATATTTTGACTCCATATCCAAAATTTCCATTTTCATCACCTTCAGTCCTGCTATTTCAATACTTTGATTACAACAAAGTTATTTTCTTATACTTTCCTAGTCTCTAGACATTTCTAGCCCAAGAATGGTAGAGAATGGATTCTGAAAAGTCTTTCTGTAGTCACCTAAGGCTGCAGTAAAAGCCTATATGAGGCACATAAATACAGTTCTACCCACATATAATTGCTGATCTCATCTTTGTACTCCCTGCCCTGGTCACTGGCTTCCTTTTTCTCACCCCAAGGCAGAAAGTGGCATGATTGGGCAGAGGTCCTAATGCTGGGACACCTGGTAGTGTATGTAGTCCCTGACTGCTCAGAAAAAACAATTGATTAAGGCTTCTTAAATTGATACTTCACATTGGCTGGCTACTAGGAAAGGGATAATAACATATAGAGCATTAACAAAAAAAAATTTGAACACTAATGGTTGAAGGTGAGAGAAACAGCCAAGAATCATTGCTGGCTTACACACTCCTGGCTGACACTGCTCACCTGCTGATTGGTGGATAGAGTACAAAGGCGGTTATTGCTGCCTTCATCTCCCCATGCCTCTTAGACAGACACAAGCTGCATGGAATGGACCTCTGGTGGAGCCTATATCTATACAATCTGTTTCAAATAAAAAGAAATCCTTGAAGCTTACAGATAAAATTCACTCAATTTAGAAGAAGCAAAGTTCAAAAACTCAGTGTGAGTAGCTCTCCTGGTCTCTAGGGGACACAGACTTGAAAAAAAAAAAAAGAGAAAGAAAAAGAAACCAAGAAAAAGTAATCGACCTGAACAGGAGACAGTAAGAGAGAGAGAATGAAGATACTAACTACTTCAAGCTTAGAAAAGATAAAAGGAAAGGCTGACTTTAAAGCAGACTCACTGCAGAAGGTAAGTGATACTATAAACATGAATAGAAGTGAGGCACTATGAGCTCACTGACATGCATAAGGTGTAACCTAGACAGAGGGGGTTCAGCTCCTTCATATACATTGTATCAGATTAGGAAAAAAACCAAAACCAAAATGAAAACAAAAAATAGAAAACAAAAAAACAAAACCAAAACCAACCAACCAACCAAAAACCCCCCAAAAAGCCCACCCAAACCCCTCACTAGCTATGGGGAAAAAAAGAAATGGTATGTAATTGACCAAGCAACCAATACCTATACGCAATTACCCAAAAAATTCCTTGATTAAAAGTTTAATAAGATGAAAAAACTCTAACAGATCTCAAGAAATAGATAATAATTAATATGTTAATTCTTATGGCATGTTTCTTTTGGGGTTTGATTATCACTGGCAAGTTCCAGATTGAGGTTCTTGAGGAGAATGAGCAACCAATCACCAACAGTCTCCCACAAGGCTCAATCCTATGTCTGGTTAACGGATTTTTGAATTCTGTGGATGCAGGAGTTGAATGTACCCTCAGAAAGTTTTCTGACAGTACCAAACTGGGAGGTTCTGTTGACTCACTTGAGGCATGATAGGCCAAATAAAGGGATCTAGACTAATTAAAGCATTAAGCAATGATTAATGGGATGAAGAAAAATGAATTATAACTTAAAGGAGTTTCCAGGCTCATTGAGAACAGATTACAATAAAATATTCACTTTCGGAGATTCAGAAAACTTATTTTTAAAAACCAGGTCTTTAGTTTTCATCCTTTTATCTCTAACAGGAAAATTTTAATGTTCTCATTGTTCTGTTGATTGGAATACTTTCTAAATTTTCAGCCTATATTTATTTACAGGACTTTTATACCTGTTTATTTTTGTTCTCTGCATTGCATTTGAGATTAATGATTAATTTTGCTTTCTGGGTTGTTGTATGTTTGTCTGTATTATGCCATCTTTATTTATATCTTCAGCTGCCGCTTAGACTTGTTCAAAAAAATGTTAATGGTTAAAGAAAGATAATCAAAGCAAAGCATATCTAACTTTCTATCAGGGCTTTGTAGACTGAATTTTATACTTTTACATTAGTTATTAGCAACACACCCTAGGATTGTACTTTACTTTTACTTATATCCTTCCTGTACCTGACTAGACATACATGAAGATTTTCTCTCCCTCTGTTACTCCTGATGAGTGACATACTAGATCACAGAGGATTTTTCTTGTTGCTATCCTCTAGTTGTGTAATATTATATTTGCCATTAAATTATTTTTTTTCTGTTAATCAAATCTTCCAAGTGTAATTTTTGTCCAAAAGAGGTTACACAGATGTTTTTACAGATTGTTCAGATGACACAATCAAACCAAACCAAATTCTTTTTTTTCCTTTCAGATGATAGAGTGATACACCACAGCAAATCATACAGACTTCTTTTCTATAGTGGATGTATTTCATCATGTTTATCTTTGTACCAAGAAGTGTTATAATTTCAAAGCTGTATTAGGCTGAATATAAGTATTTGGATGGTATAATTACACAATATGATTGAACACAGAGCACCCTATATATACAAGAAAAAACTGGCAGTCTTAAGAAGTATTGATTTTAATCCAGCTCATGGAACTGATTTTGTACTTTACATAAGGCATCACTTTTGCCTGCAGGAAGAGGTGTCTATTTATAACCTTAGATATTAGCCAACAGCACATTTAGAATTCAAAAGACCTTTGAACATGTTTTTCTTTCTACTATATACAAATGACAAGTAAAAGTAGAAAGTGAATTGTCATCATAATCTTTTACATTTTTCCAATGCAGTGGAATTCAGTAACACATCTCCTGACCAATTGTTAACAATGATTAATATGGATGAAAAAAAAAAAAAGAAAAAAATTAATTCATTATTCTATTGAAACACAGCTTTGCAGTGAATATATTACAGTAACAAACCTGTTACTGTACAAAACTTAGAGGATTCAAATGAAGTTTCTTGTTTTATTACTCTATTCTTTACCAAACCATGTATATATTCATACATATATGCAGATTTTCCCTTATGTATTATAACTCAGTCCTATCACAGAATGCTTTTGAAGAGGAATCATTCACTGAAAAATGATGTCTTTTTTTCCACCACTTTTGATTCTTGAGGGAATCTAACACCAGATTAAAGACATTCTTTCCAAGATTATGAAAGTTAAATGACATGAATCTTTTTTATTTTATGTTGCTATAAACTATGCTGCTAAAAGTGAATGTGGATATCTCCGGAATTCAACTCAAACTTGAAGTTAAAATAGTCTTTGGAGATACTTTGCATGATGATAAAAGTGATGAGAAGAAATTAGGCCTTTTATATATGCCAAGGACTAGATTCTGCTGAGGTTTTGTACACATATGTAAAGATTAAACACAGCCATGACTCAAATGAACAGAGCACTCTGCTCCAGGAGTAAATGCTTTTTATTATGGTATTTCTTCAGTGCACCTGCTGCTGTTGCACAATATTGTGCCCCCATTTAAATAACTGCACTAGAGAAAATTTTCTTAAAAAGCAGAAAATCTTCAGTGTTGTGTCAGCGTAAGACATCCACTCCTGGATACCACAGCAGCCAAACCTCTCCTCTTTTTCTTAATCCAGTAACCTGATAAAACATAAGGTTAAAGTGCAATGTTCTTATACACAATATGTAAAAACCTTGGTTTAGTTTTTCTCTTGTGTGGCATTTGCCATAACTAAAGACATTGAATACTAGCAGTTCTCACCAGAGGGCACAGAATTATCTTCCTTGGAGATGTCTTTCACTTGACAAAGAAAAGATTTTGGTTATTCACTGTAAAAGTCCACAGCACTTCCGTCCCAGCAGGCACTCTACTTTCTTACAGTTTAATTTTATGGCTGACACATACAAATGGCAAGCATCTTCGCCTGTTATTTTACTATGCAGTCCTAATGAAAAAAAAAAAAAAATTAAGGTAGCTGAGTTTAAGTTCATTAAAGATAGCAAGAAGGATTTTTTTTTTTTTTTAAACATGTTCTTATCCAGAAAAAAATTCAGGCTCATTTTTGAAAATTAAATTATACATGGAGGGTATTTTATTAAAAGACCTTTTAGTCAATTATCAGACACTATTCAGCTATTCACTATTCATTCACATAAAAATTATTGCCTTGCAGTATGTTTAATGAATTAGCTACACTAAAGAGTCTCTAACTGCTTATCCATCTACAGATGCCAAAAGCCCAACGTAATTGTTTCAGCTGTGATTTGGAGTGACCTATCAAGGTCACGGTGCAGCCCTCCTGAAGGGAGTCCACAAAAAAGATGGAGGATGCCTTATTTCAAAAATATGTAGTGATGGGACAAAGTGGAATGGCTTCAAACTGAGAGTAAGTTTAGATTAGATATCAGGAAGAAATTATTTACTGTGAGGGTGGTGAGGAACCAGAACAGGTTGCCCAGAGTAGTTGTGAATGCCCCATCCCTGAACGTGTTTGAGGCCAGGTTGGATGGGACTTTGAGTAACAATGTCTAGTGGAAGGTGTCCCTCACCATGGCAAGGGGATTGGAAGCAGATGATCTGTAATGCCTCTTCCAACCTAAGCTATTCCATGATTCCATGTTATGATTTAAAGCAAGCACAGGGTTACATAATATAACATAATTCAAAATTTGTTGAAGCTAATAGACTTCTTCAATGAGTACAGGCATCTTACCTTCTCTCAGAACTGGCCCAAATGCACACTTTTAAATAGTAATCCTGCTTGGAGAGCTCATGGTATCAGTGCTCACACAATTCAATATACACAGACATCTAACTCAGCTTGAGTTTTTCACTTTTTCTTCGTGCAGCCTGACTGCAGAGATAGGCTAGGCTCCTAAAAGTGAAAGTCTAGTCCAGATATTAAGCATTACTTTTTTCAGGATGTTACATCAGGGGAACAAAACAGCATCATGAGCTCCAACTGTTCTTTATTCCAAAATGCTAGAGTGAGAATGTTCTATCTCAAGGGCTTTCCACCTGCTTTGTACACAGCCAGAACAGCACATGTAGCAAGTATTGTTTCATTTGCACCTTCACTGATGCACTCAGCCACATTCACAGCCCTAATTATGTGCCTGTTTATTAGCTTAACTCATTAAATTATCAAGTTATAAGTTATTAAGATCATAACTTTTTACATCATCCTCAAATACTGACCTTCAGGGCTATCTCGGGACTTTAACTGTCCAATAAGAGATTATAAAAAAAGATAAAAGGAGTGTAAACACAAAGATTTAGCAATTTAAAATTTCCCCAAGAGCTTCTGTTTCCCCCTAAGTTTTTCTATTCCTTTTGTTGGCCATCAGGAGTTCAGATTCCCAGTTTAGGAAGACTGATTCTAACCACCAGAAATATATATTCACATTACTACCTAATTATATCCAAATAGGAATCAATTTTGAAACCAGTAATTTTGATACATATAATAAATTAAGACTTGTTTTGAGATGTTTTCTTGAAATTACAACCATAGAATCATAGAGTCATAGAATGGTTTGGGATGAAAGGAATTTTTGAAGATCATTTCTCCAACTGTCATGGGCAAGGATGACTTTCACTTGATCAGGTTGCTCAAAGCCCCATTCAGTCTGATCTTGGAACCGTCCAACACTGGGATATCCACCTCTAAGAAATGTGCTCTAGTGTCTCATCAACTTGAGCATAAGAAAAGTTTCTTCCTAACATTCAATCTAAATCCACCCTCTTTCACTTTAAAACCAATGATCCTTGTCCTATCAGTACAGGCCCTATTAAAAGGCCTGTCCTTTCTTATAAGCCCCACTAGAGTATTGAAAAGGCACAATAAGATCATCCCAGGGCCTACTCTTCTCCAGGCTGAACAATCCTAACTCTCTCAGCCTTTCTTCCTAGGAGAGATATTATAGCTCTTTGGTCATAAATGTTGCATTAGGAAACACACTGCCAGCAGGCTGAGGAAGGTGATCCTGCCCCTCTACTCAGGCCTGGAAAGGCCACATCTGGAGTTTTTGAGTCCAGTTCTGTACTCCCCAGTACAAGAAAGACATGGAGATCCTGGAGCAGATCCAGTGGAGGGCAACGAAGGCAACTGAGGGACTGGAGCATCTCTCTTATGAGGAAAGTCTGAGGAAGCTGGGCCTTTTCAGCCCAAGAAGAGATGACTGAGAGGGGACTTCATCATTGTCTATCAGTATCTGAAGGGATGGTGTCTAGAGGAGGGAGCCAGGATCTCCTTGGTGGTGCCAAGCAATAGGACAAGAGGCAATAGGTAGAAACTAATGCACAGGAATTTCCACCTTGTTTACTTTGCGGGTGACGACACACTGGAACAGATTGTCTGGAGAGGCTGCAGAGTTGACCTCACTGGAGATACTCCAAAACTGTCTGGAGGCAATTCTCTGCCTTGTGCTCTAGGATCACCCTCCTTGAGCAGGGAGGTTGGACCAGTTGACTCACTGTGGTCACTGTCTGCCCCATCATGTGGGTCTGTGATTTTCTGCTCTGCTGTTCTATCAGGTCCATATCTTTCTTATGCTGTAGACCACAGAGCTGGATGCAGTACTCCAGGTGGGGTGTCACCAGAAGAAAGTAGGGCAGAATCATCTCCCTAGACCTTGGTTCCATGGTGCTTTTTTATGCAACCAGGGATGCAAACAGATTTTTGGGCTGCAAGCACACATTACTGGCTCATGTCCATTTTTTTACTCAACTAGTATTCCTACCTCATTCTCTTTAGGGCTGGTCTCAATCCATTCATCCTCCTGTCTGTAATGATACTGGGAATTGCTCTAACCCATGTGTAGGATATTGCACAACTGATGGTAGCCTCTATTTCTATGTGTCCTGGTGAAATTAATCAATTTGCATGTGGGCATAGTGAAGTTTGAAAAAAAAGACATGGTGCATATGAAATAGAAAATCCCAAAGTAATGACCTCTGGTCAAGGTGGGTTTAAAAATGAAAATATAGATGAACTGCAGGAATTAAAACAGATAAAGCAACAAAACAGACACGCAACAACAGTCCTTGGACAATTCACTCAACAGTTTCATATAAAAAAACCTGAAGATGTTAGCTTTTGAATACCTAAATCTAGCACATTTCGTTGTTAGTCTGTCAACATTAATGAGAACTCTTCAAGTATATTGAAGAGAAAAAGATCTTTAAAGGATTTCATTTATTTTTTAAAGGATCACTTTAATCTAAATTAGTATTAAAAGGAAAGGAGTGCTGAAGTAGAATTGCATTAAAATTACATTAATTCTCTCTCTAGAATGGCTGCCATGAAAGTATCAATAATGTATTGAAGAGGAGGGAAAGAGAAGAGAAAAAGAAAAAAGAAAATAATGTTTGTAATAAAAAAAGGTTTTACTTAAAGTTTATTAGAAAGTATTTTAATACCTCCAAAATATTACCCTTATTTTTCTCTTATGAATCAGAAATTCATATGTAAAATACTTTATATTCTCATTTTCAATTTGATTATTATAATCAAGGTTATTTTAAATATATGTATTATTCATCTTAGAAGATCAATTAACAATTTCCTTTAATTTAAATATTTATGGTGAATAATTTTGTACATAGTGGAGCATAAATTACTTTGCTCCTCATATAATGTACTTTAAAATGCAATATATTTATAGTTGACTCTGCATAACTATTTCTTGTTGGGTCTTATAGTGTCTGACTGCCAGATACCTACCCAGTCACTCTCTCACTCTCTCTCCCCAACATGGCAGGAGAAGAAAATAAGATGAAAAAGTTCATGGGTCAAGATAAAGACAGGGAGGTCACTTATCGATTGTCACCATGAACAAAGCATAGCTGAAGCAAGGAAAATGAATTTTCCCCAAAATTTAAATATTTTTGGATAGTGAGAGACAAATATATTAAAATACTAAAAACTCCTTTCTTGCACCTACCTCATTTTCCTAGGCTAAATTTTCTTCCTTCAAACCCAACTCCTCTGCCTCCTTAACCTATCCCCAAGGGAAGATATATATATATCAGAATGGGTCATTCTAATAGAATCATCTTTTCTCCTTAATTTCTTTTATTAAAAGAAATTTGAAGCATATATCTTATATGCTTAAAGTTGTTCATAACACATATATATTATTTTAGATAGAACAATTTGCAACATCTTCTTCCAGGAACTCCAGGATGACATTCCTCTAAATCTTATAGATGAGAATTTGTATTCTTCATAGTGAGATTTTGGCCACATAATCTATGTCTAAATGATAGGCATTTTGTGAAATGTTACAAAGAAAAATAATTATCTATTTTCCAAAAAGTCAATGCTAGGAAGTAGGTGTTATCTTCCAGTTATCCAAAGGATTTTGTAAAATGTTTTGCAAATAATATAATCAATTTTATTTCCAGTGCTAAAAATCTTAGCTAACATTTTTTTATTTGCTTGACAGGACAGCATTTCTAACATAAAATATTTAAATATTCAGATCCTGGGTCAGCTTTGCAGCTGGTAGAACCAGAATGATTTATACCATCTGAAATATAGGCTCTCCTATTTTTGAAAAATGTGTAACTAAAAGTGATATAGTACAATATGTTTTCTTACATGACAGCATGTCTCGTGTGTCAGTACATGATTTATAAAGAAAAATTTTAAAATGCTATATAAAGCAAGAAAATAAAATAAAAGAGACAACATGTATGGAAAATTCTTTATAAAACCTTGACTAGCAGCTATTTGTAACTTGAAATAATCATTAAGGCTGATTTCTTTTTAGTACTACAAAGCATACCAGAAGCAATGACTGTGTTTAGCCATCAAAAAGGCAGTCTTTTGACATGTCTGAACACTTTATTACACAATTCCCTGTCATGCTATATTTTGCCACAAAAGCTCCTCTGTATTCAGGTTCCAAGTTTTGATACGAAGTGGGGGGTAGAGAGGTAGAAAAAGGGTATTTTTAATAGTTCTTAATATTTTTCTTCTAATACTGTTTCACACTGTCTTTCACAGAACTTTCAAACTTCTGCTGAAGCTTTTCCTCATACTGTAACATCTATGAATAGGTGAAAACTGGCTGTAAAGAAAAGTTAATCAAAACAAATTCAAAGTTATATGATCACTGACCTTTTTTTTTTTTTTTTTGTATACCAGCCCCTGGTATATATATAAAAGCCTTTTACCTGTCTTTTCTAAAGTCAGGTCTTTGGCTGCTATAATTTTTATCAATAAACTACCTCTGATAAGGGCTGCTGCAGTGACTTTGAACATAAATATACGTTTTGTGAACTTTTCACTATCAATATCATGCCCGGTATGACATCTCTAAGACCTTTACCAAAATGTTTTACACAAATGTTCCTGCTCAGTATATGAAGAAGTTCTCACTAAGCACAGAGAGCTAACAATAAGAACTAGTGAGTCAGTATTGTTTCTCTTTTCAACACTCAGTACCTAGAGTCTAATGTCTTTAATTGTAAATAATTAAACAAGAATTTAAATGCTAGGTAATTCCCTTAACAATGCATGATAACATCAACATCTGTTTCAGTGGAACTTCTCTATCATATCTTAGCAGGTTATCAAAGTCCCAGGTTCTCTTGCCATGGATTATTCCTAAGCAGATGTGTAGAGAAAAACAAAAGTAAGTGGAAATGTATTGAGTTCAGTTTTCAGTGTCATACAAGTCCTTACATTTTTTGAGGGTTACATCAAGTTTGTACACAGATATGAGCAATAAGTGTTCTTCAGACAGGAGGGCAAAATTCATGACACAGCTGGCATCCATACAGTCCATGGAGGTACTCCTGCAGAACAGCCTGGCCATCTTATTGGGAAAGTCTACAGGCCATGTTGTTCAGTGGACAGTACTCAGGTTTTGTCTTTGAATTGACTGGCATGGGTGAAAATCAAGTAAATGCATAATACTAATAAAGAGTTTTCATTATAGCAGACGAATGCTTAATTTAGCTCTGTATCTGGTCTTGTGTAAGTTTTGATGTAACCTAAGAATTCAACTACATAGTTCTCAGAGCCAGGAGGGTATCACAAGTGCCAGTAATTATCTCACAATTTAGACTGGAGACATATGCAATAGAAATAATAAAATACATATAGGCAGAGAATGGCAGACTAGATAAATGTGGGGCAACTAAAAGTATAGCAGAATACAGAAGATAAACTGTCATGTGATGTTAATATTGAAGGCGTCAGGTCATCAATATCACAACATATATATGTCTACTCACAGTTTTAAGGACATCTCTTATCAGGAAAACAATGGATAGCCTATACTCTTGCTGTCAGGAAAATAGAGTAAATAAAATCAGAGCCATGGAGACTCCTTTATCTAAAAGTCTCTCTCCTTGACCTTGAAGCGTCTGGGAAAGAAAGCAGCTGTAATACACTGCTGCCCTCTACCTTTAAATAGGTAATACTTTTAAAGCATTCCTGTTCCACAAGTGTACAACTGGACAACTACTTGTTATGTGTCCTTTATATGCACAAATGCAAGGAAGAAATTATTTAACACTAAACTTTCCACTGCCATTCATGGAACTGGGTAAAACTAGTTGATATAAAATAGAGGTGTCGCACAATCTATCCCATGATCTTGCATTCCTACATTTCCAGATTAATTAGTTCATTAGCATGGTCACTAAGAAACGCTGAGTTAAGGAGGACTTTGAATTTCATGCCTTTGATTAATGTGGATTCATATCCATAATCTTTTAATAGAATAGTTCAGTATGACATCAAAAATCCAAATACATGATAGCAAAGTTAAGCTAGAATCCATAAATGTACTATAGGGCTGTTGTTAACAATGATACTTTGTACTAATACTAAACATATGGCAATTCAACATCATAGCCTGTTATCTCTCTTGGATTATCTAGATATGGTTCCTTTTTCTATAAGTAATTTTTTGCTTTTTCTTCTTGGTAAATCTTGGAGCTAGTGTGCTGAACATATATTGTCTGCTGAGGATGAACCAGTCTTATTCAAGAGGAGCTTTACCTGCTTTGTGTCTGCAGAAGAACTGGAAATCTCTAGCAAGGTCAGTACAGGACTCGCAGAGCAGAGCTGATTTTGAGTTCCCTAAAGTGTGCTCCACATTTGCTCAGACAGTTGACAAGTAAGCTCCAAAATATTCTGTTTATGGGGAGAGATCAGGATGCAAGGCGTATCTCATTTAGAATTTCTATTTTATTATAAACAGAGATATTTAAAACAGTATATTTATTTTTCACTCTGTATGTTGTCCCTTTTGAAATATTGAGAGAGAGAGGACCAAAAACCACCAAAACCAAGCTTCTAAGGTGAGGAAAGCTTTTCTCCCTTTCCCCTATTACTTATACTGTCTTTTTGTCAAAATTCTTCATTGTTGACTTTTGTACCTAAGGACAGGGAAAAGTAAAAAAGAGAACTCTTTCTTGAGACCATTTAGAATGAAATACACCAAATAAATTTATATCATGATAATTTGTTGTGAGAAAAGCTAATAAATCATTCTTGACTTTCCAATCCCTTATGTTACCCCTATATTTATAAGCATAAATTGAATAGAGGGAAAGGTTCAAAGACTTGATTACTGGATAAAAGAGAGGGTTAGTGGATAAATTTTAAGTGCCTGCATGGAGAACTGAACATTAATAACAGAGGCTTCTTCAACATATGAGGGGATTACAAATTGAGATGGAACAAAATCTAAACATAAATAGATTCAGATTAACACTAACCATAGAATATCCTGAGATGGCAGGGACACACAAGGATTATTGATGCCAACTCCTGACTCCCTACAGGACAACCTAAAAGTTGAAGCATATAAGACTGTTGTCCAAATGCTTCTTGAATGCCAACCAGCAGGCTGTGTCCATGATCACTTCCACGGGGAGCTTGTTCCAGTGGTCAACCACCCTGTCAGTGAGAACTTTTTCCTTGTATCCAATCTGAACCTCCTCCAATGCAGCTTTAAGCCATTCCCTCATGTTCTTTGACTGGACACCAGAGCAAATAGATCAAGAGCTGCCTCTTTACTCCCTGTCCTGAGGAGGCTGTAGACAGCAATAAGGTCACCCCTCAGACTCTTCTATACTGAAAAAAACCCTGCTCCACACAGGCCCTGCCCTCTGGTCCTTTCACCATCTTTCTTGCCTTCCTTTGGACACATCCTAATATTTTTATATCCTTTTAAGATTGTGGCACCTGAAACTGCACACAGTTTCCAAGGAGAGGCCACACCAGTGTTGAGCAGTGGGACGATTACTTCTTTAGACCAGCAATATACACTGTGCTTAATGCACCCCAGAGTGTGGCTGGCTGCCAGGCTGTTGGCTGCCAAGGAACACTGTTGACTTGTATTGAGCTTACCATCAACCAGAACCCCCAGATCTCTTTCTCCAGGGCTGCACCTTACAAGATATCTCTACCCTTGTGGGAATTAACAGCTCCTCATAATTTATTCTTTGTTGTCAGACTTTATGCTCTCAATTCTTTTGTTCGCATCACTGATGTAGCTCAGACAAGATGATCCTTCAGGCTCTGCAATCTGTTCATATATTTTGTACTTAGAGCACTATATTACTGTAGAGGATCACATTTTGGTAATTATTATTATAATAGCTATATATGCGTGTTAAAATAATTCCTTGCAAATATAAATAGCTTACTGATCAAAAAAATTTTACCTTTAATGCTTAAAGTGAGACTTTAACCATTGCACTGAAGTATGTGTTCTAACCACTGCTTTCAGGAAGGGGGCCTCTACACCTACAGCATTTATCTTGATACAAAAGGTTCTATATGCTATAAACCAGAAGTCTAATGATGGATGAAAATTGTGATCACTAAATTGAACTGGAATATAATAAAAATTTTAAATCTCATTCTTCAAAATTAAAGGTTTTTTTATTACTTTTCCAATGCTCAATGAATATATTTCATGCTGGTTTTCAGTGTGCTATAAGAAGACAACACAAGATTTTAACACTTTTGATCAGAATGAGTTTTATATAGATAGACAGACAAATAGATAAAAGGCCAGAATAAGGTACCGAAGATTTACCAATGTCCTGAACTCACAGCTGTTAAAATTTCCTAGGTTAATGGGCAAAATTTGAAAATTGCTTTTATTGTAGATTATGGACAAACAATTATAGTTGTAAGGGTTTTCTGAACAGGTTTTAGTCAAAAACAGGGAGTAGTGGAGACTCTAGTCTTCCAGAATTGATGAGAATGTTAATTACATACAGCTAAATACTTCCTAAGAAGTTCCTACAGATTATAGGAAGGCAGGCATTTAAGAAATGAATGTGTTTTCTTCAGCCCTGCAGTGATAAGTTCAGCACTGTTCTTCAGGACAGATGACATAGGAGCATAAAAGTGCCTAAGAGTAGAACAGACAGTTCCTAGAAAAAGAGGATAGCAAGAGGTTGATGTTTCTGTAGGTGAAATTGATTGATTGTTTTTCTAGACAATATCTCTGACAGTAAATATATTGATGTAAACCATAGATTATAGATATAGAAACTGACTGAGAAGTGAATTAGTCTTTTATTATTTAACACATAGCAAATTTCTTCCATCATGAAACAAAACTGCAACAGGACAGAGCTAGTTCAAGATTCTTAACAATTTTTTAGCATTGCCTATAGGAATAGCAAAGCCAGAAGTCTGTGAAAGAAAGTTTTCAGGAACAAGGAGCACAAATATATTTATATGCTTTTTACATAATTTATTTTCCACGGTATTTGTACTATGTATCTCTGCGTCTCAATCTGGTATCACTAAGACAAAAATATGTTTTTACAAGTTCCCATTGGAACATCTTGTGTTGTTGCCACTACTTTGTTATTATTTCAGCTATATTTATTCTCAAATAATCAATACATAAGCAAAAAGAAAAAAAAAAAAGAAAAATACTAAAAAAGAATAGGATAAGACTGGTCTTGGTTCTTCTTCTTTGATTAACAAGCTACTACCATAATATCTCTTGGGTAAAGGACTGGTTTAACCATACTGGCCATCAGCTCAGCCCCACACAACCTCTCACTCCCTGTTACAGCAGGATGAGGAAGAGAATTGGAAGAGTAAAAGTGAGAAAAATATTGCGTTGAAACAAAGGCAATTTAATGACTGAAGTAAAAGCCATGAATACAAACAAAGCAAAATAAGAAATTCATTCACCACTTCCCATGGGCAGGCAGGTGATCAGCCATCTCCAGAAAGCAGGGCTCTGTGGAGATACAGCTAGAAAGCTGAAGTGAGAGCACTGCTAACCTCATGTCAGAAGTAGATGCACTAATGCTGCTGGGCTGCAAACCATGGCAGGCAGCACGGCCTACCATGAAATAGCATAAGGGAGCGGCATGCTTGGTATGTACCTGTGCCGGTTAGTGCTAGCTTCTAGTTTTGCAACGTTATTAAGAAACCTAGATATGGTTGTTATAGTGATTGCTGCTTATATAAGAATCTATTTTTAGTAACAGCTGAAAAGGTATAAATACTCATCTCTGTATCAATAAAATCAGCTTATTGCATCCGAGCAATCTGCCCCGTCTCTTTCATTGCCAACGCGTGACCTGTAATGGTGACTTGGTAGGATAAACACCATCCCTCCAAATGTCCTTCCTTCCTCCTTCGTCTCCTAGCTCTTATTGTTGAGCATGATGTCAGATGATATGCAACATCCCTTTGGTCAGTTGGGGTCAGCTGTCCCATCTGTGTTTCCTCCAGGCTTCTTGTGCACCCTTAGCCTACTTGCTGACAAGGGACCGTGAGAAATAGAAAAGGCCTTGGCTCTGTGTGAGCACTGCACAGTAATAACAAACATCTCTATATTACCAACACTGTTCTCATCATCAATTCAAAGCAAACACCATAAATGCAACAATGAAGAAACCTAACGCTATTCCAGCCAAAACCACTACTGCTAGCAGCTACCTCTGCTGATATGACTACAAGTCTTTCAAACAGGCCAAGTTACTCCCAATAAATTCATTTATAGGATCCACTAACTACATTCAGTAGGTACAACTTTCCTTCTTTTAGTCCTAGCTATTTCTTTTTTGCCCTATTTCTTAGGACATCAGCTAGGGAAGATTCCAGAAGACATGTTGATAATTATTTTATGAACCTATCAACGGTGCTTTAACAAGTAAAGCACATCCAAGACCCTTCAGCAGCAGCTGATTTAAGATGCTGTCATTTCCTCCTGGGTGCAGCTGGGGTGGGATAACTGCTGATGCTGTTGTGAAAACAGCTGCACAAGCTATTCAGCCAACTGGAGCTGGCTGGCAGCAAGCTGCTGAATACAAGCTGCTGCTTATTTGCAACAACAGCATCCTACCAGGGAGCACTCCTATTTGTTGCTATAGAGGCCTGAAAGTAGTGCCAGGTAGGAATTTCAGAGAGTTTAATCCTAGGTCCCATTTCCAGCTGGTATTCCATTACATTCTTAAGATTACTAAAGGCCAAAAGACTAGCTGAGTTGTTTGGGATATGATACTACAGTGAGGAATGGAAAATGAAGAAGCTTTTTTTCTATATATCTAGTGGTAACAGCCAGCTGGCTGTATGGACATAGCCACTGAGAAATATGCAATAATTAATGTATTCAGCTTTTTGGAGTAGATGGATATAAACTTTTTGTGAGATTTGATATCCATAAATCATAAAGGGCTGTGACAGATAATTTTGTTTTGGAGACACTTCCTAGACTGAAAATATGCCCTCATATTTTACTAGTTTGGCTAGCGTGATGGAATAAACCCTAAAATATTAACAGAAGCTATTCACATAATCAGTACAAATAAAGAATGGAGTCTCATAAATGACTAGGATCATAGACAAGTCCTTCCTGAAGCAGGATATTTATTTTATATTAAAAAGACAGCAATCTAATAAGACAAATCTCTTAGTTTCCTCTGCTCCAGCTTTTTTTTTTTTTTTTTCTTTAATTCAGGGAATTATTGCAAGTTCAGTTTTTTATTAACTTCTTTATTTTTAATTTTTTTTTTATTTTTTAAGGTTGTCAAAGGATTAGATTTCTTATGCTTTGAAAACTTTATGTGCTAGGGTTGCATGCAGCAAAGAAAGATAGTATGCAACAGTCCTGTCCAGAACAAAAATGAGTTCCTCATGAGGGTTCTTTTTATTGATGTGACAGCTTAATGACAAGAAATGGAGCAACATAAACTGTTTATTTATGTCATGTCCTATTTCACCTGTATGAAGCAAAAAATATCTTGAAGAGCAGAGCGGTTTAGAGGTGGGGTTTCCTTTCCTTTTCCTTTCCTGGAAAACTACAAGAAACTATTCAGAGGATGAAGAATAGATCCAGGATGTTGCCTTTGGGGCTCATTTTCAAAGAACAGAAAAGGGATCTCCTGCATTATAATTGTAAAGCTACAGCAGAATACAGACAAAAACTTACTAGAACATTTGATTTTTTTTTTTTTTTTTTTTTAATATCTCTATCAATTTCCATAACAAAACTTAAAAACTCCCAAGGGATCTTTGCAGGACTGACAAAGGGGGGTTAAGGACAAGGAAAGTGGAATCTCCATACTCTAAATATCACTGTTAAATCAGACTTTTTTTCTTTTTCTCTAGAGAAATAGGTGTGATCTTGAACAGGAGAACAGTTTTTTTAAAAGCTCCCACTAAGCAAAATTCAGCTATGGGAACAAAAGGCAATGTGAGGAAGCCAGAAACAGGATATAAGAGTGTGATGGAAAGTTTGGATTCACTTTAATGGAACTATGTGCAAAAAAACCCCAGATGACCTTTACCACATTCCAGAAACTTCAGAATTATTATTTTTCTCTATTTTCAAGTACCTTCCTTTACAGATATTTTGGAAAATTTTTGTATGAAATATTAAACCATGCTCTGGATGTCTATGCAAAAGGTGAAAAATTCTTGCTGTATAATAGATTATATCAAGCACCTTGTCTAGACTTGAGACAGTTGTAGAGAAAAAAAACATTACAGCAAGATTACATACAGAAGTGACAAAGAGGTTTTGAACATTAGTGTATAACTGTTCTGAAGTTATTTCAAAAATATTTTGCTTTGATCCTTATTTCCTCTCTACTACTATTTACTTAATGCAAGAATGCTAAGAAGAAATGGGAATGTGTATTTTTGGAAGCTAGAGTACCACAACCAAGAATATGGAGAGAAGTACTCTTCAGTGGGTTAAGATGGCCTTTTTGTTGTTGTTTTACTTATTACTATTTTTTTTCATTAGATGTTCCAGATTTTCAGGTGAAGCTTCTTAAAAACAGATTCTTAGATTTAAGAGCTGTCTTTGTTACTCTTTCATTACCATTACTTTTTCTCTGTTTAATTGGAGTAGTTTCATTTTACATAATAATTCTGTGTAAATAATTTTCTTCAAAGAATTTCTGCACATAGCCAGCTAACACATTCATTTCAATTTCCCTTTCTGTTAATTATTTACTTTTCATGATTACAAAAGTGTGAGTCTAGATGGAATCTATTAAAGTCGATATATTAAAAAAAAAAAAAAAAAAGAGACATAAAGTCTCAGTGGGCTCAGTCATTTATGCTGAAGCAGTTAAAGTTGAAAACTGTCCAAAAATGTCTGACAGTCTCTCACACGGGTGATTTTTGTTCTCAGGAAAAAAAGCTTTTGATAGCTCTTAGTGTTTGTTCAAAAAGATAAAAATTGTTTGCTAAACTGCCTTCTGGAAACTGAAAGCACACTTTAGAACTATTCTTTTTCATGTGGTGGGAAAAGAACCTCCTAATACTTAAAAAGAGAAGCCACAAAACTGAAATTGAAAATTCAGAAAAACTTGTTTTATATCATACTAGCTGGGTGATTTGCCACAGGATGATGGATCCTTAAAACATTTTTTGCTTCATTTGGCTTTTAAAACAAAGATTCTCTGCAAAACTAGACTGCAGGTGCTATAGCAGGAATTAAGGCTCCTTTTTCTAAAGAGCAACTCCAGTAACTGAGAAATCTTTTGTGACAAACACACTATATTCTAAGAATGTCCCTATAAGAAATATAACTTTCAGATTCTAAGAAAAACTTTTAATTGATAAAGGCTCATCTAAACCACAGCACGCAAAAAAAGGCATCTGTGAATAGCTTGGCAAATGCCCATGTGGGGGTCTCTGAAGATTTTAAAATCCCTTAAAAGTCAAAACACCAAAAAATTCTCCCCCCAAATTTTAAAGATAAAGGTAATAGAAAGGACATTTAGTAGCATTTGAAAGGTCCCAGAATTTTAAATTAATTACATAGAGAAAGCTTTTTCCCAATAGTTTTTTATTCTTTTTTTCCCACAGTTTTACAATTTCCATAGAAATCTTTCTGACCTCTAGAAACTGTCAGTGCTGAATTTCAAATATATATATCTCTATAATTAATGTATGCTTTAATAATTCAGAATTAGTAAAATATGAATTTTATAAGCCTCTACTATATTTACACATATAAAAGTCTTGCCTACATTGTCAGCAATAATATACAAAACATAGAAACTTATTTCTCTTTGTGATCTCACATCCACTGTAAGGTATGTTTGAAACTGGAATTTAAAATATATGGGATAGAAGGAAGAAGTTAAAATGGCAGAGTAAGCCTAGAAAACCAGGCTTAAATCACTGTAGTTTTGCCAATGTTTTTATCTGACTTTGGTTCTTATAAATGGTCCTACTTTATGTACCACAAAGTAGTGCTTGCTGCTTGCTCTCCCACAAATGATTTTTATATGCAGTATCTATCAAACCACTAGCACGATAATCTTATTTAAAGTAGGGTAAATAGAATTCAAAAGCATAATGCAATGAAGTGCTAGGTTGGCATAATGCCAATTTAATTTACCTGATTTAAAATCAACTTCATTATTATGTGCATTTTTCATTCAATAATCTTAATTATACATTGAAAACATGAAGAATGGCATAGTAAATATGTAGTTAGGAGACTTTTGACCAGGTTTAATCTCAAATGGCTTTATATACAACAGCTTTATATATTTATATATTTATAGACATCAACTGATTACTGACCACCCAATGATTTTCCTAGCAATGGAATGATAACTGTGTTTTTCCTTTCAGGATTTCACATCTTTTCAAATGGATCTTTTTCCTCTTGACTCCTTAAGCTTCTGCTTAGAAGGAAATAGAATAGACCGATTTAATTTGAAGGGACCTACAATGATCATCTAGTCCAACTACCTGAACTATTCAGGGCTGATCAAAAGTTAACATTGTTAAGGACATTATCCAAATTCCTCTTAAACACTAGCTTTGGGCATTGACCAATTCCTCTAGGAAGCTTGCAATTTTTGACTACCTTCTAATGCTTCCTAATGTCCAGTCCAAACTTCTCCTGGCACAGTTTGAACCAACCTTTCTTGTGCATCCTGTTGCTAGATTTCAGGGAGGAGAGGTTAGCATCTCCCTTTTCACCTCCCCTCCTCAGGAAGCTGTAGAAAACAGTAAGACCACCCTTCAGCTTCCTCTTCTCCAAACTAGACAAACCCAGCCTCCTCAGCTTCTCCTCACAAGATATGTCTTCCAGCCCTTTCACCACCTTTGATTCCCTCCTTTGGCTGCATGCAAAGACCTTCAGATCCTTCTCAAATTAGGAGGCCCAGAACTGCATGCAGTACTCCAAGTGAGGCCACAGAAATGCTGAATACAGTGGGATAATTTTGACTGGCTGGTGATGCTGTGTTTGATGCACATTTTCTCCTAAGTTCCACATTCATCTGAACTTTTATGTTTCTTATGCCTGTACAGATATTTTTACAGCTAGTTCTCACCTCTTACCAATTTTATTGAAAGTCTGAGCCATGATTGCACAGCTGTACCATAATAGTGCAAGACTTCAGATCCTTACAACAGAAACAGTCAAATTTCTAAGAGCCACAAAAAAATTGTAGTAGAGGTTATGGAGTAAAGGAACCTTACTTATTATTTTATATATCAGTTGACTCATACATTTCCTGAACAGAGAATCTTGGAGAAGACAATTACAAAATATAGATACTTGTTTTAGGATTTTTTTGATGTTAGAAGGCATTGCATCCTTTTTTTTTTCAACTTCAGCATCACTGAGTTAGGAGAACAAAACTTTAATATTGTATGTGTCTAAATAGTATAAGGGAAACATAAAAAATCTTTGTGGTGATGGCTTGATAAGTAATATGTATGTCATTTAGAAAGACAATCCATTCAAAACCCCCAAAATATTTAAAGTTTTTCCCTGATGGTTTAGTAAGTGTTACTCCTGAAAAGCAGAATGTGACTGAGGTGAAAGGAAAGGAAGAAGAAAAGAAGGGAATATTAAAGGAAAAAATAGAAGAAAAGAAAGGAATATTAGCATTGTCAGAAAACCATAATCAGTACAATTTACGCAATTTTTGTTATTATGTTATTCCTTGCCTAGGAAAACCAGCTTTGGCAATTTTTTTTTTCAAAACATTTAGAAAAGTATTGTGATAAAGTTTGGGTTTCTACATAAAAATGCACTTCACAATGGCAATATTCTTTTTATTTTCTCATCTAGTTTATGCAAAATACTTAGCTAAATTAATATTAAGATTACAAAATAACTGCCTATGCCTATCAAAGACATTGTAAATTCTGTACTTTTAGCAGTTTACCAGTCCGAGATAACTTGAGGGTCTTGGTGTTCACATTAGAAATGTTAGAGAGAAGTGAACCCATATTTTTTCAAAATTTTAGCTGGGAAGAATGTGAAAAGGTGAAAACCCACTGGAATCACCTTAAACATTGTTTCTAAAGTTAAGTCTTCATTACAAGGTGAGGTTATAGCATGGATTCACATAAAGTTCTTAAGGGGAAGATGTGCCCACATGTATGACAAGCAAAGCAAATACCCATGCATCCTGGATAGTCTGTAGGCCAACTTCAAAGCAAATCTCCTCTTGCACATATTTGTGGAGCAGCATTTCACCATTTCCCGGGAGTAAGTTAATGACTGTAATTGCAATATTGAAAGAGAAAGAATATCAATAACTGTACCAAAATCTATATGAATTTTGTGGCTGAAAAGACAGCAGAGGGTTGAATAAATGTCATTCATAACGTGTCAAGTTAGATTGAACAAAAGCAGTTGACTAATATTTGTCTATAATCATACTGATCTTTCATTTCTTTGTAATTAAAGGCTTTTCATTCCATTATGCTTTCACCCTCTTCCATCTGTTTCTTTGATTTCAGATCATCTAATTCCTTCAACCCGCTGTCAGTTCTTTCAAATTTCTCTTGAGTTGTTTTCTCCCTGTATTGATTACCACTGAACTGCAAGAGATCTTCCATCAGCTTGCCCTCTTTACTGAAGCATTGCCACAGATGGTAAACAGTTTGGAAAGAACTTGCAGCACCAGTTCAGCGTGTTTCTGAATCAAATTCTCATTAAAGACCAATATACTCTATGAATTGCCATCCATAATGTCATCTGTCCCATGAATTTCTATACCAGCCATCACTGTAATGACATCTGCAAAGCCTCTTACAGACTTTTTGAGGTAGACATTAAGAATTTACACCCACGATGACAGTCTTTACACCCAACTACAGATTAACTAGCTGGGAAAAGCAATTACTTTAGAAGTATATTTTTTTTTTAACATAGTGGCAGTGAATGAGCACATTCACTCACATGAGTGAATGTTTTATCTAATATTGCTGACCTCAAACAGAATGTGCAGTAAAATAACAAGTGAAGGGAGTATGGAAGCGTTTTTTTTAGGATCAATATCCTTATAGCAAAAGGTGTACTAATGATAAAAAATGAAAGACTTGTCAAAAGTAATAAAAATAACTGTATCTGACCTACATAATGGGATGCTTTTTAAAAAAGGGTAACTGAAGATCACACAGGTTTTTCAGGTAGATCTACACTTTTCCTTTCATAGTATCAGGAATCAGACAACCAGACAGTAAAATTCAAATACAGAAATGTAATACGGGGGAAAAGAATCACCTTAGTATAAGTGCTTCATGTAGTGGAACACCTGAATTTCATTTTTGGCCTTTTTTTTTGTTTGTTTTAGTTTGTTTGTCTGGTTGTTTTTTTAATTATTCTCTAGGACCAAAATAAGAAGCTTTTTGGAATCTTCACATGTTCAGCCCGGCTACTTTAAATTAAGAATGACTATAAACAAAGTTGTTCACAATTACCATGACTAGGAAAAAAAAAAATACTCTGTCATTGGATGCTGATCCACACTTAGGCAGTAAGTGATGTGGTCTTGATCCTGTACCCTTATTACTCGCAGTTTTATTTCAATTTAAAATACAAAGACAGCCTAGGACCTCCAGATCTGTAGCTCCCAATTGTGAGATGCTATACTGGATGCCAAACAACATGCTCAATCCATAGCATCCTTTGTCTTTCTTTTCTTCTCAAGAAGTCTTCATTCCTTGTGCCAGTAGCAGAAGGAGCTGTGGAATTTCTCCCACCTGTACCCAACACTTGTTGATGATAGAGTTTTCCTACTTAAAATGGGCCAGCACAGGCGAGTGGCTTAACTAGAAATCTGATATGGAAAATGTAGACAACAGCTGCATCATAAACTCCTACCTCCTGTTATTCAAAGTTACTACCAACATTCAAGCCTACAGGAAGAAAATATTGTAGATAATACTGACTACCTGTTGCTGTACCTACTGGTATTGACTAGAATCTATTGAACACAGATGGTATCAACTAAATTATTTCATTATTATTAAAAAAAAAATGCAGAAAAATATTGATTACAAAAACCTTATGACTGTCAAGGAATCTGGCACATAAATCCTCAGTTAAATGAAGATCTGATCTTATTATGATTTTCTCTACATCTCACAGTTCTGTCTTCTTTCTCAGCTTCAATTCTAAATGAATTAATACAGGCTATATTATATATTTTCAGACAGCATTGCAATATATGGAAATTAATTATTTTGAAGTGGGACAAGGACTAAATGCAAGTAACTAGTCTTTTTAGACCAAAATTCAAACATCTCAAAGTCTTTTATCTCTTCAGATTTCTTAGAGCTACTTTTTTAAAATTAAATTGATTTGTATATGACTATGTAAATATACAGGTGGGGGGGTGGGGACTGATGGGACACTTGATAATCTAGAAAATCCAGTAAAATATTTTTTTTTAATATAATTATAGATCATTTCAGTTGGAAAGGTCCTGTAAGATCATCAAGTACAATTGTAACCATAATGTTGCCACTGCCATGTCCACCGATATTTTATTGCCTTCAGTGATAGTATCATTGTATTAAATGTAATGTAAATTAAATGTATTAAATGTATGTAATACTTATGTTATTCTTCATATAATGGTGCTTCTTAAATTCATGACTGAATTTGCTCTTATTTGTTCTGAAAAAAAACAACTAAAACCTTTGAACTTCCTTTAAATAATCAAGTTGTTTCTAATGTTTTATAGCTAATAAACAAAGGTCGGGAAACCTGATGTAGCAGAGAGCTGATACAAGGCTGTAAGTGTCATGTGAATTGTGATGTGGTGTGCTAATCAAAACATTAATCATTTTGGAGAACCTGAACTACTGTGTATGACCTTTTTTGCTCTTCTGAGAGTAGATGCCATACCAGAATTGATTTGGGGTATGGGAAAAAAAAAGGCGGGGGGGGGGCCGGCCTGGTTAAAAAGTTTGAAATACAATATTTAGATATTTTAAAAAGTAAACCATCCAAAAAAAAGTGTTAATGAAAGAGGAAATTGAATGAACATTAGAGAAAGAGCATTTTTGCCTGTGTACATATCAGGATTTGGTTTTCTGGCAGGTTAAAAAAGGAAAAATAGAAACCTCCATGTAAATGTAGAAGATAACATTTTATATTGATTTTGAAATTGTACTTTCAATACAACTAAAAAAAAAAAATGTGGACATAAATGTGTCTGGAATTTTCATGTCTCATAAAAGCTTCCCCAAATCTGAATGCCCATGCAAAAAACTGTCATTCAAATATTAACAAAAATTGTACCTTTGTCCAGGATTGCTAGACAGAATTAACACAAAATATAACATACATATATTTGAATGTAGTGTTGGTTGATGTTGGTGAAGAAGGATAAGTTTTTGATGTAGAGAAACAAAATTATTTATATTTGGATATTGCTTAAGCAACTTCGGGAGATGAATAATGTGATATCTGCTCTCAGGAAAGGAGGCTCTGGTGTCTTCTGCCCTTCAGTGCCATTTTGAATGCAAATTAAAAAATCATGTAAAGTCTTTGTTTAATTGAAATAATAAAAAATACTAAATTAAATTCTGGCGGTCAAAATTCCTATAGAAATGAATGTCAGAGATTTGTTACTGGCTTTATTTCTGTGTTGTTTAATTTTGATATTGGAAGTCTTCCAATCAAATCAGATAAACCCAAGTAAAGAGCAAAACCCAGAAGACTCAAGACAAGAAGCAAAATTATAGACTTTTTTTTTCTACAAGACTAAAAATAAATATAAACAAATAAGAGTCTGAGATCGTTGACTGGCTTGCTTGATTAGAGATGGGGCACAGAACTATATAGTAATATATAAATAATTAGATTATTTGATGGCCAAATTAAAGACTGGCCTGAAAGTAAATGCTTCAAGATTCTAAATTATGAACTGGGTTTTAGATTAAGACAAATTAGAAACCCACTTAGATGTTCTGATTAGACATTGTGAATTCTGGTCTAGAAATTAGACATTGTAAATTCTGGACTAGAAACTAATGACAATGTTAGAAGTAAACTGGAGGTGATTAAACTACCTAACTGTATCCATTGCTTGTGGTTTAACAATGAATTTAACATGATTTACACAGAGGAATCAAATGAAAATAAAAAATCTTTTTCAGTTCCAGCGTTGAAAAAGTTAAAAAACCTGAAAACAAGAGCAACCATGTGGGAATAAATCATGCACCACTTTATTATGTTGATTAATGTTGGAATCATTTATATTCACCATTATAATCAAGCAAAGATGAAATTTCGGTGAGTCAAAAGCCAGAAGTTTGGCAGATATTAAAGATTCAGACAAATGTTTTTGTTTTTTTAAATATTTTGTTCTTGTATCAGGCTGTCTGACAAATCTTAGTTTAATATCGAGTCATGAATGGCAAAAGCAATTTGGAACTGATTTTCAAGTAATGTTTCAGTGGATATGCCACTTCCCCCACATAGCGAGACTTACTACCTGTTCAAAGAATGTGAAGAGGGAAAAAGAGTTGAGGTTTCCATAGTAACCTTTAGTAGTTCAAAGTAAAATTGCATAAAATGAAATCATTATCACTCAGCAACTAAAGAAGACAGCTCAGCTGATGAAGATGCCAAGTTGTAAATGACTACCGGTGAGTAGCAATTTTTTTTCCTACCTTTAGTATTACTATGCCTTTTATGACAAAAAAAGAAGAAAAATATAACAAACCAAAAGACAAAATCTATGCTTCTATTATGTTTAACAATTCTGAAAACTGATTTTTAATTCAGAAACAATGTGACTTAGAATACATGGTATCCATGGTAACCCAGGAGTTCCTAAAGATCACTCTGTTCATTTATCGGGAGTATGAGCAGACTGTTTGTCTCCCAGTAGACTGCAAAATGTCCTGTCACTATATGGCTTGAAAACAAACTCAAAATGGCTAATAGAGCTTTCATTTCTCTTGCACTGCAGAAAACAAAGGTAGATCTTTATTCACACCAGATAATAGTAGTATAAAATAAATTGAAAAATCTTTTAAGTAATTAATTCCTGAAATCCTCCCAAAAGAAGAAGCTGACACTTTGAGCAAAAATACCTTCTTAGAATCAATAGAAGAAAGCAAATCCTGAAAAATAAACAGTCTTTTTGTGGCTTTTTTTCTTCCCTCTCACCAAATGACTGAAACTAGACAATCACTTCAATGCTGTTGATCCCTAAGGGGGTTTATCAGTTACTTACTATGAGCGACAAATGTATCAGAACATTTATTTATTTAGTTATTTCTTTATACAGATAATCTGATACAAGGAGACATTTTAAGCATATGGTGGAGGAGGGGTTTGCTGGTTTGGTCTCTCTTGTTTTTTTGGTTTTTTTTCTGAATATATATTTATTGAGAATGAAAGGAAGAATTTTGTGTATCATACATTTCAGGCTCTTATTATTAAAATATCTTTATGCAATTTACTGTGCTGTCAAAAAGATAGAGCTCTTCAGTCAATAGAAACCTAGGAAAACATATACCTAGTGCCCAGTTGCTAATCCCCTTTGGGCTACCCAGTAAATAATTTGAAACAAAACAACAATACCAAGAAGAGAAAAAAATCACAGGCAATAGATGAGTTTGGTATTGTTAGGCTGATTCTGCTATAGCCACTACTGGGATAGAAACTGGCGTGCAACCTATTTCTAAAGAATGTTTATAACTTCCAGCACTGCATGGTTAGGATTTCTAAGAACCCTGACAGTAAAATAAATAAGAGATTTTCAGTGCATTTTTCTTCTGGTATGATATTTGAAGTAAATTTAATCATTATACTTGAAGAAGAAATTTCTGTTTTAGACATCCCTGCTTAGATAGAAATGTGTTTTGACTGATGTTTGGGCAATATTACTAAGCTGTGTATTAGGATGTGTCTTCAGGCAGATTTGGTCTCGACCTTTGCTAACCAAATTGTCACCAGGGTGGAAGTCATGGCATCATATAACTCTGATGCTATGTCCAAGCTAACAGAATGGTGCTCCAAACTTCTCCAAGCTCTTGTGCACCATAGCATGGCACTGCACTGCCATAGCAGTGTGCCCACCATGCATCACCCCAAGCTCAGTGCCTCATTCATGCAGTGACTTGACTTGATTGGATGGAAACTGAAGCTGAAAGCTTAAAATAACATTTTTGAGATTTTGCATAAAATTCCCATAGAATGGCTTTGGTAACAGTACATAGTTTTAGAGTGGAAAGATGAAAGAAAGATGGCTTTGAATGATATACACAAATTTTTAGACCGTTGTCTTCCTATACACTTTAGTTTTCTAAATGGATTAGTTTATAAACAGAAAGCATATCTATTCATTCACACATCAGTTGCTTTTTTTTCGGTGTGACTTCAACAGAAAAATAAAAATAAAGGAGCAGCAAATCTGAAAGGAATTAAGCCTTTCTTCCTCTCATTCCTGGATCCCTGATGGTTTCAAACCATCTGTATTTTTTATCCATTTCCAATGATTCTCCCATTATAATCAATTTTCTAAGGACTAGTCAAACCTCCACTTCTGCTGAATTGCGCTACTTAAAACATATTTTTACTTCATAACATTCTCAAAGATCTCAAGAAAATTTTCACAATATATCATAATGAATATCAGAAAAAAGAACAAGATATCCTTTCAAAAATACTTGAGAGATGTATTTTTTAAAATTAAAAACCACATCTAAAAAGAAATTAAAGTGCCACTTTGTAACAATTTCTAATAATTTTTCTAAAGAAAGAATGCATAAGTGCATCCGAAGCAATTGGAGACAGCTAATCATTTAACTTAGTCAATATTTTGTATAAGAACTTCTACAGAAATAATATTAAAGAATATTAAAGATGTTCAGCTCAGGCAAATTCAGAAATTAGCAGAGCTAAATTTATAAAATTTATAAAAAGCAATGTAATATGAGAAGTGAAATTGTATATTGCTGCAGAAGATCATTCAAGATTGAAAAGTCTATTTCACAAATAATTTGCACAAAGGCTTTATAAACGAAGGAAAAGCTGAATAATGATTATAAGCCATCCATAAAGTACATTAACATTTTTTCCTGCTACTAAATCTTACATGGATTTAGGTACTGTAGTTTTTGTAGGAATCTCTACAAAATTTTGTCTCAGACATGGCAGTATTCAGTCCTTGCTCCTTATCACTGAGCACTGATTCCCCTGTGATCCTATGCATCTATTATTTTGTAACTTCCCTCTCCACTCTCAAAATTAGCAGCCAGCATGATTCTTTTGCTGTGGTTAGTGGTCCTTTTCTCTCACAAATATGTCTGTTCCTGTTACCTTTCTGAGAAGGTTCTGAAATTAGACTGCCATACTGTGATCAATATACTAAGTCACAGAATATCAGAACTGAAGTCTTTAAATAGACCTTAGTAGGGAAAATATTCAGTCTGATTTTAAGTATAGCAAAACTTAGAACACACACTGGAGGAATGGCATAAAGATACTTTTCATCTTAAACACCCATTTTGCTCTCTTTAAGAAATAAAATTTTAACACTTTTGTAGCAATTTAAAAATTGCCTGTAGTTAACCATTGAAGGTAGTGTGTCAGTTTATTAGTGTTTGAATGACATTACAGTGATAACTGAGTGGCTACTGAGGAGGATGTACCGATTCTAATTCAATCAATGGTGTGATTTTGAGGGTACACAGAGTAGAAGCTTTACTAACACTTCAGGCTAAACATATATTTTGAATGTAAATTTTCCCTTTTCCTCTTTACCACTCCCATGCAACTTGCTTCCTCTTCTTTTTTGACACTTAAATACAGTGAATAATTTAAATCATACCAATAGCACCTAAGAGAACATGCTGCTCTCGAAATAAATTGAATTGTAAAAGTATTGTCTAATTCTCTGCTTCCATTATATCACTCTGTAAGTTCCAGTTGTAACAAAGCAGCATGCTTTTCATTATACTGTGTGTATACAGGCCCTTTTTGGTCCTTAACTCTATGAAAGAACTGTGAGTGATGGTAGATGTGAAAAAAAAAGGAAAAGAAAGAATACTTGCTTTTTAGAATGCTTTCAGGATTGAATTAATGGTAAGTTATTCAGATTCTCCAGGTTTCATTAAAAAGTACAAAAAAGAAAAGTATTATTGTACTGTATTTACAGCACAGTGCTGTTTTTCCATAGCTCATATATATATTCTGTGTAGATGTTGACACTAAGAGTACAGCTTGGTGAATCTGTTTTGATTTCACTTCCCACCTATCTGACAAGCATTCACATTAGACAAGAATTCAAACTGTGTGAAACTTCTTTGCTCCTTCCATGAGTTCTGAAGCTAGATATAGGTACAGGTAAACAGGCATACACACAAAGCAGGAAATTCTGGAAGTTTGTTATTTTCTTATACAATAAGGTGATCTTTACGTAATAAAGTAGGAGCAAAATGGAATGCTTGGGTCATTTTGCAACTGTATTCTTAAAAATGCAATAAAAAATATTACATGGTAGGTTATTTTTAAACCTATGTACACTTATATGCCAAGCATGTTATATGCCAAGCACAGTGTTGAAAAAAGTTGAAGAGAGATTAACTCAGGTAGTTGGGGAAAAGTTAGAAATTTTTGGTTTAACCTGAAATGTTTGTCTTGCCATCAAATGCAACACAGGATGGCAGATCCCTGGGGACAGAGCCCTAGCTAGGCCAGCAGGGCCATGGAGATTGGGACAAGCTGACAGGCCAAGATATGGGTTCATATCTTCGAATCCCAGTGTGTTCTGTAATGCCAGCAGAACTCCAACACTTTCTGTAACTGGATTTTCATCTGAAAGTGCTTGTTACTTTCAAAGCAATCCTGAAGACTCACGCTATCTATTTAGTCTTTCAATATGTGTGTTTGCCAGCATTCTTTGGCTTGGATGTGAAAGTTCTTGACCAGGTCTTGCCATAGTTTATCCAAAGCAAGACTGACAATAATTCTTTCTCCTCCATTAGCCCCAGTCATTCTAGTTGGCATTATCACACAAACACTAGTGGTGACAGTTAAGCATCTTCCTTGATAATTCCCTGTGGTCTTTTTCCTCTTCAGTCAGGACTCTGTCTGACCTTGTCTTCAAGATGCAGACCTTCCATAGCAGCAGGAGAAGTCCAGTAAATGGCCATACAGCAGAAACATTCATGATATAAACAACATTAAAGCCATTCTCCACTCCCCCTTCAAACCAGTTTAGGATGGTAAACTAAGATGTATACTTAGTTTCAGCTCCCTTCAAGATAAGTTAATTTGAATAAGGCACCAGTCATGAAAACTGAGTAGTTAGGCTCAACTCCTCTTTTTGTTTTCCTGAATACTTAAGTGAACATCTTTAGTACTAGTCTTTTGCTTCAGACACCAAAATTTTATAGAAATTAAAATTGAACAGTAGCTGTTGTTTATAAAACACTTTTAAAGTGTTGTTGTGCATTTTTATTACTTTTCTACATAACCTTTTCATTACTAGGTGACCATCTGTTTTATATAGCATCAACAATTAATACTAAATCATTGGTGAAAATTCCAGTAGTAATTAAAATCAACACAATTAGTTTATACAGAGAAAATAAGTCCTTTGGATTGCAAAAAACCCCATACAAATCAACAAAAAAACCAGCAAACAAGAAGATTTCAGAAGCTTCCTTAATCCTTTGTATCAAACTCAGCATACAAATTCCAAACCCAGAATTGCTGTCTTCCTTATTAGAGAAAACTGCCTCTTCCTTTCTTTTTTTTCCCCTCAGAAATACAATTATTTTTGGTGTTGTTTTTCTGTTTCGGGTTTTTTTTTTTTTTTTAATCTCTCTCTGTTGAGTAAATCAGTTTTATGACATTGTAGTCTCAATAAAAAGATGTGTCAGTATTCATGTTCTTTCTGGAAAGGGTGGTTTAGTCAGTACTGAAGATAAATAAAGACATTTATGTAACATTTATGCTACTTTCCCTGGAAAAACTGCACTTCAGAATTTAATTTTCTTTTTTATTTTCCCATTATAAAAATACATGTTAGGCTATGAGTATTTCCACTGACATTCCTGTGGCTCCAGCACTTTCTTTCTATAAGCAAGGTAACTCCATGGCTTAAATTTAATATACTTTTTACAGTTGTACACTTGTTTTTGTATGTTTGATGCCACATTAATGGGTAACAGTGCAGTTCCTTGTACTGAAGAAGTTGGTGTAAATGACCCATTCCAAGCACCTACTGGACTGAACTTTTCTACTAAAAGGTTAAAGTAGGACTAAGTCCTCAAAAATTTCATTTTTCCATTGCCTGATTGAGACAGTAGTAATAGTTGCAGAGTAGAGCCTTGATATTGGGAAATATTGAGCTATGTAATAACGTACCATAATCCACATTTTCAAAATAAATAAGTTGCCCAGAGCACACAGAGGGACATTATCTGAGCTGAACATTAGAAATCAAGTCTTTCAACAATTCTAAGAAAAGCAAGTAGTGAAAGTCGATTATTCTCAAAACTGATATCTCATTCAATGAACTACAAGGATCTCCTTAAATTAAAGAAATATGGATAAAATACAGATAACTTTTTTTTCTGTCTTCTTTTTTTTTGTGATATATATGCCCCATCAAGCCTTGTGTAAAAATCAACACCATGCTAACTGAGCTGTTTTGCTTCTCTATTTTAGACAGTTTTAGGTTTAAAACATTCCCATTTCAACAAAAGGACCAAATTAGTTTTTGGGCAAATAAAAGTTTGTTTCAATATATGTAGATGGAAACTGGCATCTCCTCTCCCACTGTAATTTGTGCACACCATGTTTTGTGTTGTCAGTATTTCTTTGGTCAATAGTTGGTTTTGTTTTTATACCTAAGTGGAAGCCTTGCACATATGTGCCAATGCTTACACACTTGCATAGCATGCCCGTGTGTTCATGTGTGTATTCTTAAACTGAGCATATGTGCGTGACTGGATGTGGGCTGAACCCGATGCCACCAGTTTTAGAAACGTCCATTAGCCTTTGATACACTTTGGCTACATTGCTTCATAAAGTACAAACAAAATTTAACATCTTTTTGAAGCCATCTTGCTGAGAGCCAGTCCCTCCACTGCTGACAGTAGTTATTTGACCTTGTTTTTTGATTATGCTGGAATTCTATTAAGGAGCAATCTGCAGGCAACCATTCTAGTCTGGTCACTTGAATGCAATTTATTTAGAACTTTCCTGCATGCTTTGTCCATCATTTAATCTCAGTTTCTAAGGGAATTAATCTTGAGTTTCTTAGCTTCTAAATGATTAAAGTAAACACAGGCAAGAGTGAAAAGGGAGAAGAAAGAACCATAGGAAATCTTTCTTCCCTTTTATTCTTTAGGGAAAGGTACATTCAGTGCAATGAATAAAACTATCTTTCATGTGGAAATACTGCTTTAGCAGCAATGCAGAGTACTTTATTTATGAAGATGAGTAAGCTAATGCTCATTAAAACGAAGTATAATGAAGCATGGAGGTTTTTTTTTAAGTCCTAGAATTTTATAAAGATATCTGGGATTTGAAATATGATGAAAAATAGAGTACAACACAAAATGAGGAGAAGCTTTCATTACCAGAACAACCTAAAAAAATAACGAAATACTTAAAATTAGTTTATAGGTTGAGATACTAGAAGAGTATCCCTACTTCCCAAATGCAAAAGTGATATTGATCAGTAAAATAATTAGGGCTAAGATATATTCTCTAGAAAATTGGTGTGAATGAAGTAGTGGGAAATAACGAAAAAGAAGAAGAAAATGCAGGAAAGAAACAAATTGGGGACATGGAGCTACACCAGCCTTCCCTCCACTGGGCTACTGAACTCAGCAATCCCCTACAAAACCAGATGCACATTTACAGTCTATTTTCTTTTAAGTTCTTATGTCTGTTTTTTTGTAAAATGAATGATTGCTGAGAAAATCTATCATCAGACTTGAAATGGGAATATGTAAAGGTGCCTATGGTACTTTTGAATGCTGTTGTACAGACAGCCACTTTCCACAAAGAGGCCTAATATAGCAGATTTTTCTATTTATGTTATAGTGGAATTTTTCTTGTTTGTTTGTTATTAAGCTTCAGTTACTCTTCCTCACATTTTGCAGCACAGCATTTAATTTTACTTCATGTTCATTAGCCCATTCTTTAAGGTGAATTCATACTTTCTAGCCAGTCATCTGATTTTCTTTGATGCATTAGATTTTCTTCAGCTTTATGTCACAAATAAATTTCCTTCGCACACTCCCCCCCAAAAAAAAAATTATGAAATTTTTAAGCAGAATCAGTCTTGGGGCTGATCTTGCTTGAATACCTCTAATAGCCTGGGTCTGAAGCATACTCTTCATCTCAAAAACTACTTGCATCACATAATTCTTGCTCCTATTCTCACCTTCTCCCAAATAGCTAATGTGATATCCTGTGTTTTACTACACAAAATGATTTAATAAAACCAGGTCAGCAACTTTTTTGTTCCCATTTTCTGTAAAATTTCTTATCAAGAAAACCATCAAACTTAAGAGTTATATACTTGCAGTAAATCCAAGTGGATTGTTAACATTTCCCCTTTGTGGTGTAGATATTATGGAACACCAGGCCGTACACTCATTTTGAATTGGAGAACTGGATGTTGCAGCCCAGAGTGGAAGAAAATCAGTTTGATTTTAGAATAAGACATAGATCAGTTAGTGAAGTGATTTAATTAATTAAAATAGCACATGTTAAAGAAAATACTGAGAAGGCAACACAATCTAACATATATGTTTTAATTAAAATACTACATAAAATTTTGGTGAAATCAAAGAAAATAGAATAGCTTAATTATGAACATTATTTATATAACCGTCTCTTACACAAGTTGTGGCAAGTGAATAGAAAGAGTAACGTGTAAAACTAAGCATCAGTAGAGCAAAGTATAAGGAGATGGAGACACTGAGGATGAAATGTTCATTTTGCTAAATTAATTATACTTCGTGATGAGCAATCTTTCTCCTATCCAAGAAAATACTTCACACATCAAAAGCAAGTCAGAAGCAATCCATCGTCCTGTGAGTAACATAATGCATTAATGTATTCTGCTGGAAAACATCCCAGGGTCCTCAAAAACTCTGAGTGCTGAAGTAAAGGATATTAATGACAAAACAAAATGTTATACAGGCTCATGCTCACAGCCTGACTGTGTGGCTGACATGGAATCTATTTTTATTTTTTCCATACAGACACACAATTATATCCTCTGCTAAGCTGTGTATCCTGACAGATCATTAAGAAGATAAACCATGGCAAACAATTTTGATGAAATATTTTTTATTGTCTATGAAGGGATAACAGCTTTGACAAATAAAATAAAAAAAACAAACAGCAAAGAAAAATCAAGTGAAGCACTTTAAATACTTTTAAAAGTGGTTAATTGCCATAAAACCAGAATAAAATTATTTAGGCCATGTGTAAACCTGATATAAAGGAATGCAGTCTTGAATGCATTAACATACTTGTGGTTTACTACTAGTTTTCAATTTAATCTAATTCCTTTTCCAATTTATTAAATGCTATTGAAATACCAGTCATTTAACAAATATTCTGTAAGTCTCAACATGTTAGGGCATGGATGTTTGACTTTGATAGCCCTGGCTATTCCATTATGGGCTTTGGTTATAATAATTTAAATAAATGGAACAATGTTATAAAAAAAACATAATATCTTCGAAAGGCACCTTTAGGTCTAGCACACTGCCAGCACTCTTTGTTAGTGTCAGAAACAGATTCAATTAACAGAGTATGATGAAAAATAAAAGTATTTTTATTAAAAATTGCTTTAAGAACCTAAGAATAAATATCCTTAAACTTTGGATGGTGGATGTTTGCCATGACTTCAGCTGTCTTAGAATCTGGGGGTTGTAATTCAATTGCCCACACATAGGCACGTCTAAGCATTTGAGTTTGCTAGGTATCCTCACATCCACCTGTGCCTTCAGGAAAAACCCCATGAACTATCATTATGTTCTCTTTCATATGCCCACAAGAATATCTCAAACACTCTACAGCACCCCAGTTCAAATACACTTTAGGTGTGGATAACAGAAATATGTTCTGAGTTCTACTTTTGTTCTAATCATCCTAGACTTCAGCAGGAGAAATAAAGGCTCTGCATGGCAATAAATAGAATTTTGATCTAAAACCATATAAATTTCCTCGGGAGATTGCCAATCTATCTATTGCCTGTAAAATAAGCCTAGGTCAGTTGTGGCCAAAAATGAACCTAACACTGAATATTTGAATGACTAAGGTCAAGGAAGAGGAGTCCTGCCTCCCCCAAGAGTCTACATTAACTCTGAAGGTAGAACTTACTTTCTAGGTCCTTTAAGTCTTGCAACACTGAGGAGGACTACATTAGCCTACCTTCACATAACAAATCATAAAAGCACAATGATGTAAGAAGAGTCTATGTGTTTTCACATCTGCAATAGGATTTTTTTGTATTAGTTCCTTTAAAGTTCATACAGCTTGTATCAGCTGTTTTCTTTCTAGTACTTTAGAAAGACTTGTCTTAAAGGTCAATACCACAGAAAACTATTTTGTATTGCTCAAGGGAAACTGTAAGTAATCTCAGAAGTTCATAGGACAAACAACTGAAGAATATTCCTGAATTCAGTTAAAATTTTACAGTGTATAGTTTCTCAGTGAAACACAGTAAATTGCCATAACTAATTAATCAGAAGGTTTTCTTTAGGCTGTTCAAACTTGCACCAGAAATACGTATTTGACTGTCATATTGTATATGTTAATATTTTACCTACATAGTATTAGAGTGGATTTAGCCAGATTCATCAAAAACGCTACATTGAAATGTTGGCAGTTTGAATCTGCTCATAACTGTAACATATTTGATTAGCCTCCTTATATATAGGTTAGAAACTAAGGGAAAAATCCATTTCAATATAATTTAGTCATTATGAAGGACCATCAAAGGTTTGTGATAGTCTACTACTGTCCTATTATTTATAAGGCCTTAGTGCTAAACCCGGTCTGTGGAACCAAGGAACCCAGACCTCTGAGAAATTACTGACACATGCAGGTGGAACTAAGAAAAAAAGAGGTGCGGTGGAGGGCAGAAACCATTAAGACTTCTAAGAGTTCTAAGACTCGGTAGTAAAGGAGATGATGAAAGTGCAGCTTAGTAAGACCAGCACAAACAACACAGAAGGACCCAGTGAACCTTACAGTGGAGAACTATGAAATGATTCTATTGAATTGGTATTAAACACCATCAGTGTAATCCTATCTCCATGAATATTTGGGTGTATTTATTCTGTACAATGACATATAGACTATATTATGTTTTTTATGATCTAGAATGACTAAAATTTACAGCTGTCTCCTGTACACAACATGGAACTGTAATATTTTGGGAACAGAAATAGTCAACTGGGTTCATACATTTTGCTCATGTAAATATTGCTTCAGGACTGACCTAGTTGTGAATCTCAGTGTTCACCCAAAATTCCATCAGCTCAGTGGGTTCTAGGCTTATGCACATATATGTAGGAAAATATGTGCTATGTATACGTTTAAATCACATAATAGATATAATCTGATATAATGAAATATTTCCATAATCTTGTAACAGAAGGATGCACATACGACATTTTCAACATTATTAATGATGAAATTTGCATGTTCATATTTGCAACAGAAAAGTGCAAAGTTCTGCACCTCGGAGAGAGTGACCATCTGCCTGAGAACAGCATGAGAACAAAATGGCTGAAAAATAGTTTAGCTGAAAAGGACCTCAGTGTTACTGCAGACACCAAGCCAAGAGTAAGCCCAAAGCGTGACTTTCACTGCAGATTCATTGCATAGTGGGCTACATTAGGAGAAGAACCAAGAAGTTGAGTGAAATTATTATCTCAGTATCATTATCTCATCTTGGTTTGGAGTAGGTTACATTTGAAATACTGGGCCCAGTTCTATTTTACTTGGCCCCACAGCAAAAATGCCTCAAAAAAAAAATATTGAGCAATTGAGCAGGTCCCAGTGGACAACTACCAAGATGGTGAGAGAACTAGAGCATGACCTGTAAAGGAGGTCAAACTGAGGGAACTGGATTGATCTAGTCTGGTGGAGAGGAGACTAATGATCTAATAATTATTTGGAGGGGAGTTAAAAAGAAAGCAGATTCAAATGCTTCCCAGTAGTTGCAGATGGGGTAGCAGAGTTGTTTTGAGGGAGAGATTAGACATCAGGAAAAACCTTTTAACTTGGCAGGAAGTTCACCACTGTAAAATATTTTCCTGAGGGGATGCATGAATAACCATGTCTATGGATTTTTCATGCTTCAAATCTGACTGATCTGGCTTTGTCTTGATGATAATCCTGTTTTGAGAAGGATAATGGACAAGGCGTCTCTAGAACCTGCTTCAAGTACGCATTTCTGGTTTTCTGTCTTGCACAGATGATAAACTCTGAGGACAGCACGGCCCTATTACTTGAATTCATTAGATTTTAAACTGTATTTTATTATTTCACTATTTTAAAATAATTTTCTCAGGATAGGAGCAACCTTAAGGAACCGTTTTTATATATTCTTATTTTTCAATTACAAATAACATTATTCTGTTTCTTTACTTAGCATTAGGTAAAGCTGAGGAGAAATATTTGGGAGGTTGGTTTTTCTCGGTCTGTCCGAGCTTTTAAAGCTTAGTTTTAAAATGGAATAGTTCATCCAAACAGAATGAATGCACACACAACATCAATATTTAATGTTTACAAATAGAAGTAGCCTAGTCATCTCTTTTAACACTCAACTTTATCACAGAGTTACCACATATATGACTGCTTTGTTCATGACTTTTTAAGTGACACAAATATCCTCCTTTGATCCATCACTTCTTAACCTAACTTCCGATCTATAAATGCATGTTTGTATAAGTAATTTTCGTTATTGTGAAGAAAGAAATCATAGCAGCATCTCCTTTGGAAGCACTTTATCCTTTGATTATGTTTCTACGTATTAATTTGGAATAGCCTAAATCTAATAGCTTTGTTATATGTATTGACTCATGCTCTCTGCTAGGGTCAAGAAGTGCAGTGGAAAAATAGACTAAAGTGTGGCTTCACTCAAAAATGCTAAATTTTAATCTGTACATATAATTCAATAAGATTTTTATTTTATTTTAACCAAAAAATGCTTTATAACAAATATGGAAAAAGATGAATGAATGAGTGCATTGAACATGAAGAACCTTGGATGCATAACTGAGGGTCATATAGTCCCTTCAAATATTAATTCATCTGTTATGAACCATCTGGTTTTCTTATCTTAAATTAAAAAAAAAATCAATTTAGCCAGCTATCAGTCATCTGAATTCTCAATATATCAAATCCAGCTACAGACTAAGTCCTCTTGTTTGATATTTATGAATTGCACTTCAAAACAGAGGCTTCCATTTTAGTCATCTACAACATAGCTAATAAATATGCAGGGATAAAAAACATACTAACACAAAAGTATAACTGGAGTGATACACTTATTTAGATTTAGAGGTAAAGATCCCAAGACAAAAGTCTAATTTTTACCTTTCTCATTTAAATTATTATTGAGTTCAAATTCAAACCTTTCCAGAAAATGGGAAACAAACAAAAACTGCCAAGTCAGAATAAATCCTTAGGCAAAACTTTATTGACACAAAAAGATGACTTGAAATTTCAGACAACTCACAGGAAAGGAAGGACATTAAGCTTCTGAGAATTTCAGAGGGAACACGAAGTCCTGACACCATCTTTTTAATGGAAAATTTCATATGTAGTTCAGTCACACAACTTGAAAAGCTATCTAATCTGGATCAGGAATGCCATAGGAATCCCACATTGAGGCCATCTGTGACTAATAGCGTAGGAGGGACCATGATTTTGACCTTGTTGTACACCTGGGACAAGGATAGAATGCTACAGGCGGTAGGGAAAAATGAAGAGGTTATGTTTAAGGGCATGACGATATTATTCTTTCTTGATGTAGGTCCAACCTCAGTTAAAAGAAGAGAACTGAATGAGAATTAAAAGGTTTCCTTGAAAGGAGAGGTTATGGTCACATAACTGAGAGTAACTTTTAATAACTTCACACTGGCTGAGTAAAATGGCAGCAAATAAGCTTTCATACGAAGTCAGAAAAGAAAGCACCCAGGAAGACCATGAAAGTAAAGACTGTGGAGAATGAATACATTGCTGTTTGGGCCTGCTTGCATCTCTAGTTTTACATGGTCTTCAAACGTCACATGGTCTGTTGTAAGCTTTATTCAGAATGTCCTGCTAAGTCTACAGCCACTGCAGTCTTAAACAAGAAGGTAAAGGTCATATGTTAAATATATAGTGTCTACTTTGGTAGATACTATTCTTTAAAGCTAGTATTAGTGTTGGAATTTGGAGCGCCTTCTTGATCTGATATGTATATTAATAGGAAATAGAGACAAATAGTTTGTTACTTTGTCATTTTTAACAAAATAAGTGATTAAAAATCTACTATATTTATAATATATTTATGAATTTTTCTTCTTTTATGAATAGCAGAAAAAAAACCCCCACCTCTTCACAGTTACACCACATTTTTCCTCTCCAAATGTCAAGCAAGTATTGGTTTTATACTAATTTCAGTTGTTCATAAGATTCTTTTTATTTCCCTTACTAGTGCTGAAGATCATCATGTTAAGGACTGTTTAATATTTGTTATTTTTCTCCAATTATTAATAATATTTCTATTTTTCTAGTAGATATAATAATATCTGTAATGGTTTACAATGAACTTACATAATATAAATATTTTAGACATTTCTTTTCTTGATACAATTGCATATAAATTCCAAGACCTACAGGCCTCTTTTCTAATGCAAAGGCATATCAAACTCATGTTTATTTTGCTACCTGTTATCCCATCAACACCTTCAAGAACTGTGGTGTTTTGCAAGTTTTTAATCCTTCCAAGTTAATATATAAATTTTGTATTGTATCTTTTGTTGTTTTGGATTTTTATTCCCTCCAATGGAAGCCCATTTTTAATTTATATATATTTATTTCTGGTTGTGTTTTAATCTCCTTAGATTAAATTTTCATGTTTTACCTTACCTGCAGAAGACCTCAGCAGTATGATTTCTTTTCCTCTTCCAAAGATTTTTTAGTTCACACTCTTTTTGCCATCAAATATTACTTTAATTAAAATTGAGAGCTAGATATGAGGTATGTCAAGCTATTTAAGTACAATTATGCTGTAATTACAGAGAACCATATTTTGTCCAGAGACTACAGGAAAAAAGAAAATAAAGGGTTTTAGATATTTTCTAACAATCCTTTTCTCTGTAGACAATAAACAGCTACATGGCAATAGAAAAGCAAGTGAATTATAAAGTTCTTTCTTTTTTTAAAAGGAAAAGCTATAGAAGTCTGCATTTAATATATTTGCTGCATATATTGACAGGAGTGTTCAAGATGATTATTGTTTCTTATTTAACCAAGAATACCAGGAACAGTTTTCTCTTTCAAATTTTAGTTCTTTTAATACTAAGTAGAGGTGATTATTTATTTCCAATGAATGTGGAATGCATAGAAGCATAAGAACAATCCTACAAATATTAAAAATAAGACTAAGACAAAATCAGTATGAAACTAACAATGTTTTCTTATACTACCCTTGATTTTTAATTAGAATACATGTGATAGGAGAAACTTTACAGAAAAGAGTAATCCAGTGATGTTCACTAATAAGGTAGAAGCCAGGAAAAATCTGCTGAGAAATTACCACATGACAAAATGCCCCAAACTTGGAAATGATGCTGATTATTTCAAGAGAGTGTTCACATTATTGTTATCCATGGGACAATTACTTTGTTCCCTGGCTGATGGTTCAACCATATGGCCATTTCAGCTGTTTGTAATCAAGTAAATATATCTTTTTACTAGAAATTCATCAAGCAGACTTGATTTGAGACTTACACCATTTTAGTTTGAATAAGACAGCTCTTCTTTTTCATTTCCTTTCATTATAGAGAAGCTAGAGCAGATTATAAACCCCCATAAAAGACAAAAGTAACCTGTAAAATCACCCAGTATTCCTTACGATCAGCTCCTGAAAATATGTTGGGGAATATCTCTCTTAAAAGCTGTTTCATATACAAAACCTTATTAAACAGAAAAGACTGAATTCATTCCCTGAAATTAATTTCTTTAATCTAATATCATATTAATTCCAGTCATTACAACAATTTTTAAAAGGAAGAAACATTATTAGAAAGGTAAAATTCTAATTTCATTACACAAACATTAAATTAATTTTAAGCCCAAGAGCCAGTCTTTTCTTTTTCTCCTCCATGGGGTCTTTCATTAATTTTGAACCAAACACATTCTATGAGGGTGCATTGTAATAACTCATACTTAAATAAGAAAATCTCATTTTAAATAATTTTCTGTTTAGATTTTCTGGGCAATGAACCTGCTTATTAGTAAGAGACTAAAGTCAAAGCTCATTTTACTTAATGAAAAAGTTTAGTCTGTGATGGAACCTAGATTGAATTTCATTTACTTTGACCTTTAAGTTACACATGCTGCTGAAAAAACAAAGACCGCACCTTTGAAAACTAAGTTCAGAAATACTAATTTTAACTAATTCAAGGAAAATGAAATAATTAGAGGTGGGTTTAAAGTTTTAATTCATATATTAATATAATGTACCAACACATCCATACCTCTTTTTGATAAATTTTGAAATATGCCTTTGAAAGATATACATTGTAAAGGATATTTTCTTTATTTTCTTCTGATGAGGAGTATTTATCTAGGAATTGAAATCTATTGCATGGTGGTTAGTCTTCCAGAAGATGAAATGCTGGCCAAACCTTGACTGTTTCCTGCTTAAATTAAAAAAAAAAAAAAGATTGTCATCGATTACTTACAGACTATGTAGAGAGCAAAAGTTTAGGCTGTCTTTTGTTATCTATGTATTAATGGCCCAGAAACATTAAAAAATTCCTATAAGGAAAGTTTGAATAATTTGATTCTTTTCAAGGATTATCAGATGATCAGGACTATGCTTTAATTTCTGGAGATGTTCTGCACTGTCAGCACACAGCATCACTGATAAAAATTCTCCTTCCACATCTCACCACACAATTACTGCAGAAAAATGTTACTAATTTATTTCTATCTCTATTTTGATCTAATTAGAAGGATAACAAATAAAATTACAGACATAGTTAAAACATATTTTATATCATTAGAGCATGAACACTTTACTCCTATATATGTTGAGAAGTATGGAATATACTATAATATACAGAATAACAACCTGAAAAATGGAATATAAATCCTAGTATGAGAAGGTCTTAGCTGAGAAGAGAATGGGCAAAACTGATTACATTTAATTACATCCTATTTTGAAGCACTCAGTGTTTCAGTGTATACCCAGACTAACTGGGTTCTGTTGGTGAATTTTTATTTTACTCCTTGAGGCAAATTAAATGCATAATTATGCTTAGATATAAAGAGATTTAATGAGCAATCATAGAATGGTTTGGGTTGGAAGGGACCTGCAATATTAATTCAGTCTAAACCTCTTGCCATGGGCAGTGACATATATCACCAGATCAGGTTGCTTAATGCCTTGTCCAGCTTGGCCTTGAACTCTTTCAGTGATGGGGCATCCACAACTTCTCTGGACAACCTGGTGTTAGAGTGTTCCACCACCCTCATCGTAAAAAAAAATACTCTTTATTTCCAACCTAAGTCTACCTCCTTTCAGTTTAAAACCACTACCCACTGTCCTAACTCAACAGGCCCTATTTAAAAGCTTGTCCTCATCTTTCTCATAAGCCTCCTTTAAATATCTGGAGATCACCATAAGGTCTCCCCAGAACCTTCTCTTCTCCAGGCTGAACAACCCTTGGCCTTTCTTCATAGGAGAGGTGTTCCAGCATTCATTGATCATTTTTGTGGCCCTGACCCAGGTGGAGGACCTTGCACTTACCTTTCTTGAACTTTACAAAGGCTTTGGGCAGACTCCTACCTCCATAAATGGCTCTTCAAGGAGTCTGCAAAGATAGATAATGAGCCAATTACTTATATATTCTTTCAGCAAGACAGACCTTGTGGACAACATCATTAGGTTGATGCTGATTTCATTCCCCAGCACCAATTCTGTTTACCAGAACGAGGCCCTGAGCACTTTTAGTCCATGATTGTTACACGAAAGTACTTAAGTATTTCTTACCTCATCAGCAAACTTCATTCTCTTATATGGAGTGAAGATTTTTATATCTATATCTCTCATCCTTCCAGAGTTTGGCCTTTTTGTCCTCCATGCCATATCGTTCCTTGGTCACAAATTACTGCAGAATGGCTACAATGTGAATTTTCACTTCAATTTCTAAAAATACAGCCTTCTTAAGCACATAGAAGAGTTTTTCTTCAACATTTTTGAAAAAATCAAGTACAGCATTAAGAACACAATTATCAAAAAATAAATAGAAATCACAGTGCTATTTAAAAATCATTGAGCTGCATAAATATACATTTGCTAGTTTTCTCTGGAGCTCTTCTCTAAAGAGTAGAACTTTAAATTTTCTGGTTTAATCTAGGGTGTTCCTTCAAAACTGAGATTGTAAAGCATGTCAGGTAAACAGCACCACTTAATAGTCCAACCTTGAGATAGTGAGGGCTTACACAGGCTTCAAAATAGGTACATTTGAAAAAGACTAGTCAGAAGAAAATATAGATCACATTGAAGAATTGATTAGAAACTTAAATTCAACATCCTATTTTTTTTTTTTTTTTAATATGTCTCTCAAATTCCATGGTTAATGGAAACACATTTCCAGGCTATGATTCATCTAAAGTTTTTAGGTATCTGTTTCATATTAACAAAAAGTACTTTTCTAAATGCAAGTTTATCTTTATTGGTTATGAAGGAAATATTTGCTGACTAGAACAGGCTTAGATATTTATCATTTCAAGCTCAAACTCAGTCCTAAATTGTCAGTCTGAGACTTGAACAGAAGAGTTCCTGTCTAGTGAGTACTCTAACAGCTGATTATTCAATGGTAACCTTTCTTTTTCATAAGCTCTTTCACCCTAGATCTGAGAAAATTCAGCTGATGTGATCACTGTGATCAATATTATGCATATTGCAGCACATAGATTCTTACTGAAACATTCCTCATCAGTTCTAACAGACTCCATTACCAACTGCTGCATGAAGAATGGAAGTTCAGTTCACTCAGCTAATCCGCTCCACCTGTACACTCCGTCAACTTTTCATTTGTGAATTAACTCAGACTGTCTTGGGGCTGGAGAAGAACTCCACGCATGTACCTAAAACAGAGCATGTTTCTGTACAAAAGCAGAAAGCCAGAGATGTCTCCTCTTTCTTCTGAGTACTACTAGACAGATTTCTTTTTTTTTCACCTCTGACAAGATTAGATGGGTAGGAATAGAAATAATGAATCAATAATCCAGTTAGGAAAAAGAAATTGTTTTTCTTCATTCTGACTTTACTTCTTTGAAATAGTTGATGTTATAGCACACAATCTGCAGCAGGATAGCTTAGTACCTTTGCATGGTGCTCTAAGTTAGTAAGTACAGATAAGTCACTGTAATCTGTTGTGGGTTGTGGAGAATTTTTTTAATTTTTATTTTTATTTTTGGTTTCACTTATTTATTCAATTAAATGAGAATTAAAAATGAGCTAAACTTTGTGTTGGTGCTTATAACTATATGCTAGTTTCCTACACCTCCCCTCCTCCTCCCATGAATAACTTCTGAATCTGTGCAATTTCTGCCAAGTTTCACAAGGGTCTCTCAACCAGCTGAGACAAAGCAAGTTAGTTGCTGCATACTGCAGGAAGTATATAACTGAAATTTATATAAAGCCTAGTTTTAGTTCTAGTGTTTACAGAGTGCCAAGTTTTAAGGTTAAAATTGAAAAGATTGTCTATTGCTTATTTACTCATAATTATAATGATAGAAAGAAGCTTTAAATTTTCTGGCCTTTTAAATTTTGTTTATCAAAAAGAGCTAATTAGAAGAAATATTATTTCTCTATAACACCTAATAATCAACTATGTTCTTATCAATTGACAAGTCATAGGAATAGTATTTTTCTTTCGTTTCTTTGTTGCATTAAAGCTAGCTTTTATAAAATTTGCCTTTCCCCTTTTTCTTCCCTGCTCTCTTCTGCTATAATGTTTTTTACTAATTCCAAACAGACTTGAAGATAGGAGTTTTACGTAGACCCACAGCTCCTTGAAATTTTGTGACTTGTAGAAAAGAACGGCACAAATTATAAATAAAAAATGCTGCATATCCAAAGAATTGTCCTTTATAGTTCGACAGGACCTAAGAGTGCAGAAGACATTATGGCTGGCCAGTCATTACAAGCAAAACCCTGGATAAGTGACAGTAGACTGAGCACATGTTTTTTCTATTTCTCTTCTTTACAGGAAACATGTACCTTGGGGACAAGCTTATATAGCTCAGTGCTTAATCAACAATCTAAATGTTGTATTTTTAAGTCAGCTATTTCAAAGACTTTATAATTTCACTACTTCCCTGCAGTCTATATTCCTTTTTTTGCTATTGTATTCTCTTTTTCCAAAAAGGTTCCTTAGCTGTACAGTCCCAGTTAATTTTTTCAAGTTGGAGAGATATTCCCACTCCTCACCTCTCCCACAAGATTTCACCAGAGAACAAAAACTAGAGCCTGTGTCACTTTTGTCCAGCCCCTGCTCCTTAAGAAACTAGCTGTATATTTGTAGAATTACATGTGTCTCTCTGCACCTGTATATCCATGTATGTGTTTATACAGATCTATAAAATGCATATTCCCATACACGTACACTGGTATGCATTGCAGGACGGATTGCAAATAGATGAGTTTTAAAGTCCCTCCCACCCCAGACCATTCTGAGGGGGCAGTTACCCTGCGGTAAAAAAACCAGAGAGAGTTCTTGGTAAGACACGTCCCTAGCACCAAAAGAACCCCCTCAGGTCAGGGTGACCAGAAAGTCTTCTCCCAGGATGCATTGTTCTGTTATGTTAATCTACCCCAGTTCTGCTCCCTTGGTTGGCTCATGACTGCTCCACCCCCTTGCTACCTTATATGTTTCATACCTTAGAAGGTTTTCCTCTTCCTGTTCTCTCCATTGGCCTTTGCCCGTCACCACTCCCCCAGCGCTTCCCCATTGCTCCCCATTCCCTAGTCCCGCCTTTGTACCGCCCCTGTGCCCTCAGCCCCACTCCCATACTTAAACCTAGACCCTGCATTGTTCTCTGTGTTTGCCTCTAAAACCCTTCACAGTGTGGAAGCAGTGAACTGCTCCTGTTGAAGTCTACGCAAAGACCCTTCCTGCCTCTTTGCCATCGACCCATATCACTGAAGCTGTCTGTGCATGTGTGCGTGCAGGCGTGTGTGAGTGTGTGTGGCTGATCCCGCTGAGCAGCTTCGATGAGAGACGCCTTTTAGAGATCGCAACACCTCGTGCTCCGGTATAGAAGCTGCAGAGCCAGAGGTAGCGATACCATCCTATAGAGAAATCACACATTATTTCCTGTAACCAACCAAGCTATTACAGGTTCTACTATTTTTGTGTGTTGTAACATGTCTAAAAGTTGATGTATGAGTCAGCGCAGGCGAGACAACTACAAATACACAGCTAAAACACAGACTGAACGTATTTCCACTGCCTTGCTTACAAAGAATATCTGTTTCCTTGCTTACTGGGGAATCCCCGAAGGAACGCCTGGGCAGCGGTACACAAGCAAGAGACCCAGGCACTGCTAAACTTCTATGCCGGAGGGTCATTGGCATCCTGTTCCCACAGGTTTATCAAGGGTTATTTCAAGATGCAAGGTCCTCTGAGTGATTTACATTCCTCCTTGACAGTGTTCTGCTTTTAACCCATTCCTCCCAAAAGCTGATTTGATTTCAGTGAGGCAACAGAAGTCTCACAGGGTATATATCCATACTTCTGAAGAAAAGACAGACAAAGGAAAAGTTTGAACACTGTTTGAGCACTACATATTTCCTATCTCTATACTACCCAGTTTGGTTTTGAGCCAATCCAACTGCACCTCTAGTATAAATGTGCCATATTCGAGTCTAACCCAAAATAAGGGGAATTAAAGTGAATATATAGTGCCTTAGATCTGAGAGTCAGAGACATGTCCATAGTTTGTTTCATTTTTTTATTTATTTATCATAGTAGACAAAGGCAAACTGTCTGGTTCCCCCTGGACTTCAGGAGCATGTCAGGCTACATACATTTTTGTCACAGAAGTCAACTATTCAGCAACTGCCAAATCAGCTGTGACTCTGCAATAGGTCTCATGGGATATGAAAAAGATTTAAGTAAGAAAGGAAACAGATGCTCTTTGTACAGGTGAGAGAGTATGTTGTTTTCTCCATGTGTCCAAAATTTTATGCTGTTATGGTTTCAGTGCTGAAGTTTAAACTCTGATGCATGTATACACATTTAAACATAAACTGATTTGTATTTAACCTGCCTTCAGAACAAGCTTTCTTCTCCCAGTTTATTGTGAACTGGTAGTACAAGTATTCACACACCAAAAAATTATCTGAAGAAGTTTCAGTTTAGATCAGCAAATGGTATTCAAATGGGTTTTTTTTGGTGGTGGTGGGATATTTTTAGTTAATGTGTGGTTTCATTTGTTTGTTTTCCATCCTCTGTATTGGTCTTTCAGTTTACAGTCAAACTACACATTAACCTTCCCAAATACTAGTATTTCAGCTTTCTCTGCACAGTTTTTTCCCCTCTGATTTACTTGGTGGTATGTGTACTCTATTTTTGTCAGCATTTTCTCCTTAATTATGCCTTCTTAGATCAAACACAGACATCTGTGCTGTCTTAAGCATTATGTGAAGAATTATTTCTGGCATAGACTGCCTTATGCATGGCTTAAAACTAAGAGCTATTACACTGGTAGTGTTCCATACTAGAATAATTTTGATCAACTCTCACTGCAGTTATAAACTTTGTAAATGTTGGAGAGAAAATGGATATTATAAAAAGATTTGAGAGACAACAGCAGTGGGCAAGCTGTACAGCTGGCACATTTCAACTCATCATAGCTGTAGAATGAAACAGACAAGTGTAGTTCATTCCCAGATCTTGATTGATTTCCTTAAAATATACAATTACTCAGTGCAAGTGAGATTTCTGTCTTTTGGATGAAAAAAAGGAAAAGAGAAAGAAAAGAGAGGAGAGTTAGAGAGAGAAGAGAGAATAAGGGAGGAAGGATCTGTCTTTATATAAGACAGAAGAAGTAAGACATTGTGTAAAGATTTTTTCAGTCCTTTAATGGTTTACCTCAGAAACTGGTTGATTTTGGGGGGCAGGGGGAATATCTGCTGCTTTATAATGAAAAAGTGCAATATTTGTTTCAGAGACATTTTTAGCCATTAGTGTTATAATGTAAATCCCCCATCCCCAAATAGGGGTAGATAAAATTTAAATCTTTTGAGTTTTAATACCAAAAACTTCTGTAAAGATGTTTACCTAATGCATTTAAAGCAAAGTAGATATCTTGAAAAAAATAACAATTTAAGCAATTATTAACTCTGCAAAGTTATATAGTCAATTTAAGTGACTAAGTGATTTTTTTACAGGTTTTACATTAGCTATATGAATTTTAAATATGCAGAAACATTTTGGGGAGAAAATATCATTAGGATTAACAGAAAGCATTCTGCAAGTAAAGTAAGCTTCATTAGACATACTAAGAGTCAGAAATACACTCCAGCACTAGATTAAACATATGTGCAATTCGGTTTCTGAAGTTGGGTGTTCATCTGCAAGCTGGGTGTTCAAAGTTCCACTGCAGTTAATGAAATCTAGAAATCTATTCAGCTTACCCTAAAAGTAAACCTGTGTGTTTGGTCAGCTGAAAATTTGCCCAAGCTTCACTGACTGTACAGACAAAATCTTCACTGACTGTAGTGGGATTTAGATATCTATCACACCCCAACATGACTGAAGTGGAAGAGAGTAGCTTACACATAATCAGACAAATATCCTTGTCTATATATTAAACAGATGTGGATTTGATAGAGACTATTTGATGGATGAAAAATTGGCTGGACAGCCATATCCAAGGAGTTGTAGTCAATGATTCAGGGTCCAAAAGGAGAATAGTAATAAGTGGTGCCCTCAAAGGTCTGTATTGCAACCAGTATTGGTCAATATCTTTGCTGATGACGTAGGGAGTGGGATTGAGTGCATCCTCAGCAAGTTTGCAGAGGATATCAAGCTGAGTGGCACAGCTGATTTGCTTGAGGGACAGGATGCCATCCTGGGGGACCTTGACAGGCTTGAGGAGGCACGTGAAACTCGTGAAGGCCAGCAATTATGTGCATCATAAAAAGCAAAATACAAACTTAGTTTTGAAATTGTCTGTGGTTAATTTACAGTCTTACTGATCATTTTGTTGATAGCTTATGGCTGGAGTTTTTAAAATAATTTAGTAAGGTAATTTTTTATTTTTTAAATCTATAAAATGAGACATAGAATGATGTATTTTTGTTATGAGTAATCGACCACTATAATATGGTATTGAATAAAATCCACATGCTAACACTGGAAAACAGGAAATACTAGCAGATTCAGAAAATGGTAAGCATGTAGCTTGATGTTTTTATGCACTGTTATTTCCGAAAGAATGATTTCTTTGTTGGCCAACTTTTGGCAAAGAACAAGATAATACCACAGGAGTAATTATAAAGAGCCAATATTTTAATAAAATGAAACCAAACAAGCAAAAAAACAGTTAAAAAAAAAAAAAAAAACAACCCAAAATGAAATTTTTATAACAGCATTGAAATGCGTGGGGGCAACAGATTACTGAGAGCCAAGAACTTCAGTAGGGGAAATAAAGGGCTAAGGAATCCCCCACGTATTTCAAATGTTACTAGAATGACAGAAATATGGGTAGACTGACAACAGTATGGGTAACATTCAGGAAGGATCTGAAGTCTTAGAATATCAGATAAAATTGTGCATTAGTATACACATGAGTCTTGAGGGGGCTGTTACTGCAAATCCAGGTATTGAAATGCCAAACAAAAAAATATCAAAGACACTGCAAGTTCTAGGTGAAGTTGAAAGAGTTAAAACCCAAGAGCGATGACGTAGGAGGTTCATCCCTGCTCTCTGTCAGAAAGGAGTGATGTTATAATTCTATATGAACTGCATGTAGCCAAAAAATACAGTAGTAAACATGTTGTATATTAACTTTATGAAAAGTGGTGATGTTTTTGTTAGTTGGACACAAATAAAATTGATTACAATCACTTGAAATTACTGTCTAGGAGACAGTTTTGGTGGAAAGGCTCAATACACAATGGAAGTTGCTAAATATTGATCCAGCAGAATACCACGCACACACACGCTCACGTACACATATAAAAAACCAATATGACATAAGATGTCTAGAAAGTAAAGCAACCAAGGGCAGATACGAATATCTTTTAAAAAGAGAGAATATGAACATCATATGAAGAAAATAGTAAGAATTTGTATATATAAAAGGAAAAAGCACAGTAAGGACTAAAGGTTCTCCATTATGACCTAAATAAATAAATGAATAAATTGGCCAAACATGAATAAAGGTTTTTTTCTAAGTGGGTAAGAAATATCACAATGTATCTGCATACAAAAACTGACAGACTAACATGCAGAAACCAGAGAAACGTAAGACCTTCACTACTGTGGAAAGTGCTTAAGTGCTGAATTTATGACTTTTCTGAGGACTATAGCTGATAGCAATAGAAATATAGTAAGATTGATGTTAACTCCCAAGATAAAGCAGGGAAAGCATGTATTGAAGAACAAATAACTGGGCTGCATACATGCAAATTCACTAGGTCTGCTGAAATATACCTTGAAGAATTTTTGAAGTGTTTGTTTATGTCTGAAATGCTGGTAGTTATTCATAAATAATAATGTCTCTTGTCTTTGATAGCCAGCCAGTGTTATCTATATTGGCTTTACTAAACCCTTTGATACATTCACTTATCATATTGTAATTTTCAGAATTAGACTTTTCTCAGTTAATGGCAATTATAATTAATACGATATTTGAAAACCATTCATTAGAGTTGAAATTAACTAACATATCTCTCCCTCTCCCCAATGTATGTGCATTGTAAAAAAGAAAATTTTGATGAATTTTTTTCATTTCAGAAGCAGAAAATTATGTTTTTAAACTTTCATTAATATACCATTTTTTGTTTTAAATATTGAACAGAAGTATTTTTTATATTCTAAAATATTTTGCATAGAATACAATTCCAATGCCCTGAGGTGCTGATATTTTAATCCCCCCCCAAAAGAGACAGGAAAAATAACTTCTGCTTGAACTGAACCAATTTTTTTGAAAAAGACACAGTTGCTGTAGCTGCAGGGGCCCCAAATAAATGCCAAGTACTGGGGAGATGTCATTTCAGTAAGAACTAAACTGTTGTTGCTCTACTGAGGGGCTTGTAACAAAAGTGTCTGTTCAAAATTGTTGATTATGATATCTGTCAAGCTAGAATATTAATTTCTCACTTAGTTTGACATCTAAATTAAAAGATATATGATGAAGAAAAAACCCATCCAGGAGAAATGAATAATTGGTTGGAAAAAACATCCTTACAATAATTATTAGTAATATGCTCCAAAACTGGAAGATTATTCACTGTCATTCCTCAAAGGGGTCTGTTTTATTTCCAGTGTTGTTCACTGAATTATAATTTTTTTAATGAAGAAAAGAAAAATTTTAAACACAGTGTGTGGCCAGACTACAGTTCAGAATTTTCTAAATGAATAAATTTAATCTCTGGTCCATAATATTGATGTATACATTTAAAAGCATTTTCTTGGGAAAAAAACAAGAGAAGAAATTTCTTACAGTATTGACTTCCACACTGTAATATAGCAATACAATGTCCCAAGGGCCAAGGGTATAGGTATACATATAGGCCTATACATGTCAAAAGGTGCTTAAGAGAGGTGATATTGCTTCTTAAAGCCAAATAATTACACATGGGAGATGGGGCATCCAGCCTGCAGAAGATTAGATATTAATGAATTATTCCATTCACTTAGATGAAGGAGAGTGAGAAACATAAGGTAATGAACTTTGGGAAAATTTAAGAAACAATAAAAAAAGTAAAAGAACTTTACTTGAAAATTAGTTGCAGAAACATTTATAGAATAAACTTTCAGAAAGTAACCTGAAGGTTCCTCAAGCATTTAAAGACGCAGGAAACTGTGCTGTTGTTGTAAAAAGACAAAAGACATCCTGGGAATACTAATGAAAGTATTGCATGAATGACATGAAAGATGCTGTGGCTTTTTTCTGGAAAGATGTGGTCAGCTTCTGTCACTCTCCCTTCAAAGATAAAAGGACACTGGAGAGTGATATCTTTATTTTGTTATGCCTGTATGCATACATACATACACACTTTTGCAGACCGTCCCAAACAGAGGTGCTCATGTTCCAAAACAACATGGTGCAATCCAGCTTCAGTCCAAAAAGTGTGTTGCTACATTGGATGTCAGTGTGATTGAGATAATTAGCCCAGTTTCTCAAGTGTATCATTATGCTGGCAGCATAGGAGCTTTGAATCAAAGCTATGCCGTGTTGAGCCAGTTTGGACAAGCAGAACACACTTGAGTCTATTTCCATGAGACATTACAAATATATTTCCAGGGGTACTGGAAGTGAAAGACAGTAAATATACTACAAATGAAGTATGAGCAGTATGAAAAAAAATGAAAGTAAAGAAAATAACCTTGGCAAAAAGTGTGGGTCAAAATGTGTTTTTTTAAATGTTATTTTGAGGTTCATGTTGCTAATTTGTTAAAGGGTAGTGGGAAATACACTGTAAGTTTGTGTCAAAGTGCTAGTTTTCTAGCTATTATTTCCCTGAAGGCATTAAAAAGTGTCACTGACATGTCCGAGGCAGCACTTTTTAACATTTGTTTAAAAAATCTGTGTAAAACACATTAGCAAATCATAACAGGATAGCAGCTGCTTCACTTGCAAACACTCGCCTTCAAATCCAAGGCAAAAGGTCATAATTTTCTTTAGTTCTCAAAAACATTACGTGAAAACCTTTCTAGCTTCTTGACTTTTTCCTTAAATTTGGTCACAGGTATGTTATGACCTTCAGCTTTGTTCCTTTACAAACATTGAATTTCTTCTAAGGTTTCTTCTAGCTACATTAGTCAATAAAGAATGGTTAGATTACCTCAAAAGACTTGTTTCTAGTCAAGCTGTTACTTCATCTGGCTCACAGTTCCCACGTCTTAATCCCAGTGCATAACCTCCTATTGTTACTTAGGATTTATTTTCTGTATGATTCAAGATAGCAATAAGGGGTTAGTTTCAGTCACATATGTTCTAACATTAGTTCTGTGGAAGAGAAAGTAGTTTAGGTTTCTCAGTTACTTTTTTTTTTTTTTCCCATGGGAATGCACCACTATTTTAGGACTTAAAAAAAACCCAAACCAAAACAAAAAACTTGAATAATTTCTGGGTTGAATTACAGTTCAACTCAGATCGCTCAATATCTCAGTGGTTAGAGCATTGATTCTGTACATGTCATAGAATTACAGAGTTATAGAATGCTTTGGGTTGGAAGGGACCTTAGCATTCATCTATTTCGAATTGACTTGCCATTTGCCACAGGGACACCTTCCACTAGACCATGTTGTTCAAAGTTCCATCCAACCTGGCCTTGAACACTTCGAGGGATGGAGCATTCAAAGTTTGTTGGGGCAACCCGTTCAGTGCCTCATCACCCACAATGTAAAGATTTTCTGTCCATTAATGCTCATTAACCTGAAGACTTCAGGAATATATTTCATTAATGAATTTAATATAGGGGTGTGATTTTTTTCCCATTTATAGACAGATAAATTTAAATTAAATGCATTATTTTTCTTCAGCAGAATTTAAATGTCTTCTATGAAATTTTATTCAGAAGATGCCTGAGTATCTCCAGCATGAAAAATCAAGAAGGGATCAGAAAATATATATTTAACTCTTAAAGGATACTGGTGAATGTAGTAGTTCTTTAGCTCAGTAATTTTGGAAGATTGATCTATGTGAAATTTAGTTTGAAAAACAACTTTTAAAATAAATTATTGGACAGCACCATAAAACTTATAAAGTGCATATATTTAAATTGAATTATTTTGAAATTCACTTAGTTTCATTCCCTTTTGTCTTACTGTGTATATTGCTAATTTTAGTTTCATCTATTATCAACATGGCCACAGAAAACTGTATTTTGATCCTTTCACCTTGTTTCACAGTAATACTTTAATCTTTTAATTTACTCATTTAAATGGTCTGTTCATCAAGGACTGAAGTCTAGTTTAATTGCAGATTTCTGCAAAGACGTATTTTCATTCATGTATCATGTTGGTCTCATCTGTTCAGGGCAGAACAGGATCTACGAAAACTGACACTCTGTTTAGGGGGCTAAATAGACTGGGGAGAAAAGCCACTTTATATGCATATAAGTTTATCTGCAGCATAATGCCTTCCAAAAACAGGGAACATCTCAATCTACCTAAGGCTTCTTAAATGCTATTAAATGCCTTTATCTAGGTATTGAAGTGAAAGTATGTACATGTGAAATAAGAAAGGGATGCAACTACGTGTCATTGTTGTTCTAGCAGGACTAAGGCCTCTAACAGTTCCAGGGCCACACCAGTCAGACAGGAGGAAGTGTTGATTCAAATACATCAATGTTGCTAACTGTAAGTTTAGGGGGTGAAGCCCATGTCAAAGTATCTAAGTAACTGGTGCAGTAGAAGGTAATTTTCAGTGTAAGAAAGATTATTTTGTTTCATTTGACAAGTTCTTCTATATCTCGTTTACTTTCCAGTTACTACTTCAGAAAAGTATAAATTTCTGTTGTCAGAATTATCATCTTTCAGATGTCTTCTCAAGAGCATTCCTCCTAATGGTATATGTCTGTGTTCTAGAAACTGAATCACGTCATTGGACTCATGCCTAGCCAATTACATTTGAAGACTAAATTTAGATCTAAAACCTCACCAGGTCCACCTCAAGCCTCAGTTCATTAGCCAGATCTTAGGCATCCAGGTTACTAAAACTGGATGCATGAATTTTAATCAGCTAAAATTATCTGTGATAGATATTACCATTGGAATCAACCCATCTAGACTACCTAGCAGAAAAAAGATTATGTACCTAACACAGTATAGAAAATGTTTACATTCTTACATTTTTAATAAAATATTTTGGTTTATTCTTTGTATTTTAAAGCAGTAAAATGATAAAAGAAGCCATTTAGGAATGTAAGACTTGCAGGATTTTCATTAATTAATAAGCTGGGATTTTTATCTAAAATTTGTTATATCTATGGATGACATCCAGAGAGGAGGTACGTTCAAAGTAATACGTAATTTTTAATGAATCTGTCAAAAATCAAGTATTTATATGAAAGTGCTTTAGGCTCCTAGTTCCATGTACTTCCTAGCTCATTAACCACTTTCTAAAGCTGGTATAGTGCTTATTGAGGCCTTCACACGGTGGAAACAAAATTGAATTAGCTGACAGAGTTGATTTACTTTGGAACAATTTTATACTGTGTATTAAACAAATGAAGAAAAAGGGTTAAAATGCACTTTCCAGTGTTTTTCAGACCTACTCTAGTGCACAGAACTAGTAATTACTTGATTAAAATCAAATCTGACATGTTGATAATATTTTAATTAGTAATACTTCTATGACTTGCTGGGAGGTGGCATGCTAATTTTGGCTTGCAGCTTGAGAGACTGGCTGGGAAGCAGATGGAGATAACTTGTAGAGCAGTCTCCCTCCTGCCTTCCATTTTTATGGTCTGTGGTAAAGTGAAGCTCCTTGGTAGGGCTGGAAAAGGTGGTATGAATTCCCATTCTCAGAAAATCATGACGAAACTTTGCCTTTCTGGTTTATCTTAGAATTTATCAGCACAGCAGAAATCTATGGAAGAGGTATATTGCTGAGAATGTTTATAGAATCATAGAATAGCATTATTTGGAAAGGACCATTAAAGATCATGTAGTCCAATGCCCCTGCAATGAACAAAACATCTTCAACTACATCAGGTTGCTCAGAGGCCTGTCCAACCTGATCTTAAATGTTTATAGGGATGGAGAATCTACCACCTCTCTGGGCCACCTGTTCCAATTCTTCAACACCTCGTAAAAAAAATTAATTACATATAGCTAATCTAAATCTATCTTCTTTTAATTCAAAACTGTTGCCCCTTGTCCTATAGCAAAAGGCCCTGTTAAAAGGTTTTTTCCCCATCTTTCTCGTAAGCCCCCTTTAAATACTGAAAGGCAACAATATGATCTCCATACCTTCTGTTCTCCAGGCTGAACAATCTCAACTGTCTCAGACTTCTCATACAAGAGGAGTTCCAGCCATCTGCCAATGGCCCTCCTCAGAACCCACACCAACAGGTCCATGTCTTTCCTGTATTGAGGGTCCCAAAGCTGGATACAGCACTCCAGGTAGGATTTCTCAAGAGCAGAGCAGAGGGGCAGAATCCCTTCCCTTGCCCTGCTGGCCTCGCTGCTTTGGATGCAGCCCAGGATACAACTGACTTCCTCTGCTACAAGCACACATTGCCAGCTCATGTTCAGATTTTCATCCACCAGCACTCCCAGATCCTTCTGCAGTCCTGCAGGGCTGTTATCAATGCCTCTGTCCCCCAGCCTGTCCTGATACTTGAGTTGCCCTGATCCAGGTGCAGGATCTTGTACTTGGCCTTGTCGAAACTCATGAGATTCCCATGAGGCCTTCCTATGACAGAAGGCTAAGAGGCTTGGGATTGTTCAGCCTGGAAATGAGAAGGCTTTGGGGGGACACCACTTCTCCTGTCCTTGTTTTCAAGATCATTTAAGAGGTATGTTTATAAAGGTCTTGGCTAGATTTCATAGGTTTTCTCTGTCTCTGCTGAGGTATTAGGCTCATTCACCTCACTTCAGAGGTGAGATCTTTGCAGATGAAGTTTACTTTCAGCTTGTAAACTTCAAGCACAACACAGCAGGCTCATGACTCTATTATGAAATACCCCTATTACATCATGATAATTTTATTCTTTTGTCAGTTGGAATTATTTCCCACTTATTTTATGCATGTAAATTATTTTTCTTTAAACAATTTGTTTTCATTTGTTCCTCAAAGTGTATGAATGTCTTTTCCATGCCATACTATTCCCTTTAAATTTACATTCCTATTTGTAATAAATTGAGCAAATATTCATGAGCTGGCTCTTGCCTGTAGTTCTGTTAGAGGTAAATGACACAGTGGAAATATGTTTAATAGAATAAACCACTCTGTTTCCAAAAAGGACTGTTAGAAAATAACAGATATTTGAACATAAGCCAGTATGGCTGAAAGTAACTAGATAGGAGGGCCAAATTAAATCCAACAATTGTATGAAGCTAAAAGAGTATCTAAGATTTTAATTAAGTAAGGAAAACAGTCATTTTGTCAGATTCAAAATAACTGGTAACTCCAGAGGCAAGTATAACAAAGGAATTGAGGTAAGTCAGTGATTCTCATTAGACTTCAGTTAAATTAGAGTTCCACAGCAATATAAGCTTTCAAGAACAGGCCTTAAATAATTGTTTTGCTGACATTAACTTTATACATTCAAGTTAGGTACTGAAGAGACTTTGCGGTGGCCTTCAGCATGGCCACACAGAGAAAGGAATTGTTCCTGCTCTGATGCCAGAACAGCAAAATTGTAGAGGTAAGCAAGGCAGTGGTGATAGAAGATGTCACTCTTAACAGTAGAATAACTTTTGACTGTGAGGGTTTTCCTCTGTATTGTGTGCTGAATCCTTGAGCAATTTGAGGGAACAGGCATGATATAATATCATAAAAGCAATTGAATAGATAGAAAATGGAGTCTGCTCTGGTTAATTTTAGTAGGAAATGTCTGAAGAGAACAATGAACCACAGACAGAAAAGAATAATTTACTGCTATTTCAAAAATGTTGCAGGAAAAAGAGTGCTACAGTAGAACTATTTCCTGTTAGAAGTTTTATATACTAACACAAAAGAAAACCTAAACTGAATTATTATTTTTATAGTTGATTTACTTAGTTATGAAGTCTAAAAATATACAATCAGATAAAATCTGCAAAATGTATTCTTGAAATGATGACTATGACAATACAGTTCAAAAATAAAGATGTCATAAAACTTGAATTAGGATGCCTATTTTCACTGTCGTCCTTGGAAAACGAGTTTGTTTATAACAGAGAGATTTTATTAAGAAAAAGCTACATAGCAAAAAAAGAGTTCCGTGTTCTATTAACAAACTCTGTATTGATTGACCTCTTAAAATTAGCCAAGTGCTATTCCAAAAAGAAAAAAGCCATCCTGTAATAGGAATATTAATATACAGTAATTTTAACTATTTCCTTTTGATACAGTTGAGATGGATTTGTAGCTTCTCAGCTTCATTGATGCCTCCTTTGTTACAACCATCAGTAACTTATTTTGAGAAGAATGAATCAAGTTAAAATTAAAACCACTTAAAATAAATAGAGTAAAATGGGACATAGGGAAGTAAACTTTCCATAAACATTTAAATAATAAACATTAGGGAAAAGTATCAATATTATTAATTTTTAATACAGCTACAGATACCTTGCCCATTTTACTGTTAAATAGAGAGAGCTGTTAAAGATACATAATAAATATATTCAATAAATAAACTAACACATTTATTATATAAACTATATTAAATCTATTACATATGTTATTATTTATATGTTTGATAATTGATATTTAAATATATTTATGAATATATGTATGTATCTGTATGCACATATAAACACATATATATGTACGACATATATATATATATCTCAAAAATATTAGCACACAAGAAGCCAATTATTTCTGACACAAATACTTGTGGAAGGACTTCAAGAGAGCAGTTGTATCTCAGACACTGTTAATGCCACAGAAGGACTTTGCCATGAGACAAGCACAGAAGGGATGTGCTGTGGATGTGCAACACGATGGTGCTGATTCCAGGCCTGGCAGAGGCAAGATCTGGGTAGCACATCCTGGGTACTGCATCTGGATAAAAATTCCCACTGTGGCAATTTGTAAAGCAACTTCTTGCACACACATCACTGGTCAAACAAAGGTCACCCCAAGTTATAGGACAGATGACATCTTTCCCCCCCCTCCCCCCCCAAATATGTCTTTGTGGATACCTGGAACTTGGACTGTAAATTAAGCCACATTGACAAGAATTGAGATAAGGTGAAGGGGATACTATTGTCCAGGAGTTAAGGGGGTGGTTAACAAACCTGGGGGAGAAGAATATATCACTGATAATGGACAAAAGAATGAGAAAGAAAAGCCAACTCAGCAACTGTGCTAAAATCAACTCAGAATGGGTAAAAGGTAATTCCAGCAGGGGGAGACCACAATCAACAACCACTGACTCAGGAAACCCAGGGACTCAAAAGAAAAGACTGAGCATGTGGATTGATTAACATTAGAGTTGGAGGAATAATTTAACCAATAGAGTAAGGGAACTATGTAGGCAATGAGCATTAATTCCTCTGTTAACTAAAATCTATAAATAGTGAAAAGTTTTGAACAACCTTGGAACCCCCCACCACTGAGAAGCCCAGCATGATGAAACACCAGTGGGACACCACTAGATCCATGGATGGTGACTATTTTCTGCTCAATCCATCTGTCCCTCTCCCCCTGAAACTTTTCTATTTCTTCCTATCTCTCTACCTCACATATTTTTGTTCAATAAAATTCATACTATTGACTTCATCATATGGTCTCATTTGCACTTTAATTCAGGCAGAGGCATTTCTCAGTAAATGGATCTTAACAACTTGATCACTGAATTTTCTTGCCCTGTTACATCTAACGCTACTGAAAGCATTCATTTTTTTCTGGAATTACCAATGAACATTAAAAGACCAGGTGATAGTTTACTGTAGGTCTATTTGCACTTCTCATAAAGAGCAAATTCTTGGAAAGAGTATTTAAGATTGTTTAACTGCAGCATAGTGTGTATTTTCTAAATGTCTTGGGGACAGAACAATATAGTTTTTATATTAGATGCATCTAAAGAAATAATGAAATAAGAAAAAAGGACAAAATATAAGAAAAAATTAAACTGCTTGGATAGGAAGGAGAAAACGGCCAATAATCATGTCAAATAGTACAGAAAAAGGAAATTCAAAATCCTGTACCTGGGAAGAAATAAGTCCATGCTGGGGCTGGACAACTGGAAAGCCTCTGGGGAAGAGAAAAGCCTGATGAACAGAAAATTGAAAATTAGGCAGCAATGGTCTATTGCAGAAAAAGAGGCCAGCAATCTCCCAGGCTCCATTTTAGGAAGAACACTGTCAGGAGGTTGTGGGAGTTAATTCTTCCCCCTAACTCTGCACTGGAGAGGCCACCTCTGGATTGGTGTGTCCAGGTCTGAGCTTCTCAGCAGAAAGGAGACACGGACATAGTGGAGTAAATCTTGAATGGATCATGAATCATTAAGGACTTCAATTGTCTGACACGTGAGGAGAGGCTGAAAGAGCAGGGACTGTTCAGCTCAGAGAAGAGAAGGCTTGGGGAAATCTTACCAATGTGTCTAAATACCTGGTGGGATATACCCTGCTGGGGGAGTGAAGAAAAACACCATCTCTCAGTGATATTCAGTGAATGGACAAGGTATAAGTTTATATACAAGAAATCATGCGTAAGCACAAGGAAAAGTGTTTTTTACTGTAAAATTGTCAAACGCTGAACCAAGTTTCCCAGAGAGGTTGTGGATACTCCCTCTTTGGGACATCGATAACTCAGCTTGACACAGCCCTAAGTAGCCTACTGTAATTGATCCTGCTCTTAACAGAAACACTGAACTAGAATTTCAGAGGTTCTTTCTTACCTGAACAATTCTATGATACTGTGGTGTACAATTACATTATGAGGAGCACTAATTTCCATTGATTTCAGCAGCTTCTCTAGCTATGCCTTAATACATTGTTCAAATGGTTGAGATGAGATTGATGAGACTGATATCAATCTCTCTAGAGACTGATAATCTCTAGAAACTTGTTTTAGTTCCTATTTCCTTGATTTTATAATTTGCTTTTGTCTACAAAGCTGCAAAATGAAAATGTATTTTGGTTGTACTCTTTGAAAAACTGAGAATATTAGTACCCTTTCCTCTTTTCAAAAGGGCTTGGTACCCAATGCCAAGTCACACTGTGATTTTTTTACTTAGATGAAATTCATGCTGAGCATTCTCAGTTTGCCAAAACGCTCAAGAACTTTCACAACAAATGCAATGTAAGCCGTAACTAAAAGAATTGTGACTGTGTTGTCAGTTTGATGAAATAGAGATAAAAACAGTGGTAATGCCCAGTGTTTGTAACTGCCCATTGTGTCTTTGTTGCAGAACTTTTGAGCAAACTGAAATACAATCTTCCTCTGTCTTACGCACTAATTTAAGGCTATGTGACTTTGCTGTCACAGTGACACAAATGAAATTAAATTGCTGAAATGGTCTTCTTTGCCTCAAATAGAAAATAGAGAAGTATATATGTATATATGAATCTTTCTTTTCTATTTCATATGAAATGAAAAATAAAATTTATTTATTTATTTTTTAATGTTTTGTAGCCTAAGAAAACTGTCTGGCATGCACCCTTGGAATAGTATGACAAAACATACCTATAGCTTTTTTTTCAGAAAAAAACCCCAAAGCTTACCTGTTATTGGATTGAGAATATTCTTGTTTTAAATCTTTTTTCAAGATAAAGCTATTATTTATACTTCAAATGAGAAACTCTGGAAATGGAGTTACTGATATTACAGGAATCTAATAAAACTCAAGATTTTAATATGAAAATGCATTTATGTTAAGTTTGGGTCTTGTTTAAATTAAATGCAAACTTGTTTTCATTGTCCCCTTCCACCTCCCAAAAACCCTGAAAATCCAAAATAATTAAACAGCTAAAGAATATAGTGCTGACACAACTTGTCTGAAATGTCATCTATTGTGTAGATGCTGGAGACGTGCAGTGCAGTTGACATTCTTGCCAATTTCCTGGCTATAAAGACATAATTTCAACTGTGCCTGGTATACTTCAACCTCAAGGGTGTCAAAAGGTCTTGGAACATAGTTTGTTGATTCAAATATCTATAATGCTCTTTTTTTATCCAAGCTAATAATTCAGATTAACTTTAAGGAATTGGCACTTCTAGAAATAATTAATCTTATCATAAAATGTATTTTAGCAACTGATCATCCATTTGAGTTCTGTTCCTGACTGTGTGCCTCAGCTGTGAGGAGTCAAATATTACCAGCTCGAGAAGATACTATACTGAACATAACAACATGAGGAAAAGGCCCAGGTTTCCTAGTAAGAACTAAAAGTTCTGGAGGAACTCGATTGACAGCCATTGGGGTCACCCCAATAATTTTTTACAGTATCAGTGACAATGGCAGTTGCAAATTTGTGAAAAATAAAGACTGTTAAATCACTGCTGAAACTGAACTGCTTAGAACAGTTTTGCCCAGAAGGCAGAAACATGGTTATACCTAATGTTTTTGAGACAGTCTTTAAAGCTTCCACAATTACTATTTTATGTGAAACGTGCCTAAAAACATCTGATTGCACAAGCTGTGACATTTTTATCATCTGTTCTTTGCATTTATTATTTGCTTGGCAGACATTTAAAGCTAACATTGGTATCCATTTATGCTGTGAAATATATATGGCAAATCCTGAGGTTAAATAGACATAAATATAACCTCTTTACATGAGTCTCAGAAAACAAAGCAAGGATAAGCCCACACAGGCACAATATATGTAAGGACCAGCCAAAAGAGATACTGTAGAAAAAAAGAAACAGAGCAAGAGAAAAGGCATACCAGAAGGACCAGTCATGCTGACTGTGCTTTCAGAACCTGACGAAAGTTGCAAATGTTACAAAACTGAGTGGCACTGGCAGTATGACAGAACTTTGGAACATTATTCTTGGAAAATAGGGTGAAACAATTGAATTCTTCAAAAAGGAAGATAGTTCACTGTACTAAAAGGCTCTGGCTTGTGAAATGTCAGTGTTTTCTTGAAATTTGGTGTCCATGAGTTGAGGAAAACAAAGACTGTACATGTCCTGAGTATCACTGAGTAGCAAAAACAAAACTAAAACATAACCATGAAGCACAGAAAGATGTACTCTGCCATTTAATATGCTGCAGGTGATCCTGGTGGATCACTGGTTGCACCAAGAGAAGAGGTATTCCACAGCTCCTATATCATACCAATCAACCCTCTGATGATGTCTAATTTATCCCAGCACATAGGTAACAGCTCTGGGTGGATTGAGAAAGTCTGGACCTTCAGTTCTTTCAGCAAAATCAGCCATACCAACAGCTCCATCAGGAAAACTAGGGAACATAAAAGTAACATAGGATGTCAAAACAACATGTCAGCAGATATGCAGGCTGCTGTGTTCTTTACTAGTTTCAGTTACCAGGCTGATTTAATTCCCTGAAAAGCTCATTACCATACTCTAGTTTGGAGTATTTAAATTACCATCATGTAATTGATTAAAAAGGAAAACACACATATTATCAAGTTATAGTAAACACAGGAATTTCACAATTCCCTAAAAATCACCTTATCAATAAGTCCATTAAAGCATAATGCAGGAAAACAACAAAAAAACCCCTCCAACCAACAATCCCCCTTCCCCCCCCAAACCTAAGTGACCTAATGGATATCCCCCTTAGCACTTCAAAGACAATCTTTGAAGCTATTCAGATTGCTTTTTTCTCACTTCATACACCAGGCATGATGCCTCAATTTATAATCAGTTTTGTCAACTATTTATAGTCAGCTAGGAATTATTCAAAGTGTCCTCATTAAATGTTTACCCATCATCTCTGTTAAATATGCTTCCTTTTCCCCGTATTAATAGAAGTATTTGACATCATCTCAGTATTTTGAGAAATGCAAAGCAATTTGCAATGAGAGCAAAAATACTGAAATCAAGACAGGAACTCAGATATCATTAGCTTTCTTTTAAAAATGAAATTAATATTTTTCCATCATGTAGATAAGTTTTTATTATTCATAGAACCACAGAATTGCTAAGGTTGGAAAGGACCTTGAAGAATATCAAGCGCAACCATTAACCCAGCACTGCCCCAAGTCCACCACTATACAATGTTGCTAAGCTCTACAGCTACAGGTCTTTTAAGTATTTGCAGGAATGGGGACTCAGACACTTCCCTGGGAAGCCTGTTCCAACACTTGGCAACTGTTTTGGGGTAGAAACTTTTCCTAATATCCAATCTAAATCTCCCCTGGCACAATTTGAGGCCTCTTATTTAATCTCATCATGTCACTTGCTACCTGGGAGAAGACACCAAGCCCCATATCTCCACATTGGTCAGAACTTGATGCTAATAATGGCAAAGTTGTGAGTTCAATACCCATGTGGGCCATTCACTTAAAAGTTGGACTCCATGATCCTTGTGGTTCCCTTCCAACTCAGGATGTTCTGTGGTTCTGAATTCTGTGATTCTGCACCTTCTTCCCAGTTGCGGTAGAATGGAATAACATCTCCCTGAGCCTCCTTTTCTCTGGCTAAACAACCCCAGCTCTCTCAGCTGCTCCTCATAAGGCTTGTCCTTCAGACTCTTCACCAGCATCATTGCCCTTTTTAGACACACTCCAGCACCTCAATATTTTATTGTTGTGAGGGGCCCAAAGCAGAACACAGTTCCTTACGTCCCCATAATTCAAAAACTCTATTTTCATTATTTCTATGCCAAACGTGGCCTTCAGCCATCACATCACCCACCAGTTCTTGTCTTTCCACAAAGAGCAGGTCCAGTGAGGCACCTTCCCTGGTTGATTCATTCACCAGATGTGTCTGCAAGTTACCTTCTCTAGGGAAGCAATTTTGATGCAGGCTGTAGGAAACTTAGCCTCAGCAACATCCCCAATTTAGATGAACTTTTATGCTTGTTATTGTTCAGTTTCACTTGCAAAACTTTGTGCCTGTGAAGTCATGGGCCATCTGCTGTGCTGGGCAGGAATTTATCACTATTGCCCCCAATCACTTGAGTCAACTCATTCAACCAGGTGGAGAAAAGATAGGGAATCCTCCATATCATGCATCCTGTCTGCCTGTCTGGCCTGTCCCAGGGAAGGTAGAGTGTGATTCCAGTAGTCTACCTTTCAGAATCTCTGATGCTCCTCATCTTAGTCACGTCCTCCTTGATACCCATTACTAAGCAGAGAATTTCCTCTGTGCCAGGACACTCATTCCACAGGTGTGCCCAGTGCTGCATGTCCAGTATAGGTCACATCCTGGCAGCTGAGACCTGGTTGTGCAGCATGTTCCCACCGGAGCTCTGGGCTGCTGCATCAGTCGCGGGTAGGTACAGAGCTTGGAGAGGCCATGGCTTTGTGATGGGCAGATGCCATTGCACACACCCTTCCTGTGTGCCCTTTCATGTGAACTGCCACACAAATGGCTGTACAATGCCCTGGCTTACGCACCCTGCCTGTTTTCCCACCCTGTTCATGGCACTCCTTGCTGCTAGTGCCCCCTAGGTGTTCTTTTGTAAATGGGGAGGCCTGGCCACCATTGCTTCTGGCCCTGCGTGGATCTCTCATCTGCAGTTGCACAAGCTGCAGGCTCCCAGTGGCTTTCTTGCTGCTCCTGGGGTTGCTTCAGTTCAGGAACTCCCCCGTCCACTGTGCTAGAGTGCTCTGCTGTGGGTCATGCTGGCACTGGAGCTGCTTGTGTTGGCAACTGGGTAACTAATGTTACAAAGAAAGGTTACTCATATTTTTATACTTAACAAGCAGATGATACTTACATGTAGTAAATGTGGTAGGCATGTAAAGTAAAATTTAGCCTTTTTTTTCATCAAACAGAAATCTGCTAATATGGAGCAAGACCACACCTAGCAGGGAAATGTTACCAAATAATAATAAAAAAAAATCAGCAGCTGGACAATGGTATATTTAATAGGAGTAATATACACCTTTCTTTCACTAGATTCTATTAACATTTTTCCTTTCACGTGTTGTCATCCTTAAAAACCCTACCTGGATATATTATTAGCAAACACATTGAGATAAAGCATCGTTTGAAACAGAATATAATTGTATTTATGCAAAAGCTTGAAATAAAAGAAACTGGTAACAAATCTGCCATTTATCCTTCTTTGTCCTTCCTGGGTAAGGCTCTGCTTTTTCCTTAGTTCTGAGTTCAGAGACTCTTGGGGTCTAACTGTACTGCAACAAAGTCAACCCCCAGGAAGATTTCTTTTACCCTTTTTTTTTTTTGGATTTGTTTTGTTTCCTGACTTTTTTCTCTCTGTCTTTGTGTGATTCCACATTACCTTCATCTCATCTAACTTTCCAGATTTCTCCAAACTACTCATGATAATTTGGCTACAGAAAAATAGCAATCCCTTTTTTCTTCTACGCAATTTCACTTAATTTAAAAAATACTATCCAACAATAAGGTAAACAGGTGGTTGCCTTTTTTGGTGTTCTGCCATATGCTTTGAACAGAAGAAAAATAAAAAAGCACACGGAGTAAAGACCAAAGAAATTAAACAGTTACATCACACACCTCAGTTTGGAAATTCTTATCAGACTATGTGTAGGAATATGAATTAAATCTTTCATTAAAATAGCTGCAGTAACATCCTTCCCCCAAAGCCCTTAATAACCTTTCTAGTAAAATATGTGGTAAAACTAAAAGTATTAAAAAAACAAACAACAAAAAAAACCCCACCAAAACAAAAATTAATAGAAATAAGAGAAGTGTGGCTGATGAATCCAAATATTTAAACTCTTTAAATATTTGTACTTTCTTTTGAAGATTTTAATTTATATGAAACATAATTATGCCATTAATTCGTTTTCTATGGTGTAAAATCCTCCATCATTACCACAATAATAAAACCTTTAAGCCTAAAAAAATTGTAGATGGTAAGGTGAATTCCGTCTGTCTGTAGACAGAATATTAAGCACTCTAATGCTATTTTTCCTGTTATATTTAAGAGGTTTGATACACTTGTTGGAATTAGATTTAAGATCCAATGGATTGTAGTCTCTTGCATTAGAGTATTGTATTCTTTGTAACAGTCACAGAACTGTCTCAAATGTTTCCTGCCATTCAATTAGTGTAGCTGCAAAGAAAGATGTTCCATGAGAACTTTGTCTACATCTCCAAACTGATGCAGTTGTGAATCAATTCAGTGGTGAAACAATTTATAAAAAAAAAGTAGGAAGAGAAATGATTTTTTTTGTCTGTTTAGATTGAAGCCTGAGCATGTGTATGAATTTAGGCAACTTGATAAAATAATAATGTAGTGATAAACTTTTCAAAAACTTACTTAGCTCTTTCTAAACCTGAAAGTCTCCTATGCAGAAATATGTTTCTAAATGTTTCCCAGAAATTCATGACAACTGGTGACCCAAGCTGAAGCCAAGTTTATTCTCAGACCAGCGATCTCTACAGATAAATTTTGTAATGGACAGAATTGGAAATAATACACATTTTCAGAGTCTATACGGGAAACAACCTTCAGGTTGCCTCTTCTGTACTTCAGAGAGCCAGATGAAAAATCCAGGTTTCCTCATGTAAGAAATTAATCAGTAGCTTAATATGTATTACAGGTGAGGACGAAATTTTGGTCAAATTCCCTAATCCCTCTGTATTAGTGGGAACTTGCATGTAGAGCTGGGAGAATTTGCAAAGCCAGAAAACAAAATGATCAAGCAATCACGTTGATATCACGTGGATCACTATTTCATGTTTCAAAAGTAAATGGAAAGGATTTCTCCCTTCTCTCCAGAAGTCTATTTATTAAGAGGTAAGCTGCTTATTGGGGAAAGACCCTTTCTCATGTGCTGTATGTTGGAAAAAAAGAAAAAAAAAAAGAAAAAAAAAAGGGGGGAAAAAACTCTTCCATTTTGAATGCAAACTCATGGAATCTAACTGGCTGGCTGTGTGTTTGTGAGTAAATAGGAAAAACGGAATTCTTGAACTTTCAAGGGGAAGCCTGATACTTGCTAGCTGTCCCTGGTATGATCTTGCTGCAAATTTTGTCAACGCTTGGATTCAACAGACGTGAATCCTCCATTTAATAGAGACAGGAGATGAAAACCCCAGAAATTACAAAACTGAGAACATTTGTTCATGCACACTGTTGATTTTCTTTGTGAAAACCAGGAACTTGATGTTCCAGAAAGAAAGTGCTACAAAAATTAAGGAATTCTGAAACAAAGAGGTGGCTGAGGAAAGAAGAAAGAAATCCAGAAAGAGTAAGGGGAAGATCCTAGCTGTAGGAAAGCTCTCAAAATTGCAGGAAGGTCCTGGAGATGGGAGGAGAGCGTGGAGGAGGCAAATGCCTGATCTTAGCTGGTGATGCCCAAGACTGGTAACTACTAGCAGCTTCATAGCAGGAAGCAGCACAACTTTATGCCTGACCTTCCCACAGTAGCAAAGATGTTCCTGCAGGAAAAGGAAGCCAACATCTAGTGAACTGCTTTATGATCTCCAAGGTCTTTTTCAACCTAAATTATTCTATGACTCTATAAACTTATGATTCTATGACTCTATAAACTTAATATTGTGAGTGAGGGAGATAAACAAGCAGAATACAAGTTCTAACTTCTTTTGTTTATTTTCTATAATAAATTTGCTTAACTAAATAAAGATTTGTTAGCTCAGGGACTCATCCCATACCTTCTGCCATCCATACTGGTCTCCAAATCACAATCTTTTTATTTTATATTCACAATCTATTTATTTTATATTTGGCAAACACATACCAGTATACAAATATTAAACTGGAAAGGTGTAAGACCTCTATTGGTGTATCCAAAGTCTTCATAACTAAGTCTTTATTTGAATGCTTTAGAATAATTTTGTCTATCCTTTTTGAATTGGACTGGCAACTGTTGTTGCTTTTGGGAGGGATTGGTAAAAGGTGAAATATTTGTTCTCTTTCTATCCCACTCTAAAACAAGGAGCTGAGAAATTATTCACTTCTAATTGCTACTCAAGAAGAAGACTTTTGTGAAATTCCTGAGTAGGAACAGGTTGCCACTCCTGACTTTAAATTAACTATTCCCATCTGTTCCCCAGAATATCACAACAGGAATGACAATAACTCGTATGGACTCAATGCACAAGTAATCCCATAGCGGACCGGCATACTGTGATTTTCTGCAGACAATTGAAATGCCTAGTGTCTGACTTGCTGCTTACAATTTAGGAACTAGAAATTATTTTTATTTCTTTCTGCACAGTGGATGATATAGGAAAACTACTTGCCTAAAGAGAAGTTATTATCCAAATTGTAGCAATTGAGTTAAATAAATGCTATCAGGAACTTTCTCCCTCATCCACCGTCATTCCTCTTCATAGAAAAATCTGTGAAGCATAATTCTGGGCATAATATCTATAGAGAATTCTTTTTTATTATTTCTTTGTTGTTGCTGATGTCTTGCAATCAAATAGTCAAATGTTTATTTGAGAACAGAACAAGTAATACACACACACCAAACACAGAATGTCACCACTCCTCTGACATAATTACATGGTAGAAAAAGATCTAATCTCCTCTTCTCAACTTTGATGGTCCTAAAATATTCCTAATATTCCTCTCCTTCCCCATCCTCACCCAGTATTTTCTAGGGTTAAAACAGGTGTCTGCTGTCACTGTTGGTATTAAGGGTTTATTCTGACCGATAGAGAAAAGGCAGCAGTGGTAGTAATACAGCTATCTCACAACCCCAGCAATGTAATTTCAGAATTTTTTGAAAGTACCGACTTTTCTTGACACTTCTCAGAAGACTGCTGAGGAGAAATGCTCATTTATTAAAGTGATTGAAAAACACTGTCACTCCAAATCAACAGAGCCATTTAATGAAAATGGGATTTTCAGTAATATAATAGATGCTGCCAAAGCAGTGATCAAAGAGAGAAGAAAGGGAGTGAACTAAAGAACACAAGCTGTTAGAAATTTCAACTGTGTTTTGCTAAGCTGTCTGCCACAAGATGATATCTGCCCTGTTGAATAATTTCCTTCACCAGCTCCAGCTACTTGAAAATGTCTCCAGTTTTTTTTCACAGACCACATATTGGCAAGTAAGGTGAAAGTTTTAATTTCTGTCATGTTAAAATGAGTCATTAATACAGAAACATTTTTAAAGTTGCTTTCACTGAAACTGTTGTTCAGATGATGTCCAAGGAACATCTTTTGGTTTTTGTCTCTTATTTTTTTCCTTCTGAAACTAGTGCTCCATCTTCCAGGTTCATTAATTACTATGAGATTTACCTTTAGGTTTATATAATAAATAGCTGGTTATGTGTCTAACCTTTTCTTCTACAGTTTTTTATGACCAGGTCCAGTATTTCAAAATTTTTTTTGTCCTGATTGAGAATGAAATCTGAAATATGTGTTTATTTGATGAAGTAACTTTACATGATGGAACTCCATTCCTTAGACTACTACTGAAACTAGCTCATGGGGAAACATTTAAAGCCGTAACAAAACTATCCAGAATTACAACAACTGTAACAATAGGAGTCTGGTGATTCAAGTAAAAAAAAAAAATATTTTGGGGTTAATCCAAGTGTTTTTTCTCACTGTGAAATAAAACATTTTATTAATTTACTCAATTCTCTAATGAAAATTGTTTTACATGAAAATTAAAATGCTACTTTCTTTTTCCTTTTAATCCATCATTTCTGCCAGTTACTTCTTTCTTGACTCTCACTTGATTACAATCCAAACTCAGGAACACTTCTGGCTGACCAACAGTGCAGGTTTCACAGAATAGTTCACCCACTAAATCTTCATTGATCTTAAATATTAAATGCTAGTATACTTCTAAAGGAAGTCTTATACTCCAGGGCTGATGAAATGTCTCTTAAAATCAAGGAGGGAGGCCTAACATAGAAGCACAGTACTCCAATCTGTTAACTAAAACATTATTTCATCTTGCTTTTGAAAATTCTAGTTCAGACTGCTTAGTATTTAGATACTCTCAGCAAACTGTTTTCACTCAAATTTGTGACTTAAATTTTATCACATTAGTAGAGTGTGTTGATTTTCCCTTTGAAAAACAGCAGTGGTCTGAGGGAGAAAAGGCTTTTAAAAAGGTACTTTTATTCTCTGCACTTTTCTTCTGTTATGCACAAGTAATTCCATTAAGTCTGTCACACTATGGTGAAACCTAAGTAAAATAATGGTTTTTTTAGAATTTAAGAAATATAATCAGAAGCACTTTTTTTTTTTCCAAAACACATACATGCCATTTATTTCTACACGTGTCACAGCTAAATCAGTGATCAAAACCAATGATCAATTTATATTTGTTAGAAAACTTTCAGGGGAGACAGGATGAGAAAATACTCAAACACAGTATTTTCCATCACATTCTGTCATTCTAACTTCCTAGAAAATCTGGCTTACACATACATAATTGATGCCCATCTTTGCAGGTGATAAAATCTCTTCTAACATCTTCAAGGTTGTATGCATAATTGAAACTGAAGACTCTGCTCAGCCAACTTCACGGCAATCTTATCAGGAACAAGAGGCATCTATGAAGTGTAAGGAGAGGGGGGAAAAAAGGATTCTCAAGTTCTTAAAATAAGTTTTTTTTCTCTCTGTGTCAAAAAATGTAAATGCTTCAGGCAGTATCATTATTCCTACTCAGAATTTTTCTAGGTTTCCTAGATGGAATTTTTGCCCCTGTCACAAATACATTTGCAATCATGTTAACATCTAAAAAAATCTCAGTATTAAGCTATGAAAAAACCAACGTCTCTTCTATAAATGTAGTTCATTCTAAAGATGCTGAATCACAAATATCTTCTTCCCTCCATTTGTATTCCTGTCCCTTTTTCATTATTTTCTGACCATGATTTGTAAAGATATTATTGTTTCTTCATTTAAATCCCTACTTCCTCATCTAACTCACTTCTGCTACAACATCTACAAGATTTGAATCTTTAAAAAATGTTAAAAGCAATAAAACTTAAATGACTTCTCCTCAATATATATTAGCTTTTTTATCTGTTTTATGGCTTGTAATTTTCAGGGTGTTTGGATGAAACTCATCCTGTTTCATTATTATCACAGCAGGACGCTGTGAATATGCAGTTTTGATTTTTGTCTGATTCTCTTTAATCTGTCTCCAGTTGCCCCTCATATCTTCCACCCTGTGATATAGTGTCTATTGATAATCCTTAATAGTCAACACATCCCTTTTGTTCTCCATAATACCTGGAGACAGAATACTAAGAAGTAACTTCATTTCTGTCAGAAAAGTGTCATTGTTTTAAATCTGATAATGTAGAAAAAACAGATGTTTTCAAAGTCCTTTAAATTAGTAGCTTGCCACTCAGTAGCTGATGATTTACATCAGAAGATTCCGCTTCCAAGTGGTTAAAAATTAGGTCTATTGGAAATAGAAAATAAGTCAGGAAATACCCATTTTTTCTAAACTCCCCCAAATAAGTAATGAAAAAAGATTGTCAATTTTGAAAAAGTAATTTTGAAAGGAATGGTGCTAGAAAAGTCTTTCATGACTGGTGTAGCCAAGGGTGTATCATTGAATGGCCCCATATTGCAAGGAAACAGCTGTTAAAAAGCCTTTAATTCAGACTGCAAGTGTAAGGACTTAGGATGTACTGAATTTTCTCTTCCCTTTGCTCCCCCTGACTGCACCTGATGTCAGTTTTATGTTGGAATAATCTTGTGATATCTTCCTGGATAAAAATTTTCAGTCTCCAAACTGAAAAAAAATAAAAAATATGATCAAACCATTTGTTATCCATTTGTTTCTACATTACTAATGACCCAGGACATTAGTCAAATATACACAGTCCAACTGCTCATTTTACTGCTTGGAATGATAGTTACAGTCCAATGCCATATCTGGTATGTTGGCTTGTCAGCTCTAGACTGCAATCCGTTTTTCTCATGAGTTACAGATTAGCTGATTAAAGCCGATGCAGCAGCATGAAGACAAAAGCCAATCCTTTAATAAATAAATGAACTTAAAAAAAAAAAAAAGTCTCGTGAATCTTCTGATTCATTCTTTCTACTTGCCTCCTCCCCTGGGGCTGCATATTTTATTCTTCACCTTTTGGTAAATATTTCTTGCTCTGGAGTTTATGTCTACTCTCTGTAGATTCCCAATTTGCAGTAAACTTCAGTGGGCTTCATCATTAGTTGTCTCTAACTTGCTGCAACAGGGCTTTTTTCTCATGACAGTAGTTTTCTGTGTTTCTGTTTCTATATTACAGTTAGAGCATGAAGGGAAGGCTGTGGTGCACTACTGCAAAAGCAGGAGTGAAGTATCTGTGCTCTGGGTATGTGCATCTTTTTGAAATCAGTGCATATTTAAAAAATCAAAGGGAATTTAACTCCTCAGGGAATTAGAATAGTCAGAATGATAAGCACTGGGATACCTAAACCCAGAAAACAACAAAATACCAGAGGCTAATGCAGAGAATCTGCTCCTGAAATAAACAAAGATATCCAAGTGAAAATTATAAAGAGAGAATAGAATAGAATTACACTACCATAAACAGGAAAGGGTCAAAATTAGCCATACCTAGTAGCAGGATCACAATTTCTCTTAAATAGTTTCACCTAGATTTTCAGTGGATTCTAATTAAGATGAAATGTTCAGATTGGTATTTTTGTAAGTTTATAAACTACAGGTTTTTACATGGAAATCTGTACATAACATTTCAAATTTTAAAAAAATTAGAGAACTGTTGTAAAACTCAATTTTAATAAAATAGAAACCTTAATTTAAAAAGTCTGGGATGAAAATAAACATACAGACTTAAAATTTTCCAGGTTTACTATTCAGTGAGAGGATTGGTAGTTATTTCTTGCCTTTTAATCTTTTTTTAAATTTTCTCTAACAGCACCCTTGCTACTTTAAGGGTTTCTTCAGCAGTGAATATTAATTACAAAAATTACTGCTAATTTAGTAGGTTAAAAAGACTAGTGCATAAATGAGTTCATTTAAACATTCAGTAGGGTTTCTAGAGAATTTCAATCAAAACAATTATGCAAATTTGCATCCATTATTTGCTTGATTTTTGCTTACTTTTCCCTTTTGTAACAATTACTTCCTCTGCCAAGTGTGTCAACACTGAAATCTGAAGATCTTTTTTCAAGCTCTCCACAAACAAAAGCAGAATGAAGGTAACAGTTTCCTAACATTCCCAGGTGCTAGGAGGGAGTGTTCAGTGGGAAGAGTTGTTTGTTCATTTATGTGGGTGGATCAAGGGAGAATGAAAAATAGGGATTCTCTATGTGTTCCGTCTATACTGCATTTTAAAATTAAAGCACCTACAAATACTAAGGAGGAGACTTAATGAAATTCATCAAGGCGGAACAATAAATATATATGTATGTACAAATACATATATAAAAATTCATATACATAACCAGACTTGCGATCACACACAGATTCATAAATTAAGTAAACCTGCTCCGCTGCTGCCTGAGCTTGCTTGACAGGCATCAATCAATTTTAAAGTATTGAGTTTAGTTAAAAGAAGTGCCACTGATCTCGTGCATGTCTCATAACTGGATAACTCAGGAAGCGCTGAGAACTTTATGTGATCTGTAAAGAAGTCTATGTCAGGACAAGATATAGATTTATTCTATAAACTCAATTTCTGTATATATTCTGCACCTGTTTTTGAAATAATATGTTCCTCTTGGAAGAAAGTTCATGGTGTTAGCATAGGGATTGTGAAGTTTCAGAGAAACTCTGATAAGAGTACTACAGTGGCAGAAGGCATAAATGTCACAAGCAATAAAGAATAAATATTTTAAAAAAATTTTAATCATTACTCCACATATTACTATTTCTTACCTAATTTTTATAATTTTAAGAGAGAAAAAGAATGTATTCTGTACAAATAATATGCTCAGAATTTCTCATCAATCTTGGTGTCTTTAAAATTCTGAAAATTTATTTTCTGGCACATTTTGCTTTTAAGAACAAGAAAATCTTTTTAAGTCAGGTTTAATTACTGAATTTTAAGTAATATTTCTTTTCTTTCTTTTCTGATCAGCAAACTTCATTTCACTCAAATTGTGTACTTCAAGCCCAAAAGCACTAACTTCCCTCATATCACTGTATATGATAGGAAAGTCCAGTAGGTAATTCAGAAGAAGAGAATAATTTTAGATTATTTTTTATATTACATCTGACTCTTTGCAAGTACTATGGAGACAGTTTTATGAAGTCATCTTGTACAGGATAAAATTAGCTTTTGTGAATCCATCTTTTATCTCTGCTCCCTTGGCTTCACCTGTGGTTTTTGTCTTCTCTCAGTTCCTTTTTCCTGGGAGTTCTCTCCTACAGTAGGTCAGGTTAAATTCCACCTATTCTTTAATAGCCATCAGAAACTTTCAGTATCTTCCTCTGCTACTCATAAAACTTTAAATCAAGGAAAACCAAAAAAGTACTTCAAACAGATCTCTTTCTCTACTTGCAGAGATGTGAGAGAAATGAAGTTGCTTTCTGCTCCTCTGATATCTGATAACCGTAAGAAGGAACATAAGGAATATGATTTTTTTTTTTTTCTTCCTTAAAATTAATCAATCTTTCTTTGAGAACATAGAAGGTCTGTGTCTGTCAGCCTTATTTTTACTGATGTGGTGAGAAATATTGGATTTCTAGCTTAGACATAATTATATTCTTAGCAGGTAACTTGGTTTGAACCTCTCTCCTTTGATTCTGGGTCTCCTATATCATTAACCTTTACTAATTGTGCTCTGGAGTTCTGTACAGAGTCCTTGACATTGCCATTGTTTTCCATATATTTTCACTTGTGTCACAAATGAATGATTTGGTTGGCTAAAGAATCACTATCAGAGGTATTAGCAAAAGTGGTTTTAATATGATGTTGAGGGCATCCATCACAACTTGCCTAATTTCAGATAGTGTCATAGAAAAATACTCTACCTTTGTGTAGGGGGAGAAAAGGAGAATTAAAAATACCAGGGTGTTTCTGAATATTTTGCAAAGTTTATATTCTGCTTGGACCTGATCATTGACCCGGAGGCCAGGCTGTGCAGACTGACTGGGTTTGTGGTCAGACTGCTTGTGCTTAACCCCTTCTTGAGCAGCTGGGCTACACGCGCAGCACATGGTCCTGAGTCTCCTTGAGTCCTCCACGGTGCCAAAAACATGTTTGCTTTTTTATTTCACAGCATCTAAAATAATATGATTGTGTCACCATAGTGGTGACTGTAAGAGGAGCATTTTTCTAACTTCAAAAGAGCAGTGTGACAACACATGGGGGAGTTTTGGGGTTCAAAGTCTGCTGTAACTGTGCACGACAGCTCAGAAAGTTGGATGGGGCCAAGTCCCAGCTAAGATTCATGTATATTTCACAATGGAGCTGCCCTCAGAGTAGCCCATTCGCAGAACCAAGAACATATTTTAGAGGGAAAATCCTGACTGACTTCAAAGTAGTGAACTTGCATTTATACAGCATAAATGGTGAGGCTACCAAGGCCCAGAGATGAACTAACTAGGGAGCTATTAATTAGCAGTATGAAACACCTACAGAGAAAAACACTTGTAGTATACAGCAAGAAAGATAAAAGATACAAAGAGAGCAAGAGATCTTTATTTCTGATGGATTTGGAAAACAAAGGAAAATTTTAAAGTAATTACACAAAACTAAATGTTAAATAGCATTCTTTCAAATTCTTAATTAATTTCATGTAACTTATCTCACATTAGACTGAAAAGCTTTAAGTGTTGGGGAAGATGAAATGGGAAAGCCTTATAAATATGATTGCCTGACAAAAGATTTTGGGATTATGAAAACTACAGGCAACATCGAAATGAAAGCCACTTTTGAAATACCAAGTCTTAGTTACTGAACAACTGGAAAACAATGGTATGGCCGACTGAAGGTAATCCCCTCTTGATTGAACAATACCCTCTGCTTGCAGGCAGGTCCAAGGGTCAGAGCAGACCCTACTAGCTCAGCAGAAGGGGTCCAAAGAGTAGTTTTTAGAAGTTAAGATGTAACACTCTATGGTAATATAAGAACTCTTATAGGCTGTATGTAAATGCTATAGGATTTGTATCTTGTATTAGATTGGTTAGTGACAATTAGAATATTCAGTACAGAAGATGATTTATTGTATTGTAACCAGGACTTCAGCATTCCTCTCTTGCTCTTGCTCTTACTCTTACTACTTCTTCTTCACTCTCCTTGCTCTTACACTCTCTCTCTCTCTCTTACCCGCTTACTCTCCTGCTCTCTTGGGCCTGCTCAGAGCTGAGTCTGGCAGCTCTGGGCAGTGCCCCTATACCCACGCCCTTTGCAATAAACCCCATGTGTCCCAAAATCTGACTTCAGAGATCTCTCATCTCCGACCGTCCGAAACCTACATTTAAGAACTATTATTTATTTTTTTAAGAGACATTTGTGGAAGACAAATATGTTTTGCTCCAATCCCAGAGGTATGCTGTGTAAATTTCATTCTGAAATATTAGGAAGCTGTGTTGTTCAGCCTGTCCATTTTTAGTGATTGTTTATCTTAATAATTTTAAATTCATATTTCACAAATTATGTTGATACTTCTATTTCTTGAAATTAGAAGTTTAAAATAAATAGTTTCTGCATAATAAAAGGCAATGTAATACAAATCTTTAATTTTGATCGAGAAAGGTGATACACATTAACTGTAGTTAATTTTATTAATTTAGGTCAACAGTCTTGCCAAAAACTGATATTTCCTTTTTATTGCAAAAGAAAAATTGTACGTTCTGTAAATTCTGAAAAAGAACATGGAGTGGCTATTCCAAGTCTAAATAATTTTCTTAAGACAATGTTTCCCATTAAAAATTAATAAATCTTCTGAGATACAGAGCATTTCAGCCACTCAGTTTCACTACATTTCTATGAAGAAAATTTTTATTTAACTTTTACCCATTTATTCCATTTTATCATATTATATATATCCTCTTTTTGCCTTTGGCCTGTGACTTTAAAAGATTTAATGGAAGTATAAAAACATTTAAGTAACATGAAAAAATAGAATTTCTGCTTCTTGTTCTTCATTCATAATCACAAACAACAGTGAGAGAGTATAAACACACATAAACATATTTAAATAACAATACATGTACAAATGAGTATATAAGACTGTATGTGTATACAATTAATATGTGTATATATGTGTATATAAGTAATATTTGGATTTTGGCAAAGCATTTGTTACTCTCTCACAGGATCCTTCTGGACAAAATGCCCAGCATTCAGCTGGATAAACACATCATGTGATGGGTGAGCAACTGGCTCAAGGGTTGGACACAAAGGGTTACAGTGAATGAGGTGACATCACACTGGAGACCTGTCACTAGTGGTGTTCTCCAAGGCTCCGTTCTTGGCCCTGTGCTCTTCAACATCTTCATAAATGACTTGAACACAGGACTGGAAGGGGGTACTAAGGAAGTTTGCAGACAATACAAAACCGGGAAGAGCTGTTGACTCCTTCAAAGGCAGGGAGGCCCTGCGGAGAGACCTCAACAAATTAGAGAACTGGGAAACACCAACCATATGAAGTTCAACAAGGGCAAGTCCTGGATTCTGCACCTGGGATGGAGCAAACCTGGTTGTGTGTATAGACCAGGGAATGAGAGGCTGGGCAGAATTGCTGCAACGAGGGACCTTAGAGTCCTGGTTTCTGGCAAGCTGAATATGAGTCAGCAATGCCCTGGCAGCCAGGGGGGCCAACCGTGTCCTGGGGTACATCAGGCACAGCATTGCCTCTCCTCCAGGGAGAGGATTGTCCTGCTCTGCTTTGCACAGGGTCGGCCTCACCTCTAGCCCTGTGTGCAGGTTTGGACACGACAACTTAAGAAAGATATCAAGTTATTAGAGAGTGTCCAAAGTAGGGCAACAAAGACGGGAAAGGGTCTGTGGGGGAAGCCTGATGAAGAACAGCCGAGATCACTTGACTTCTTCAGCCTGGAAGAGAGGAGACTTGAGAGGAGACCTCATTGCAGCTGCAACTTCCTTGTGAGGGGAAGAGCAGGGACAGACACTTCTCTGTGGTGACCAGTGACAGGACCCAAGGGAATGGCCTGAAATTGCATCAGGGGAGGTTTAGGTTGAATACTAGAAAAATGTTCTTCATCCAGAGGGTGGTTAGGCACTGGAACAGGCTCCCCAGGGAAGTGGTCACAGCACCAAGCTGACAGAGGTCAAGAAGCATTTGGACAGTGCCCTCGGGCACACAGTGTGACTCTTGGGGATGGTCCTGTGCAGGGCCAGGAGTTATACTTGATGATCCTCATGGGTCCCTTCCAACTCAGCATACTCCATGCTTCGGTGATTCTGTGATAATCTTACAGACCCAATATTTAGTGCGTGTAGTACTGCCACTTTTTGGTTCTAATTCTCACTGCTACATATAGGTAGTCACATTACAAACATTTTGTCTTAAAACCTTTATCTTAGTCAAAACTTAAACATGCTTTTAGGAATTTTTAAGTTCCATGACAGTCTTTCAGGATTTTTAGAGCAAGATGTTCCAGTTTATCTAAGTGTGTGGTGTTGTATTTCCCACCGATTCATTTATTAAATGCCTTTCACATTGTTCCACCCCACCACGTTCCCCTGCCCCTAGCCCTGGCCACTCCCTCGGGTCCTCCCTACTGGTTCCTGTACCCCAACTCCGCCCATGTACCGCCCCTGTGATCTGGCAAAGCCCCCCTGCGCCCAGATCCTGGGGTCTCTCTGCTTCTGGGGGTCTCCAGGACAAGATGTAACTATTAAAAGTCCTCTGAAACCCTCATGGGGAGACCCTCTCACCTCCTTCGCCATCACTGTGTTGTAAAGCTGATAGCTAGCCAGAGCAAGAGTGCGGAGCCGTCCGAAATGGACTGCGGGATAGTGACAATGGTCGCGCTGCCCTAAGCAGCTCCGCTGAGCTCTCAGGGAAAGCTGCATCCTGCTAAACTAAACCTAGCATTACAACACAAGTGTACTTGCGCTATTTACCATTAAATTTCTAAGTTAGCCAAAGCTTATGTGTGAGGGATGGGTCTACAAATTTGGTGATTTGACTTCCCGTAAAGCTGACTTACTCAATATATGTTTTAAAACTGGTGACATCAGCTGATGCATTTTCTTTCAATTCATTTGAAAAACTATACTTTAGGGGACCGTAGATCTTGTAAACTACCTACACCTTACCTGCTTCTTCTAGAGATCCATCAGAACCCTAGAGCAATCACACATTTTTCAGACTCCTGCTTTCTGGCAAGGTTTAGAGCTAATCACAAACTTTCATATTTAAATATCTAGAGGATAACTTGGGACCTATTATCTTCAAAGATGTGTTCTGGTAAAAATATTCACCCAAAATAAAACTGGCTGCAAGAAGTAAAAGAGTAAGTGAGAACTATGACGTTTAACGTGGGAATTTGTGTCATTCACAGCTGATGCAATTCTAAAATAGGGCCAAGATTACTGTCATATAAAGTCTTAAAAGTTACTGAAATGATGTTGTCCATCCATATCTACATGTATGTTGTAGTCGCTTGATTTAGTTTAGCAGGCTGTAGTGTCCTGAGAGCTCAGCAGGGCAATGCAACCTGGTTGCATCCCGTAGTCCATTTCAGACAATCCCACACTCTTGCTCCAGCAGCTATCGGCGCTACAACCAGTGATGGCGATGGAGGCGAGAAGGGTCTCCCATGAGGGCTTGAGAGGATTTTAATCACATCTTGTCCCCGCAATCCCCAGAGGCAGAGAAACCTCGTGGTCCAGGCACGGGTGGGTTTTGTCATGGGCTCAGGGGCAGTACCTGGGGGGGGTTGGGGTTCAGGAACCAATAGGAAGTGCCCGAAGGAGTAGCCAGGACGAGGGTCAAGGGGAAGTGGGGGAGAACAGATCGCCACACATGTAGAAGTCTACATGTAAACTGCATATCTAAGCTCCTGTTACAGCCAATGCAAATCTTAAATTTGGTTCAGTTACCCGAATAGTGATATCTAGTGCATGATCACTCACAAGGAAATACATATATGATACAACATCTTGTATTATATATGGAACTGGAATATATGATACAAGATGTTGGAAACAATCATGCTTTTCTGTAAGGTCAGATGAAGTTCAAATGATATATGTATGTTAAGGTATCTCAAATGCCAGTGAGCATTTATGTTCAGTCTTGCCCTTACATATTACAGGTAATTTAAGTGCCCAAATCCAGTGTCTACTTCTGTACCTGACCTCACCCCATACTGCTGAATTTAAAGTCTGTTCTCACCATTGATTTCAATACCTATATGTAGATCCAAATGTTAGTCAAAAGGTTTTTTTTGGGGAAAAAAAGCACACACTTTTCCTTCTTAGAATCTCAGCAGTGTAATCAAGATACAACAAATAGTTGTTGCTAGCTCAATTACGACAATGCAAGAATATATGGAAAGAGGCCTCACTCTTAGCAGATTTCAACAAACAATGCCAACACAAACTCTCCTGAGTAACAGAAGACTCACTACTACATTTGCAACAGACATTGACAAAATCCTTTCAACTCCTAACCCTTTTCTTTGGCGTTAGACTCATCCAATGTTCTTCTGGGTCCAGAGGGAAAAAGCTCCTGAGGTCGAGCAAAATAAGGTTATGTGGACTTATGATGGAGTCACACCAGTACCCCACAGTCACAGCCTGTGGCCCCCTCAGACGAGAAGATGACCTTGGGGTCCCTGTGTGGGTTCAAAGAAAGAGAAAAATTCTCTATAGCCATAGGTAACATTGAAAAAGATATCAAAATGGGAAAAGCAATGTGTTAAGTAACACTCAAAACTACTATTTCTTAGACTGGAAGTCCATTATAATCATCGTGAGATGTAGCATATAAAAGAACTGTAAATGAAAAAAGCAACAGAAGGAAATAATGATTCTGGATAATTGTCTCTCCAGAGTAATCTGCAATAAAAGTGCTATAAATTAATAACCAGTTCATCAGAAAATAAAACATGTTATTTAAATTTAAGGGCCTATTTCATGTGAGAATCTTGCAGCACCACAGACAGAATACATATTTGAACTAAACACACTAAATCATTCGGGCACTTCATCCAAGTACAGTGTTTTCAATAATATGATTCTTTTAGTACTGTGTTTTAATATAACTTCTTCAGTATTGTTATACTTCAGACTAATTTTTCCCTTCTATTCAATTTACTCTGTGTTTCTGTGTGTTGAAATGCTTGAGGATCTTACAGAAAAGATAGATCAGCAGTTTTAATACAGTTTTTCTCCACAAGACATTTTGCTGGTTTCAAAAAGCTGTAGAGAATACTACTTATGACGTGACCTTTATCACCTGAAGAAGTTAAAGTTATAATGAGGTTTCCCAAGCTATTTGCAGGAAGTGTTATGAACTTGATGTGATATATACACCTGAATTTTACTGACATCATGCTATTTGGGATTCTGAGATAACATTTTAAGACAAATCTTTCCTCATGACCTTCTTGGTTACTAAAAGTTTAATTCCATTTTTATTTCTTTATAGAATTTAAAGTGCAGTGAGTGATACTTGGTAATTAAGAAGCCATTTGACTCCAACTGTCTTCAGAATTGGGTGCCACAATCTAAAACATCTTTTGAATTTCTTTCTTTGTTTGAACTAGCCTTTTCAACAAATTGGATTGGACTGCTCCACTCAAGAATTCTGATGAGGCAGGGAAAATTCAGTCTTGTGTCAGACTTATGGCCCTAATAGCATTTAAAACAGCCTGTTTTGCTATCCTAGAGAGTGAAATCCCTTAACACATTTTGCCCCGCCCCCAGGGGATTCTCACATTATGATGTGTTGTGCTGTCTCCCTGCCAACTGAAGAAACAGATCTTGAAGTCATGACAGGTTCTTCTGATGGGCATTTGCAGAAAGTGTCCTTTGACATGGGGAAGATAAACTGGTGGTTTTTTATGACTCTATAATCATTCCTGCTGTGTTGCCTGTATAATAAAAATGTCTTCAAAGGATCTGCCCCATTATATTTTTCTCACAGAAACAGCTATCAGCTACGAACAAATAAGCACAGAAAAATAATAAAGCACAGAGAAATGAATCCCCAAGAAAAGCTTCCTCTTTTAATTGGTCAACTTATTGTAAAATGCTCTGTGATCTATTTCGGGTCTGTGAACTCCCTCTAACAGATATGCAACCCTTGCAGAGATTAATTTGATAAATAAGATGAAAAATATGTGCATTTTTTAATTTTCAGATTTCATTTGAATGCACATTTTAAAAAACACCTGAGCAAGAGGCCAATGGAAAGAGAAACTAATATCTGTATTGTTTAGACATTACAATAGTGAATATGTTTAATATGATGTTGATATGGTTTTAATTTGTTGAGTCAATCAGCAAATCCTGGTGACATTCTTGAAAGAAAACCAATCACAACAGAAACAAGAATCGGTTTTGCAGAAAAGCTAGGAATCTACTTCAGGAAGACTGTCAATTTCATTTAGAAACTTCTGCTTCAGAGATAGAGAGGGAGGCTAGGTTAGTAAGAAAAAAAACCTCTCACGAACTGGGGACTGCCTAACTGGGCAGCTTTTATGCATGACCCACTGCTGGTTACCTATGCACAGGTTACACAATTCAGAAAAGAGTATGTCCTTCAGTCACAAGTAAGCATGGCAAAATGTTATATTTTAATAAGAAAAGAGGGAAGGAACGATTTAAGAATTCTTTTTACCAAATGATGTAAATTTGGTTAGCTACCATAAATTTCTGTTGAAGATTCAATACTTTGATCAATAGAAAGAGATGCAATCTTTGAAACAATGAATATATAATATTGCCTACTGAAAATATTATTGAGTGGTAAACTAACATCACTAGTAGATGTGTTGATCAAACATGGATGATTTTACTAGGCAGTGAGATTCATCATCCTTAAATATTGTGAGTGTTTTAATTTTTTCATACAAAATTCATATCAGTAAATCAAACTATTTCTAATTTTATAAAAAATACTGTTTTGGAGACATTTCTATTTGTATTTCAACCTTCCAGTTTATGAAGGAGGTACAGTTATTTTATCTATACCTAGCTACATCTATCTATCTATCTACATACATATATATATATATAGTTAATTTATTGTGGAAATATAATTATTAGTCTTTCATTTTGTGAATTTTGGAGCCAAATCAGTTTGAAAATATTCAAATGATCTGAGATTTTTTGACTGACTCTAATTTCTTCCAAATACCAGTCTTCCACTAAAAACCACTGTACAACTCAGCAGAACTGTCATGTTTTATTTGTATAAGACGTGGAATACATAAATAAGACTTTTGCAGTGAAGAACAAGGTAATTTGACAGAACATGATAGAAAATTATCACAACAGCTTCCTGAACAATTGTTTTTCGGCCTGCTAACTTACCTGATAGCTTGTGGGAAGATACAGAAATTAACAACATTGTATGATGCTATTTATGCAGAAATTATTTTAGGATTAAATCTTTTGTTATGAAAATCTACCAGCTTTTCTTTTGTGTGTGCATGTATATAAGAAAATACTCATAAATAATTTTATAAAGAGCAGGGATAAGGTGCTGAAAGACTTGATGGACAGTGCTCTAAAAAAGTCTTATTGCTATGAGTTGCTCTCTCTCACAGGAGGCTCTTCCACTCCTAATTACTACCTTAAGGAAAAATCGTCTTGTCTACCTGCTATTCCTGTAGGCTGCTAGCTCTTGTACTCCTGCTCAGTGTCCCACTTTCTATTTATAGGCTTAGATATTTTTTCTTTCTCTTTCATGCTCTCCCACTTTATCACACCTTTCCTCTCCATAGTAGTAGACTCCCATGTGCTCAGTAGGGATATGTACATTACTGTATAGGTTGGAGCTTAGAACTGTACAGATCTGGGGTGCGAACAGAGAAGTGTACCTGAACTGGAAGTATTTTCAGGTGAATAACAGAATGACTGACTTTTCTGCAGAAAGAAGGATCTTTCTCCTCGTGTATGTTTTGATTCATTGTCTTTACTGTGTATTAGGTGCTTCTGTAAGAAATAATAGTAGAAAAAACTGACAACACACCCAGGTCTAATCTTTACAACTTTTACCAAGTGTGGGGGAATGCAAGTTTCATCGTTCCCTTTAGATCTGTGGAAAAGCCTAGCTGTGTGATTAGAAGATCTGCTGCAAGCTGTGGCCCTGTTCCTCTTCCCCTCACATCCAGTTGTGAATTCCTGTTCCCTGGGTGATTTTGCCCCATAAACTGGCTCAATGTTTGTGCATACTGCAATGATGTGCTACTGCAATTCATGGGGAAAGGGAGGCCAGGACAATCCCTGTGAATCGAAACTACCCATAAGACTCCTTTCCTCGTTCTGTCAGTCCTGAGTTATATTTTAGGAACAGGTAACATTGTGATCTCAGTTTCAGATGTCTCGCCTTATATAAGTTAATGAAAGTAATTGTCTCGCTCTACAGTTACTGTGATTCCTTAGCCTTAAATGAGGATGAGTATCCCACAAGGTTCTGGCTTCCAGGACTATTTAAACTTTTACTATTTAGATTTCTATGGACATCAGATCCAATAGTGAAGGGATGATTTGCTTTTGTTTTTCCTCCACAAATTTTGTAATGATGTTCTTGTCCCACAGAGTATATTGTAGTTTTATACCATATTTAAGATATATTTTGGCCCAGTATATGCATCAATAATTTATCTCTGTTTTCTTCATGTTTTAAAGCTCTACTTTTATCTGTTAGCTTTGAAGAAGTTGGAGATAATTATAGGGAAAACAGAGAAACTTTGGTTTTTCAGAATACATAAATTAATTTAAGACACAAAGCTCCGCAATTAAAGGAAATCTACAGCATTGCTGTTGATTTTGGTATGAAACAATTCAAGTTATTAAATTCCTCCAATTTAATATATTTATGAGGACTAGGTTAGGAAGAGTCTAGAGGATGTCTCTTCTGCTTCTCTTGAGATTGTCTCCAAGTTTGATAATATTTATGGCACACTTGCACTTTTGGGCAAACAGATGTTCATTCTTGATTGAACCACAAAAGACTATGCAGAGATAGTACCCACTGGTGTCCTTATAGCCATTGTCTGATCACATGATTAGGATTAATCAACAGAAATAAATTATCCAGAGCCAATTAGTAAATACAGAAAAACTAGTGGGGGTATTTCTGGGAATTTTACATATGTATTATAATGCTAGTGCACTGGAAGTTTAAATACTTGTGTTATACAAATGAAATGTTCTTAGCACTGTTTTTGGCAGTGAAATATAATTTTCCACTTCCAAAAAGGAGATGGAAAGAGGGTCCCTTTCATGTAGTCATATTTCAGAAAAACTTGAAGGAAGTGGGAAGCATAAAACTCTAATCTTATTACAAACCTTTTGGATTCACTAATATCCCTGCCCTTGCCTGCTCCAAATCATTATTTCTTTCATTAAAATTTTAGCACGATACTGTTTGCGTCTGTTTACATATGTATAGCTCATTGTTTTTTGCGGGGTTTAAAAAACAAAACAAAATAAAAAAAACACCAAACCAATTTATTCTGTGAGAAATAAGAAACAAAAGCCATTAAAATTTACTATCAGATTACTTCTATGTAACTTTTGCTCACATAATTTTACAGTGGATATCCTTTCTGCTTATTCTCCTAAGTCTTACAGAATTAGATGGAAGAATAAAGATAAATACCATATCATCAATATTCTTATAGAAGACACTGAAAACCAAAATCGTTCAAAATTTAACAACATTTTGTTATGGGTATCTGTGAACATTTTGAAATCTAGCTCAGAGTGGAAAACCAAACCAAAGCAAACCAAAGCAAACCCAAACTCAAAACCCAGAGTCACATAAAAGGAGTTTTAAGAATATTCTAATTTTTTAAAAGAATTTCCACTTATTTATGAAAAAATCCCAAACCATGTTAAGTAAGATTAGGCAAAAGGGCACATACAATTTTTTTCTCAGTTCTTTTATTATTAGGGCAAAGAAATTTTTACTTTCTCTCAGAAGCAATTGAGTTTGGAGCAACAACCAGAAGGGATAGAGCAAAAATAAAGAAGACATATATAAGGCTTAATTGCATCTCTGTAATTGTTCTTATGAACGGCTTTAGCAGTGGCTAAGTTCAGTCAGGATTTGCAAATGTTTTTCAAGCATCATGTATAAGGTACTTTTTCCCACTCCTCAAACCTAAATGCAGACCAAATATCTTCCTGTTGATAAATTCTACCATGAAGTACGGTTTTTTTGCAAAACTTTTTCGCATATCCTACCCTTTCTTACTCTTTTTCATGTTCGAATAATGATTGTTACTGAATTTTCTTAGTTAACACCATCATTCTAGTAACATCATCACATCTATTTTTAATTAATAGGTATTTTGTTCTGCTATAAAGAAACACACTGAAAGGAAAATTAAACAGATTGATTTTAATTTTCAAGGTATTAGGCAAAAAATCGGAATGTACTGTGAAAGTTGTGTCAAATCCTTCACTTTGCATGACTTACACAAATAACAGTAAAAATACACACAATTCCAAAAGTGTAAATACCAGACTCTGTGGAAAGCCCTAGAACTCAGAGCAAGTCAGAAATTAAAAAAAAAACAAAAACCAAAAACTCAAAAGCTTTTCTTAATCATCCTTACTTATTCCACCTCTTAGAAGAGATCATGTGGGATAAATTACTTACCTAGAAAAGATTCCTGCCACTGTGGAAATGGATGGCAATTGTATTTCTTTAAGAGGATCTCTAGAGATCCTCTCCAGTCCCTCTCTAAAGAAACAAACCAGAAAAAGTCACCTCCAAATGCTAGTGGGGTTTATACAAGGATTTCTTTGTTTGGCAGGAAATTTGCAACCTTCCCTTTTTTCATCTTTTGTTTCTAAAAGAATAACTGAGAAAAGATAGTTAAGAACAAGCAGATAATGCAGTCAGAAAGCAATCTTTCAAAAATGGAAGAGACTGGACACATTTCCTCTAGATGACTAGACATTTTTGGCAGTTGTGTGTGCCGCTTTCACCTTTATTTAGATGCATTTCTTCCTTAAAGACAGAAAGCTTTAGAAAGGAAGTCATACCATAAAGTAAAATATATTTGCCAAGAGCATATGATAAGCTAGAAAATAACAGCAGTCTTTCTGGTCACTGTGGTTTTATCTTCCAAGAACTTGGAAGAAAGGAAATAAATTCACTAGAAGGGACAGTTATACATTACCAAAATCTTTCCTGTGCTCCAGATATGGCCAGAAAACAGAGATGAGTTTTGCCTTCACAAATGAAACACGACACAATCTTGTTTTGCATGGGCTTGCTTTCTGTAATGAAAGTTTTACACAGCTTAGCTTCATGAAGTGAAATGTTGATTGAAAATATTTGTGACAGTTGTGGGTAGTTAACAAAGTTGCTATTACAGTACTTCAATAAAATGTTGCCACTTTAAATGCTAGGTACTAAACTGGTTGGAGTATACAGCAGCATTTTAGACACTATGCTATGTGTGAGCTCACATTCCATTAAATGAGTCACTTCTTCTGACTGACACCCCATTTACTCAGTGGAAACAGTGAAGTTATTTACTAGATTAAAAAATGAAGCCAACATGAATTTATATTCCTTTATTTTGTGATGGTAAAAAATCTGGCTTGCTTGTCAAAATTTGAAGAGCATGAAAAAGCCATCTAAAATTTGTTAACCCTTCTGAAAAAGTATTGATTAAGTATTCTGAGTGAAAACAAATATTGTTACAGTAAGTTTTGTGAAATTTATATGCGCCAATGGGTATTAAAACTGTAGATTATGAGAGATAATAAATCTCATAACACAACCATATAGAGTTTTTTCTTTATTTTTTACAGTTATTACTTTCTCAGGGTATTTGAAGTTATGGTTACAATGGATCAAATAAAATAAAAAATGAAAAATTGATACATCAATACAATAAATTACATTTGTAGGATTGTTTTCACGAGCTTTGCACTCTTTATTTTAGTTGTCTTACATTAAATCAACAATTTTGCAGATTTTCTTGCCTTTAGATATATTAGAGATTTAAATGGCTCTAGCTAAAAAGTTTATTGAATGAGATGTTGTATATTTTCTAAGCTCTTCTACACTAACTGTGGATTAAGAAAGTATCCATAATTCAATCACATACATTGTATAGGAGCTGAAAAGTTAAATAAGAGTCTGATCTATTCCAGGAAACTTGTATCCCCAACAGACAGGATTTCTATAGGAAAGAAGACTTGCTTCTATTTCTCTGTCCTCTTCCATTTCCTTTTTTTCTTTTGGGTTGAAAGAACTACACAAGTTCTTAAAGGAAACTAAAGAATAAAGGTTACAGTAGTGTACTAGACAAGGTTAAAAATCTTCCTGGGGTGCAGTTAAAAGCAGTTTAATATCCTTGTAGGTTAAATGTGCATAACTAATTTGACAGTATTACAGGCTGTGCCATAAAGTGTGTATACTAGAGGTAGACTGGGAGATAATGGTTTGGAATCTGTCTGTGCCTTGCTGTCATGGAGCATAGACCAATAGTAGGAAATTCTCGTAAGGCCATTGTTCACACAAAAAAATTATAAACTCTGTAAGGTAAAAATGAGAATCATAAAACAGAGTCCAAGAAGACTTTTTCCTTCCCATGGTCCAAGCTTCTCTGAGAATAAACAAATAAATAAATAAATATAAAATGCAATTAAAATCTACTAAATCTGAAATCAGAAGATATGTTGTGTTTCATACAACTGCAATATGAAAATTGAAGTTCTGATTTATATTTTTTTCACAGATCTGATAACTCAAAGTGAAGATTCAGAGACATTTGGACTCTGAAGTGTGTAGTCAAAGAGTCATATCAAAGCTCTTCAACTTAATGAAAGACATTTCCAGCTAGTGATTCATTCAGTTTTAAAGTAGATAAATAATGTTCATTTCCCCCGGTACAGCTGCACCGATTATTGACAACTACTAAAATATGAGTTATGCCTAGATACTTACTTATGCTGTAGTTAAACAAATGTAAATCCCACTCTTAGCACTTTTCCTTCCCCATTCTTCTGTAAAATATGTGGGTTTGTAATGACACTTTAAGGGTTTTTTTTCAGATTTAATATTTAATTTTCCATCTCTTCATGGGATATAACATGAATTTTAAAGTCTAACACTGGCAACACTCAAATATTTTTATATTACAAAGAGTTAGGTCTGCTTCTGCAAGCCACTACATTTATCTACTTTTATAATATTTCTTTATGGTGGACTTGCACCAGGGAAAATATAAGCCGAAAGTTCCTTATAATAAGCATAGTAGATGAAAACCAAAAAAATAAACCGAAAATGTTGAAAAAAAAACGAATAATCAGGTGGCAGGTCACAAAAACAGAACATATATCGTGTCTGTATTATATAAAATAAATACTTTTTCAGCTGTCTCTACAATTTTAGTAAAGCTCACTAAATAAACTCGGAAATGAAAATCCTTAAGTTAACTACCAAAGGTAACTGGAGTTCAATGCATATTTTGTATTCCAGTCGTTTAAAAGAAACATACAATTTCGTGAAATCAGTGTTCGATATGGAAAACAAAAAAAGCACATAACAGAAGTATTGTCACCAGAAGACTGGTCTACAGGGTTGTGATGACTGAAGCATGTGGGTAAAAGCATCTGGTTGTGCATTGAATGCTTTGTTATACTTCATTTCAGCGTTAAATTGTTCTTTTCAGTGCCTGCCTGAGTCAAGAGGAACAAAATTTGTGACATCTCAAACAAAGATGAGATTTTGAGATGAGACTAAACAATACTATGACTCACATGTATAAAATCATGTTTCTACAAAGTGGGTATTTTGTTTTGAGCTTCTTCATTATTGCTATTGGAGATATAAATTAAAGATAATGTATAAACTACTTTTCTCCAAAGGATTGCATTAATTTTTGAGAATGTACTGACTTTACCATGCTCTTACATAAACTTTTGGTGTGACTAAAGGGCCACAGTATTAACAGAATATATTGATGAACCAGAGTTATGCTGGTAGTTAATTCTGTGTATTAATAAGCATTTTACAAGGAGAGAGTTTCTCTTGTCTTTCCATGCCTTTTACATGACCTAATTACTGGAATAACCTATTTGTATTAACTAGCTTTTTTTTTATTCTGATGAGCAATATTTTGTGGTTTCCTATTTAGTTTTCAATGTCTATGTACCTGTGTTTAATATTTTTTCTTTTTCATTATTTGTAATACAGAGTGCGTGACTTGTCAGACGAATAGATAGAGCAAGTCCATCTGATTTCGATGCCTAATTCAGGGAGGCAGATTCTGCCTCTCCAACATCTTCGGAACAACCTGCTTACTTAATATTCCTTATACTAGGAATGTAAGTACCCTCTGCGTAAGTGCTGTTTCAGCTAAGCTATATCTATGCCAGCAAATCAGACACTCCCTGCAAATGTTCTCATGTCATGGATCTCATTCCTCTGAAATGTTAAGCTATTTAAATGATCTGCAGGCATGGCTCTGGACCATTCCAGCCAGTACTTAACCAAGCAGTTCCTGGATTTGATTTGGGAGCTGGCATGCGTCAGATACCATTTACAATGTATTGTTTCCAAGCAGTACTTTGGTTTGGAGAAGAATAGTGCTTAATAATATGGAAGTTTTTCATGCCAGCCACATAACAGTCCCCATCCTATTTATTTTACTAGTATAAATGTCACTTTATTTACCTAAGTAGGTGAATAAAGGTGTTAATACATAACTGTGCTATTGCCCAGTGTCTAGATGTCCACCCACAGATCAAGATCTTTAGAAGAAACAGCATTTACATACATACATATTCTGTACCTTGAAAAGACTTAAAAAATAACATCATCCTTGAATCACATGGTTTACCATGTCTGCAAAGAATAGAGATCTACAAAAGTAAATAGAGGAGATTATAACAATTGCTAATTTTTTTAAGTTGAAGAAATGCTTTCCAAATTTAGGTATTATGAAGTGACCTGTTGAAGAATTTTCCCCTGACTATATTTCCTTAAGCATGGAAGTCCTAATTTTAAGACCAAACTGCCAGTACAAAAGTACCCGGACTGGCACTAGCAGACTGGTAGTCTTTACTATGATCTGAGTGCCAATACATGTTTAACAATTGACTCATATATGTCAACTTGAATTTTATCTCACATTTTTGGATTTAAAAATTGTTAAAAATTAGTCCTATTTTCTTCAACAGTATTGTGGAAAAAATATTTAGAGAAATTCATATTGATAGTTTCATAGCCAAACAGGAGCTTTTACATGAAGGAGACATCTATAAACATCGATTATGAGACCAAATCAAAAAGGAGGTTACACTACTGTGAGTACTTCAGTATAACAAAACCTGTCTCCCAAGCTATAAAATATTTCTCTGAATTAAAAAATGCATGTTTCACTTGTTTATTTTAAATACTAGTAATGACTTTGCCCTATCTACAGGTCTATAAAGATGGAAATGGTTGATATTTTTTATTGCTGTAAAAATTTATTGGTATTAACATTCAGATTATTATCTCAAGTATCAGTTTAAAATTAATTTAGAGTATTTAGGTGTCTGATGGCGAAGTGCAATGGATGTATGGAAGAAGTATTTTGTGTAGGTACAAAATGCTGTTAGTGAGGATTTCTTGCTATTTTCTAAGTCCGTGAGAGATTTTTCTCTCACACAGAAGAGGTAGCAGAGAATGTAAACACCCAAGCCACCTGCAACCTTGAAAAGTCTTGTTTATGGTATAGTAGAAAATATTTTGATAGTGGATGTTTTAGGATTTTGGCCAATCACCCCCAAGGGGTGGCTGGTCCTTTGTCCAATTAGACCATGAAGAAAAACGTCTATAAAAGGTTTGTAAAATAATTAAATAAAGGAATCTTGCTGCACAATTCCTGCCTGCTGGATCTTCTCCTCCTCCTCCTCCTCCCTATGGCTGCGGGACACGGTGATATACCGTAGGAACCAGGCCTGCGGTAATATATTTTGTGCAGGTTTATAGGAAGCAAATTAACAGCAAGTATAAATGAAACTCGTACTGGAAAAAAAAAATACTCTGTGAAATAAAAATAGGGAGAAAGACTATTTAGTTGGACATTCAGATAGGTGTACCATAAATGCTAGCCATTTCTTCTGGAAGGGTCAAGAGGGGGAGCACTTACGACCCTTTCTAGAAGCTAGTTTGTATGGATGATTTTTCACAGTACAGAACGTATTAATCAAAAAGGACTGAGTATTAATATTTGACGTACAAAATGTTAGAAATCAAGTTTCCTCGGTAGCTTTGAAGTAAATTCTCAAAATATGCTTTATTTCCTCCACCTCTACTAAAACAGATCTCAATTTATCAGATACTTTTCTGTCACAATTTTTCTTTTATTTTAAAGCACAAGAATTTTATCTTAAAACAATTTAAACAGAAATGGGAAGACTGGATCTGCAGTTACTTAGATACTGGAAAACCTCTAAACGTACTAGCTTGAATGTATTGGTAAGCCAAAAAAAGACATTCTAGGTCATGCACACTTTCTGTATGCCTTTATAGCAGAAAATAATAGGGATTACAGGCACAGACCCTTTGAAATGAGTCTTATCCTGAACCTTGGAAAATGGAGTTAAATTTAAGTCTGATATAAAGATGTTTAAAAAGTAAGCTTTCCAGCAATATGTTAATGACTCATAATACTTTTCTGGTTTTTTGCCTGTACTACGGTAAGGAAAATTAGGAACAGTGTTTTGTATTTTCCTTTTTATTTCTCATGTTCTTTTATATTGCAATATTATGATACTTTTATTGTATTGACAGATACAGTAGTAAGCAATTAAGATAAGAACATTTTACAGCTGGTGAATGAAACTAGATGCTTGTGAAAATATGAGAACTCTATTGAGAAGAAATATTTGAGGGTCTTTAAAATGCTTGGTACTACTGGAAAATAAAATTGGCAATTTATGTTTATATACTGAGAAAGCAATATACTAAGTCTCAATAGTTTTCTAGTCAAGAACTTGAATTTGAACAAAAGTTACAGCCTTTAACTCTATGGATGCCAGAGACCTCCAAAAGTAAAACCGGTGAGATTCCCCTGTACTCGTGCTCATTGACCTGCCTCTAAATATCACCCTATTTCAGATACACAAAGAAGGACCCTGTGCCAGAGTTGTTCAAAGTTGTTTGAATGTCATTGCTCTGTGTTTAATGAAAACTTTCTGCCTTTGTGCTTTTGAGAGCTAATATAGGAAATCATCCGTACTACAGGCTGTACAGAAGAGCTCCTGCTGCCTTTTTACAGAGTTTAACAAACTTGGTATTTATGAAATGCTGAAATGAAATCAGCATATCATCAAGACATGCTTGCAACAGCTGAAGAAACCTTCAGGGAATGTTACTGGTTATAGCACCTTTAAAATGGCAACTTCTAAATTAAACTTGTCCTATAGGAGATATCTTCAGCACAGTGTTCTGGCATTCTCACTTTTCTTCCTGACTGCATGGTCATTGACATTCTAGGGGTTTTGACAGAGTGTTGTGTTGTGGGTTTTTGTTATTTGGCTTTTTTTTAAACTATGCACATACAACTATACTGTAATTTATTTCTTGAAATAGGTCATAGCCATGTGAATGGAAAATAGATTGTTTTTTTCAAGAATTAACTACTTCAGAAAAAAAAAAAAGCTTGTAATACAGTTTAACATTAATACACCATTATCTCTAAACACCACTCCAAAGAAAATTACACATTCAAGAAGCAAAATACTGTGTTACCCCTACCACAGTATTAGCTCAAAAGAGATACACAGTCCTATACATTCATACACATTTGCTGGTCTTGAAAAATGCTGATTTGTTTAATCAGGCAGGATAAGCAGAGAGCATTAAGTAATAGAATCTAAAATCAATAACAAAGAAAATCATTCCTGGCTCATTTTAGTGGAAATGTGATTTGCACCAGAATGTTAAATTAAAGTCAAAAGTGTGCTGATGCAAACAGATTTTCCTTTTTCTAATTTAGTTCAGAGAAACTAGGACTCATAGAAATTGTTCATGTACAAATTTTTCTGAATAATTAAATAAAATCTATTGGTCAGCACAGTTAGAACAATAAAAAAGAAAACACCATGGCTGTGAGTTAAATTTATAGGCCTTTGTTGCCCAGCTTGTCCCTCTTTATGGTGATTTTTTTCCCTCTGGTGATGAACAACTAGAACTGGCAGCATTCTCTGTCACCTGCTTGAAATTTTCTGTCTCTAGAAACATCTTTCGCTGACATAGCTTAAATGTTTGAAGCTGCAGCCCTTCCTGTACATTACATAAAAATTCAGGAATTTTTCCAATTCATTCCTTTCATTCCCATGGAAGAATAATTATCTCCTTTATAATGGTTTAGAGTAGTCAGAAGTATTCTGGAATAAGTGAATTCTTTCAGTGTATTGACCTTGTATGAACCTGTCATTTGGATCCAGGGAAGCAATAACCTTTTCTCTCGATGAAATAATGTCTTGCGCTTGGTGCTTTTCAAGTTGTGTTTAAGACACTTCTCAAACTGTATAAAAGGGACTTTTGCTTTGGGACTCTTATATAAATACATTACTTCTCTGAGTGGTGAATATTTCAAAGGGGGTTAGGAAAAACCCACTTTGTCTCTTTCCTGGAAGAAAGAAGCTTTGTTTCTCATTTAAATCTGTGTCTTTTCTCAGAATATTCCTCTTCCTTCCTGCAATCAAAACCTTAATAAAACTGGAGTTTTGACATTTATTGGTGAACAGTCCCCCCATCTTATTATAAAAACTGCTTTAAATGCTGCTGTTTCAAACATACTTCTTGCCACTTCTTACTAAGGTATAGAGGAAGATGTGGGGTAAGCAATTAATAAATACAACACCTTACTAAGATAAACTTGTAGTTAATTGAGGAATGTTATATTTGTTATTGTCATGGGTTAGCAAAGCACAGTCCCGGAAGTGATGTTCTTGCAAAGGGGTGCTTACAGCTCCTCTATGACCTGACAGAACCTATCAGCTGGCCAGTTTGAATACGGAAAATTTTTTAAGCCACTTAAAATTTCGACCGCCTCTGTGATCCACACTTAAGAATAGACAAACCCTGGGCAGAGCTCTCTCTTGTTTCTGGCACTGGGACAGGTGGCAGCGGAGCCCCATACAGGGGGCCCGGCCCAGGCCCTGCTTGGGCCAGGCTGGGACGGGTCACGGCCATCCTGGAGCCGATGGGCCCTGTTCCACCTGCGGCCCCGCCCCCTCCCCCCCGCCCGGCTCCCCCTCTCCAGTGTGGCCAAGATTCAGCTGAAGCTGCCCACCGATGTTCGGCAAAAAGATCATGTGACCAACAGCGATAAGCGACATTCCAGCTGGAGGGCCTAGGTGAGATTAACCCTTTTAGTGCTGTGAAGAGACGAAAACCTGAGGGAGGAGAAAGAGGAGATGCTTAAAGCTGAAATTCTGTTGTAAAGCTATGATATGTCAGAGTACCCATTGTAATTTCATGAAGGCATGGGGGTGGAGCGTTCAACTTGTGAGCAAAAGCACCTGCACTGAGATAAGCAGATGCTGAAGCAGCTGTAATTTGATGAGAAGTTTGAACAGGTAGAGGTGGAAGCGATGAGGACTTTTGCTCCAAATGGAAAGGAAAAGACTTCAGTTCCTAGAGATGCTCCCAGAGATAGTCCTAGAGATGAAGATTAGGAGGACCCTTTGTTCCCAGGGAAGGAGGAGGGCCTCTATTCTTAGAGATAAAATGCTCCCAGAGAAGGGTGAAGAGAACTTTTGTTTCTGAACAGCTCAACCTTAAAATTGTACCCCCTTAATTCAAGAGTGGACCCTCGAAAGCAGTTGTGGGAAAAGCTGCAAGTCGTGGGAGGGGACTCACACAATGCGAGTGGAGAACCAGCCTGGATAGCTGTCTCATTGTCATAATGTTTTCATAGCATGGTCAAGAGAGACTCCTCTTCCTAAATGGACTGAACAAGGTTATTATGGAAGTGGTAAACAGACTGAACATCTCAAGGGGTGTCTTTTTACATTGTCAGTGGGAGAAGGGAGAAAGGTGGGGGGAGGAGAAGAGTTCTGAAGGTGTGGTATAATTTTATTTATTTTCCTTTTTCCCTCTTTTAGGTCTGTTAATAAACTTCTTTATATTCTTTCAAGTTTTGTGCCTGCTTTGCTTTTCTCCTAATTCTTATCTCACAGAAGGTAAACAGTAATGAGTATTTTGGACCAAACCACTACAGTTATATAGTACAGTAACTATACATTAGACATGTTTTGTTGCCAGGCATTTCAACAAATCACTTGTAAGGTTGTTCTGTTACAATCATAATGGATAATAAATAACTGATTAACATAAGGGTGAAGGAGTGCCTTGAAAAATCCTAAGAATGAAATATTCAAACATTGTAACCAACTGTAGACTTGGAAAATCATGTGTTAAATGATATGGCAAGGTAGGATAGGATCTCAAAAGGATCACTTGAGTTTTCCTGAGACAGAATTAGTATACCTCGCTATCTGTTTTTACTGCAGGGGGACACAAGTCACACCTGATCTTGCCTATTCTATTCTGAGTCTATATACACATAAATTGCTTTGATTTTGGCACTAAAGGATCATTGACTTAATCTCTGCATTTTTTTTTTCTGAGTAGAAATACAGAATTTGATGAAAATTTTAGGGGTACTTTTTGGTGAATTGAACTGAAGGAAATACTGCACATTGAAGTGAATTTATCTAAAATAATTCTAAATTTTAATTAATCTGAACAGAGCTGCAGCCTGGTCTGAGAGGTCAGTTTTTGTTGTTCAACTGATGATGGTAAAATTTGCTTTCATATGTTCTAGTTAATGTTTCTTCTCAATATTCTGCTTCCCAAATATCAGGAAGTACCATTACCACCAGAACAGTGGTAGCCAAATCCTTTGGCCCAGGACTATACATACAGATGTGGGAACTCAAATACTGGAAGCATTTGCTTGTTAAGGAAAAGGTTCAACTGTTGTAGGGTAATAAATCTTCTCCTTTTTATTGATTTTTATTTCTGTTAAGTAGAAACATTCTCACTCTTTTCAGTCTGTCTAGAGCTGATCAATAAAAAATCCGTTTTCTGGAATATTTTTCTCACCGTTAACTTAATTCCTAAATCCTTAATGGAAACATTTAACTACATGAAACTAGCATATGACTTCAAAATGCATTATTATTAATCTTTTCTTATATTGGAAATTGATAATCTATTTTTCTTTTAGGTATTCTATATACTTTTGGACAGATGATTAAATGTTCAATCTTTATCTATGATTATTCATTTTCTGTAGTAGTTTCTTGTGTGGCACCTTGTCAAAACATTTTTGAAAGTCTACTGAAATTACATGAACTGTTTTACATCCCCTTAGGTTTTTTTGTTTACAGTTCCCAGGAATTCTCACAGACTGATATGATTCCCCTCTGTAGAAACTATTGTGATTAGTTCCCTTTGAAAGCTCAAATGTTCTGAAGAATAATTAAAGTAGAATAGAAAGTTGACAAAGGATCTTTTTAATGAGACTAAAAGAACTTCCTTTTTTTCATTAATAGACTACTTAGAGGTAATTAAGGAACTGCCATTCCCAAACCAGATTAGCATATTAAAATAATACACTACACAGAATTCAGAAATTAATATCAGGAATTTCTCAATGTCTTATGTCTTTTTTTATCACAGGTAGTCTTTCCCCTCCTCTTATTAACTTTCTTTAAATCCTTAATTTTTAAAGACCATTTTAGTATGGATGTAGAACTGTTAGCACACAGATTCTAGGAAATACCAAGATGAAAAAAAGTATACCTAGTTGCTAATAATAAGAAAATTTTAAAAAAGTATGGATTATTCACTTGTATTTCATAGAGAGAGATTTAGAAAAATATGTTATTATTTTCCATATAACTCTGAATAGAAATTGTTTTTCCTGAAATGTTGATAGATGTGCTCTGATCTTCCACAGTGACAATCTGAAACTGCCTTAATACCTTTTCCAACCTACCTCAGCCACAAAATTTTCCAAAATGTTATCTGGAATTATGACAGAGGAGAGGAGCAACTTATGAAGTAATTCCAGATAAATGAAACATGAAAAACACATATGAAAGAAAAAACCCACACAATAGTGAAGGCTCGAAGTTGTCAGAATGACAATAAAAAATCCTACACCTTCATAGAATATCAAAATAAGTAATTTGATTTGTCAAGGCAAGTCTGAATTATTTTGTTTAACCTCTTCTCTATAAATCTGTACACTATAGTTGGTCTAGTACTTCATGAGTCCTATAGTTTTGCTACTGAATTAGTTGATCCTAAGGTCAAAGAATTGTCAGTGCTTCTCATTATGCATTAGTTATTTGTTTTTCAAAATAAGCCCCAAAAATAAAAGCAGAACTTAACGTGTATATGTGGTTTATATGCGATGCCTGAGTAGAGTCCATTCTCTGAAAGACAACAGAGGCTTGTGTACTCTGTGTGATAATTTCTTTCAGTCACAGTATCAACCCAGAGAAACTCACATTAATGTTTAGTCAATGTAAAACAAAATGGTTTCAGTCATCTTAACTATTAGAAATATTCTGCTTCAAGATGAAACAAACAAAAGGCTAAATTGAAAATTCCCAACTGTGAGCATTCTAGAGGAAAACAGAGTATGAGAAAATCAGTCTTTTGTGTCAATATTTTTTTTTATTTTCTTTCATTATTTGATCCATTTAGATATGCCCCAAAAACCTTTTTTAAGGTATCTCTTACTTGTTCATGTGACTTCTTTCTTCCTTTGGTTATAAATACTTCCTGGAGTATTAAGTTCATGTTGTATCAGTAGAGATGTGGAACACACATAATTATCTTCCATGATGATACCATCAAAGACATAAACTGTTTTTTGCGTGTAAGAAAAAAAAATTTAAATACTTAAAACTAAGTTTTAGATAAGAGTACGTAGATAATATAAGCTATGAAGATATTATTGGTGGGACTATTAATAAAATGCTGTGATCAATATTCTTAAAAAGAAAATAAAATTAATTTAAAAGTTGGAAAGATTTCAAAGAACAGATCAAATTAATCTTAGAGTTTAAGAACCATCTGGGAAAGATATACTTATCTACTTTCACTGTCTTTGTGGTAGTCTTCTCAGACTTTGTAGATTTAATTTAAAAGATGAAGAGGTATAAATTCCATTTAAGAGAGAAATGAAAAAGAAGATATAATATCCCAAAAACTGAAACATGAAAAATAAATAACCAGAATAAAATATTTTACCAGTAAAAGCAAGTAATCATAAGTGAAATGGAAATAGGATATTAATCTTTTTTTTCATTAGAAAGAAAATAAGATCAAGGATGTACTGATAGTAAGAACGTTCTTGCCTTCAGAATGTTACTTGTTTTTCCACCTGGAAAGAAGAAACTTCTCTGAAAAAAGAATAGGTAGCTATGAAGTGTTTGAAGGACAAGTGACAACTTCCAATGCTTGAGAGAGAACACATTTTGATGCTTCTGAGTAAAACTAATTATTTACTAGTTAATGTGTATCACAGGAAATTAGGAGATGCAATCAGAAATCATGAGGTTTTTACCCAACAGCAAAGGAAATTCAGAACTAGAAAAACAATTTATTTATTGTTGATTCCCATGTATGTTAAAAAAGAAATTAGTTCATAAAGATTCAACAGATTGTGGTCCTTGCTAAGAGATGGATCTTAAAATAACATTCATATTGCTCTATATGGTATACTGCCAACAGAATGAAATCCACGTCAGCTGTAGCGTAAGAGATTTTTATTAGAAAATCTATGAAAGCTTAACTAAGAAGTTAATTTTTGGTAGATTGTATGACCTTGAAATTAATACTTCTGCTCTTACTTTTGAATAGATAATGTAATTTCCCTTTGGATATATTTTAAAGACCAATTTAGGGCAGAGAAGGAATTTGTAAAATAAATTCTGTAAATACTACTCCTCTCAATAAATTTAAATCAATTTAAACCTCCATATAAGTGAATGAGATCAGAGTTTCTTTTTTAGTTCATGTATCATCAACACATTTATTACAGTTCCAAATGTGAATTTTTTTTTGTCACTGTTAATGCTTGAACTAGGAAGAACAGAGTTTAACTGTTATAGAAAAACTCTATTTTTATTTTGAAATACCTGTCATTTCATATCTGTATTATAGAGGAATATTGTAGCATCACTATGAAACAAGCAAATTCTATTGATGTGTTAATGGACATCAGAAAGGACTCTAGCATTAGGCAATTTACATGAGACGTGGAAGACAAAGGTTCAAATCTTAGTTCTGAATAGTCAGTGTATGTCCAGAAACTTTTATATTTAAATTCTCTTATTTAGATCTGTATTTTTCATTGATTTTATATGTAAAAGTGTAACAAAGACAAACAAAGTCTTAATTCCTTTAGAGGTAATGGAAGAAAACTTTAAATCTCAGAATATATCGTGGAAGACATTTTCTCTAACTGGAAATTTTGCTGAGAAATGTCGCACATCATTCCATTAAACTTATCAATTTGTCTTTGTATTTAAATACATACTGCTTTATCTGACCAAATATTGGATTTTCCATCATACTAATTGACAGAGAAGTCCTGACAAGTATAAATTTGCAGTAAGAAATAATATAACAAGAAATCATGATCAAACAAGAGAAAAAATATTTAGCAATTTTCTGATGAAAACACTTTCATTCTTGTATAGTTTTTCAGATACCACCAGAAAGAAAACAAAGACAAAGCACACTCTACATAATTCATCTAGGAAAGAGTGGAACATAAGTCTGCCCCATTAGCAGTAATTTAGTTTCTGCATTAATAAAAAATTATTCTAGCAATAAATTAAATGTAATGAACTGTACAGATTCAATTTCTTGACAAATCCTGTGTTCTCTATCTTGTGAAGTTCAATTTATAGCAAAGATATTTGTAGTTTAATGCCCTAACTACTTCTTATTTTCTGTCCTTCTGTATTTTAGGATAAAAAGCTTTAATCAGAGTGTGCACTGTTTCACTAGGAAAAGTTTTTCACTAGGAAAAGCTAATTCACTAATGAAAGGCACAAAGTTATAAGAACCTGCTCTTGTCATGGTTTAACCCCAACCAGCAGCCAAGCCCCAGGCAGCTGCTCACTCACTCCCCCACAAGCAGATCAGTGAGACAATTGAAAGCGTACAAGCTAGAAGACCTTGGGCTGAGATAAAGGCAGTTTAATAGGGAGAGAACACAAGCAAAGCAAAACAAGGAATTCATTCACTGCTTCATATAGGCAGGCAGGTGTTCAGCCATCTTCAGGAGAGCAGGGCCCCATCACACATAACAGTGACTTGGGAGACAAACACCATCACCCAGAAGTCCCCCTCATCCTCCTTCTTCTCCCTCTTTATGTACTGAGCATGATGTCATATGGTCTGGAATATCCTTTTGGCCAGTTTGGGTTACCTGTCCTGCTATGTCCCCTCCCAGACTCCCATGTACCCCCAGCCCCCTTGCTAGCATGGTAGCACAAAAAGCACAAAAGGCCTTGGCTCTGTGCAAGCCCTGCTCAGCAATAAAAACATCTCTGTATTATCAACCTGTGTTCAGCACAAATCCAAAACACAGACCCATACCAGCCATTGTGAAGAAAATTAATTCTCCCCCAATCAAAAGCAGCACAAATATTTAGAAGTTGTGGGAATTTTCTGTTGACTTAAAATACAGTGTAGGGGAAAAAGGACTCCACGCTGCTAGCTTTTTCTTGTCTTATTTCATCTACCTTCCAAAGTCAGTATTCCAGATATTTGTATTAAGTGTATAAAAGAGCCTTTCAATACTCATGTATTTGTTAGCATTTTGTGAGGAAGACTTACAGAAAAAGAAATCTTTTAAATGTGAGCATTAATGAGAAGTTGAAGCATTATGCTAAGTGTGACAGCGCTCCAAAATTACGTGCCTCCTTGTCTGGTTTTTTTGTATCAGTATGTAAGTGGTATTTTTTTCTTTCAGTGCATTAAATACTTTAATTAACTTTAAGAGCTGTTTGGCTGTGTGTCGCGGGTTTGGTTTGTAACCGGGCGGAAACACCAATTTAGTGTAGTGGTTTGGTCCAAAATACTCATTACTGTTTATCTGCTGTGAGATAAGAATTAGGAGAAATGCAAAGCAGGCACCAAACTTGAAAGAATATAAAGAAGTTTATTAACAAACCTAAAAGAGGGGGAAAAAAATTATAAAAAAATTATACCACCTTCAGAACTGTCCTCCTCCCCCCACCTTCCTCCCTTCTCCCACTGACAATGTGAAAAGACAACCCTTAAGATGTTCAGTCTGTTTACCACTGCCATAATAACCTTGTTCAGTCCATTTAGAAAGAGAAGTCTCTTCTTGCTCATGCTATGAAAACATTATTACAACGAGACAGCCGCCCACTTCCAAATATCATTCAGTCCATTTAGGAAGAGGTGTCTCTCTGCCTGCGTGTGAGTCCTTTCCCCCGACTTGCAGCTTTTCCCGCAACTGCTTTCGAGGGTCCACTCTTGAAGTTTTTTGGGGTACAATTTTCAGGTTGAGCCGTTCAGAAACAAAAACAGAGGCCCTTCTCCTTCCCTGGGAGCAAAGGGTCTTCATCATCTTGATCATTAAGACTATCTCTGGGAGCATCTCTAGGGACTGAGGTTTTCTCCTTTCCCATTTGGAGCAAAAAGTCCTCATCTGGTTCATCTCTCCCTGTCCAAACTTCTCATCAAATTACAGCTGCGTCAGCATCTGCCTATCTCAGCGCAGGTGCTTTTGCTTACGAGCTGAACACTCCACCCCCCATATCTTCATGGAATTACAACGGGATACTCTGATATATCATAGCTTCACAACAGAATTTCAGCTTTAAGCATCTCCTCTCTCTCTTCCCTCAGGTTTTCAGCTCTTCACAGCAATAAAAGGGTTAATCTCACCTCGGCCTTGCAGCTTTGCAGCTGGAATGTTGAATTTTTCTTATCGCAGTGGAGAGGGGGGAGAGCCGAGCCGCTCCGGCTGCCCACGGCAAGGCAGTGGGGGGGTTCCATGGCTGGAACAGGTCCATCGACCCAGGATGGCTGTGGCCCAGCCCGGCCTGGCCCAAGCAGGGCCTGGCCGAGCCCACTGGGCCCTGCTCAGGCCCTGCAGCCACCTGTCCCAGCGCCGGAAACGAGAGAGAGCTTGGAGGGGGAGTTTGCCTATTCTTAAATGTGGATCACAGAGGCGGTCACAACTTTAAGTGGCTTAGAGAATTGTCCATATTCAAACTGGCCAGCTGATAGGATCTATCAGTTCCCAGAGGAAACTGTAAGCACCCCTTAGCAAGGACATCCCTTCCGGGACTATGCTTGCTAACCTATGACACTGTGTCACTTGAAAATAAAAATAAATTTGATTTCTGTATTTCTTCAATATTTTTCGGATGAAAAGTTATGAGACCCTTGGAATTCTGTTCAAATGAATGCTATGTGACTTCCTAGGTTCTGGTGACAGTGTAACTCAACATGTTCAGGGTGGGCACCATGCGAGTAGAACACCAATTAAATGCTCTGTTCTACAAATGGTATAATGAGTTTCTTGACCCTCAGCAAAACCACACCTTTCTACTCTCTTTCATCCTTTCTCACCTGTGAAAAAGCAAAAGTAGTATTTGCAAATGAATGAAGGCATTAATCCTGATGTACTCTTCCAGTCAGCAGTCTGTTCTTCTGGAGAAAAAAAAAAGAAACTCTGTTATGAATGCCATCTATTTATTCCTTCTGAGGTAAAGCAGAAATTACTGTTAATCTGAAACTCTAACTGGTTTACAGTTTCCATGAAATGGCACATATTTACTTTTCTGCTATCAGCTACCTTAAATTTCCAAAGAATTTTTATAGCACCAAACAATATACACAGGCTTACACATCTTTTATATGTTCTTTATTCAAGGTGTGCAAGAGGCACAAGAATCACATATTTTATAACAGTTGGCCAAAATAATCTTCAAACATTTATTTTTCAATTCAATTCTGCTCACCAAAGGACTCTGTACAATACAGGTTTTACAGTATATAGCAGTTTACATTCCTTTGGTAGACTCCAGACATCTCCCAAATCTAATTCCTCATCAACCCTAGTCCCAAGTGTCACATTATTTTAATCACACAGCCATAATAATTAGATTTTATCTTTTTCCAAGCTTTAAAATCACTGCACCAGCCTAAAATTGCTGTAGAAATTGTGCTTTTACATACCTAAAATTTAAAAATCTAATATTGGAATTATTTTAACCAGCTTAGCTGTCAATCTTGCATCTCTATCTTCAGCATGCATTGAAGCAATGCTCCAAAGAAGGTGCATAAGTTCTGTACATAGTCGATGGACAGCAGTGGGTGCACTTGAAGATTTGCACACACTGAGCACCACATTTAAACTGGCCTGATTTCTTCCTGGAGATTCTAAAATACCTACAGTCATAAAATGTAAGATCAGCAGCTATTACACAGCTGAATATATGGTACAAATTAAAAGAACTGCTTGTAAGACCTTTTTTTGACTTTTTTCCCCCAAATATGAGAGTTGGCCTAATAAAAAATACTGACTCTCCATTTTATCTTACTCTGAGAATGTAAATGTGGTATTGTGGTAGTTTTCCCACCGAGAAAGGATTGACGCAGGGATAGTTTTATCCTGTAAAAATCCTCTTAATAACTTCTGGTTCCCAAGATAAGGCAGTCAAGTCAGAATCTATTAATGTTTAAAATTTCTATTGACAAAGTAAAAGATGATTTCTGTAACAATCACCTTTGAAGAAATTAAGTAATCTTTGATTGAATGAATTTGCTTATACAGAAATAAAGTTTTTAGTATATTAATTAACTAAATGTTGCTCTCAGGGTGCAACACTAATAAATTTTGTATTTTTCATTATGTGATTAACGTAAAAATGCAGGTATGCACTCATTCACAGTGTAATTTACATTATGGTTAATAAAAATCTAATTAGAGTAAAAAAAAAAAGGATTACAGTTATATAATCCACAATTGAATTATTTAACTTAAATAAGTTTTATGAGAACAACAATTCAATTGTCTTTTTTTTTTTTCTTTTAATGTGAAAAATATTAAGGACCGCTCTGTTTTTCAGTAAAAATCATGGGGTTTGGGGTTTATAGGGGGTGAATTACTGAAAACCACTGTTTCTAGTAATCCTGGAATTCTTCAGAAAAAAACCATCACAATATTGACTCAATTAGAGTAGTTACATATGATGTTATTTTTTCTTTAAAAAAAATAATATCATGGTGGTTTTAATTGATTTGGTTTCTCAGCATGGTCAAGTGCCTTATGATAAGAGAAAATATGGATAAAAGCAATAATTGACCTATGAATCATAGGAGGAAAGAGAAACTTGCCAAGGCTACAGGATCAAGGAGAATGTTGAAAATGTAGTGGATATAAGGGAGAAAAAGCTAAAATACTTCTGAATTTATCTACAAAAAACACGAGAAATTAAAAGGGCAGAGAGGCCTTGCATAGAGCAGAAAATTGAAATGAGAAAGGGAGTCATGGCAGAGTTGAACAAAAAAAATGTCAAATTGTACTGGACAAGAAAGGAAACCTGTATTTTATGGTAGCCTAGAACTTGGTATTCACTCAGGTAAACCAGGAGAATGTGCATGAGCCCTGTGGTCTGAGAATAGTTACAGAAATTACCTCATGTAATTTTCCTGTTGATGAACAGATTAAAGAATGGCTTCTTCCAGTTTATTTGCCAAGTTGTTTTGTTTTTTTTAAACTGTTCAATCTGAAGAGGAACTTTATTTGGGAAAGTGTATGAGAACTGTACGAATGTGAATTTGAAAGAAATGGGAACCACAGACAGGTGAAAAATATTATTTTATAGCATTATACTATGCACAGCTTTAAATTCTCTTGAATGCATCTCTACGTAAATTTCAGGAGTCTTTTAGTGAGGTAGACTGTAGATACTTAGGACATGATGAACTGACATTTTCCCTAAGGCTTAAAGAAAGAAGAAAACAGGCAATTTCTGTACTTTTTATTTTTATATTTCAGAGCATGAGGCTTCTTGATAGGATGTTAGGATTTATTAGACAGATACACAGACCAAGGATAGATTTTAAGAGCTCTGAAGTCATGCAATGTTTATCGGATTTATTTATAATATACATGAGGCAAGTTAAAATCCCTGCTTTCTTGCTTTCTATCAATGACTCTTTGGCCTGCACATTCCAAAGCATTTTAAATTATGAAAGGGAATGTTTTCCCTTTTCTTTTGACTAAGAGAAGGAACCTCAGATATGAGATCTTTGATGGTCAAGTATAGACAGCTTGCTTTTTGCTTATTTTTAAGCCAGACATTACTTTTTTCTTTTTCCCCTGAACTTTTTTTATTTTTCAAATTGATTTTTTCTCATTGATGACCTGAGAAATCCAATATTTACCCAGCTCCAATAAAAATCAGAAGTATATGTATGAGAAAAGGATAAGTATTCTATGTGTAGTCTTCTTATACTGAATTTTAAGAACTTCCACTAGAAAAAACCGAAACCAAACCCAACCAAAAAAAAACCGACCAAAAAAACCCTCAAAAACAGCAACAACAACATAAAAAAACAAACCACAAAGCCCTTCTCTAAATAAGAACAACTTATAAAAATAGAAGGTAGGTATTTTGCCAATGAAAATGTGTAAAGCCAAAACAAATGAGTCCTGATCTTTATTTGGTTACATTTATATGGACCCCATTAAGACATCTGTTTCTGTGATGATAACGTAGAGGAGTTGTATAAAGCATGAGGGACCACTTCTACCTAAAACATCACACTGTTTTTATGCACAAATTCCACTTACAGTTATTTGCATAGGGGAAATTTCAGAGCAGTACCTAACATTTTTGAGGTGTGCTTTATTTCTACATGCAGTAAAAGGCTAGCATTTGAAAGTGGATAAGTTTTAAAATGTCTTTAAAGCCATATGCAGAGTTCTAGGACCTTTGATACACAAATTATTGTCCCTGGAGCCAATGGAAATTCAAATGAGAAATGTGTAAAATTCCAGTCCTAAAGCTTGATCTTGAACTACCACTACACTTGTTTCAATAACCACTGCTGAAGGTGGAATCAGCTACAAGACCATGACAGAGATCAGCCAGGAAATCGTAAAGCCGCATGGCATTGATGGGAAATACATTCCAGAATTGTCGTCTGGTTTTATTGTTGAAGGAGATAAGGAAATACCTCTTTTCAGAAACAAAAAGCATAAATCACTGTAGGGTCAAAGTCTGACAATACACATCAGATGATTTAGCATGCAATATGTAAAATTAAATACCGTTAAAGTTTCGAAACCTAGTTTTGCATATTTAGGAAAGCTGCTGTCTTCATTTATTTAGATTACAATATGAATTGGCACCCAACATAGCAGAAACATGCCCAGCTTCTTTTATTTATTTGTTTCATTCATTAACAAAGTAAGCACAGTGGAAGGAAAGCATTTCAATGTCTTGCCCTTCATTATTATTTTTATTATTGCTGCTATTCAAGTCCCTCGCAATATATTTCTTGTTATGTAAAACCAGTCTATAAATCACAAAAAAATCTCCAAAAACTCCCCAACCCCCCCCAACACAATGTACATATAAAATACATTGTGCACATGTATTTGTAGTTCATATGCACATATAATGGTTTGTGTATAGATATGTATACATATACAGATATATATATGTATATGTATATATATATATGTATTATATATATTTCCTAGAAATATTTGATTCAATTATGTCAAAAAGACTGGAAAAGTACTATTTTTAAAACCAAATTATAAAAAATCTATATTAATTGCCAGATTTTTATTTTTTTAACGTCAAAAATTGGTAGCGTATTTCTTATTCTAGTAAAACATTGGTGTTATTTTTTTTCATTTATTCAGGAATCATTAAACTCTATTGTTTAATATCTTTGTGACTTCATAGAAACATAAAATGATGAAATATAAACAGATAATATAAATTGACATATTTTAAAAAGCTTATTTTCTTGAAACAGTTACTTTCATGCTTAAAATAAATGTGAAATATATATGTATCAGTCAGAATTATTGAGAGATTACATATATAGAGATAAGTGTACCTGCACTAAGTGCAAAAATTTTAAATTCTTCAAAATTGTTTTCCATTTCTTACATTTTTATTCATTAATTTTCTCCTGTTCTCCACAAGATTAATTTGTTATTTAAAATAATTGTATTCAAGCTGTTTGCATTTTCGTTAGCTTTCTTTACTGTGAGATATATGACAAGTTTATGACTAGCAATTCTGAAGAAGATCTTAGGCTGGGTCACTGCTAATACAATCTAAAAATTTTCTTCTAGAGAGCACTATTAGATACTTTGGAGGATAAAAATGTTCGAGTAAATGTGATTTTAAGGCTAGTACTAGTTTAGAAAGATTGGATTTGTGGCAGCTTGGGAATTTGTACAATTTAAGCTCTGTAATGTTTGAAATCTGAATTCAATCTCAATTCATTGCCTCTACATACTTGGTAAGAATTGTTTGAAGACCTGGAGGACCAAGAAGGTGCCTTACACATTCAAACATCTTGATATTTTGTTTACCTTAGCATACAGTACCACCACTTGAGACGCTTTACTGATTTGCTTATTTTCAAAATTTAAAAAGTGTCACACTACAAAAAGAAACTAAAGCTCTACAGTGTATGCCAAATAAGATGCCCCAAAATAAAGTCACTACCTCGGGTTTTTATTTACTTCTGAAAATCCTACTTATGGGTTAATCTTGGCATCTATCTTAATAAATAATGTATGATTATTTAAATGAATAAAATGTATTAATTTACAAATATGATGATGATAACTTTTGCAAATATAAGTCAAGTAATAGAAAATTAACATCAAAATCTCTATTGGAATGACTAGTTTTTTCAGAGACTGCAGCAATGTTGCAGTTAATACTTGTCAATCACAATACATTTAACTGAACATTTCATATGAAATGTATTAACATCTCCTAACATTTGAAAGTAATAATAACAACAACAATAAGGCTTTTTAACATTTTATTATTTCCAAATTTTGCTACAAGCAGACTATAAGGAAAGTCATTGAACAATGGCTAATATGAAAGAATATGAAAGACAATGCTATCAGTTTGTTCATTTTTCAGAATTTTCAGATTTACTAATTTTTATTTGACAAGTATATTATAAATATGAATTGATATTATATTTTTAAATTCCCCAAATGAATAGAAGTTACAAGGAAGAGTGGAGGAAGGAGTTAATGTCTGTATTCATATTTATATTTATAAAAATATTTCAATTATGTTCTCTTTTAAAGATGGATAGTGATTAATAACCATAGGAAATCTCTTCCAAAATCTCTGCCCACTAAGAGCTAGGCGCCTAATCTAAGCTAGGTGTCTATGAAGCCTGTGACCACTTCATAAATTTTAGATGCTTAATAATTCTGTTTACTACATATCCCTCTTAGGTTGTGTTGGAATTTCCTCTGGAAAGTTAAATGATATTAATTCTGTCCCTACACTTTTAGGATACATAAATATTGATGCAATACAAATTGAAATAAGAGCTGTTAAAGAAAATATGCATTTAGTCTGTATAACCTGAATTCTGTGATCAAATTGACGAAATTTTGTTTAGACATGCTGTGTGGGATTCATCTGACCACATGTAGGCACATGCAGTAGCTATCTAAGGAAGTTCGGTTCACTTTCCTCTGAAGCATCTACCACTACTCTTCATTCTACCATGAAAGCTTGGTTTAAACTGAGAAATCTAATTTTCAGGCATGAAAATCTTCATGAAATAATTCCTGGCAAAGGTGTCAAAGAACAACAATGACAAATATATATTACAAAAATCTTTGGAGGATTTGCCCAATATTTCCCTGAATTTTACCATTTAATCAGACTTAACTAATAGCTGTGATAGTAAAACATGAATGTGTCACATGTCAACACTGATATTCTTCAAAATCTGGTATGACATAGTTTTGATATTCCTTCTTGTTTGGCTTGAAATGGTTCATATCTGTTGAATCAGCATGTCAATAAGAGCACAAGTCAGAAACATAAAAAAATAGTTGCATCAGGGAATTCAGAAGACACAGATGTAGATCGCAGAGGTCTAATCCTGTGATTCCAGTTGGTATGAAAGGTTCTGTTACTGTCCTTGGTTATTGCTGTGGCATATTCTTAAGGTGAAAAACATCTCAGTTTGTCCTCTCTAAAATGCTAAAATCACGGAAATGCTCATTGCCTCTTTCATCACAGAGGAAAGATGTAGCTGACTCTTGAAGTCAGCTCTCAAGCAATCCCTAGCATTGTTAAAAGAATGGCTGAAATGAATACTTTAGATTGAGGATATGAAAAAATTCCTTCCATTCTCTAATTCAGTTTTTCATTCTATTATGGATAGTACTATGGATTGATCTAAAGTAGAAATTGTTTTTCTCATTAATAATAAGAGAGATACTTTTAAGACCCTGAACATGTCTTTCAACAATTATTTGAGATTCTGTACAAAATCAAGAATACCATACCAAAATAAATTAAAATTCCTATTTTAGTGTCTAAATACATCTCTGTGTTAGGAAGATTCTCATGACTGAAATATTAAAATCGGGAATGTTATTCGTGGCATTTGCAGTTACAACTGAATTGGGACAAGGGGAGTGAGAGTATATTTTGTCAAGCTAGGTTTTATTGTTTGGACTCCCTTACCAAAATATATAGCACTAAGTCCCCAAAACACATTACAGAGGAGGTTAACCAGTGCATGAAGTAGCAGTTTACTGGGTTTCATCTGAGAAAAACAAAACATGTAGTGTTCAAATCTGTGATATACTATGAGGCTCAACCTTCAAATATAAAATATCTACAGAATTTATGAGTTGTAGAGAATTTTATTTTTTCCTCTGAAAAACCTTTATCCAATATGGGAGAGTACTGTGGTAGCTCTCACAAAGTTTTTTGGTGAAAGGAAAAGGTCAACTATTACAAAAGTGAACCTTGTGAATTTGAAAACTATTAAAGCTTAGATGATAAAGGTATGAGCAGAAATGTATGAACAACAACTGGTAAATATTTAAGGCATTTCCAAGCTAATCAATATCTAGAATTGCTAACTTTAGTGTGAAAATAAATAGTGAAAACATACAAGCAAAAAATCTATACTTTCTGTGAAGCAAATGGAAAAAGGTTATAAAATATAAATGACACCTCTTTCCACCAATATAGAGGCCTTCAGCATATACAGACAGAAAACCATGAAGGTTTTATAAATAAATAATAAACCAGAAGCTAGAAGAGATTGTGAATATGGAAAGAAATAAGAAAATGCACTAAGAATTTTGCAGAACAAAGCTGCATTATTTAATTTAGCATAATTATAATTCCACAATTACATACTAAAATAATGCAAAATAATAATGCTATTTATAAAAGCATACACTACATTTAATTTATTTTAATGATTTAATTATTTAAATTTTTAAAAATCATTAATACAGTGAGGTGAGTTGAACAGTGTGTGAGCTGACACACCCCAACCCAGCTGCTTTTCGCCTCCTCTTCTTTAAAGGTGGCAGTGGTGGGGAATACAATGCAAAAGCTTGTGGGTCAAAATAATTCATATTTCAAACTTACCATCATGGCCAAAACAGACAAAGCTTGGGGAAAATTAGCTTAGTGTATTGCCAGTTAAAAGTAGAGTTGGATAGTGATAAACAGAGTCAAAAATAAAAACACCCTCCTTTCTTTGCCATTTCAAGTTCGTTCCTTGCTTCCTGACTCTTCTGTCTCCCCGTCCCCTACCTCCAGCAGAGGATGGCTGGTGTGGTCAGACTATAACAGGACTTTTCTGCTGCTCCCTCCTCCTCTCACTTGTGGCTCCTTTGCAAAGCGGGCTGGCATCAGTCCCTGCCTCCTTCTCACAAAGACTACCCCTGCAGCCCCCAGCACCCAGGACTTGCTACAAAAACCCAACATAGCCAAAGGTGGCAGTGTCATAACATGAATGAAAGGTTGTGAAAAAGCATGGGGCAGCCTCTCAGGGGTTTGCTGTCTAGAGCCTGGAATACAGGACTAGTGGGTCTGGTCGTTAATTGTAATTTAGTATGTATTGAAAATTTTCTTATTTTTTAACCACTAAATAAATTCATATTTAGCTACACAGTTGGCAGCTTGGACATATGTATGATGAGTATACCATGCAATTTAGCAGAGTTTCCTGTGAGCAGAGCAATTTACTGCTACTATTGCATTGCTATTACAATTGCATTGCTATTGCAATTTAATTACATGTATTGCATATATCCTGAGAGTTAAAAGAAAATGGAAGTTGGCAGGTTGAAATAATGACTTGATAGAAAAGGAAGTAAAAGTTGCTAATTTCCTCTCAGCATGCCATTTCCATCACTCATGGTGTCTCCACTTGAAAATAGGACAGCCTTTAAGATCCACAGAAAAACACAAACTGGACATATCAGGCCACTTACATATCTATCAGCATACAACAAAAACACAAGCTCTCATATCCATTTACTATTTTATCTTATACATGTTTTTACCTGTAGATACTTTTCATAATGTTTTTAAGACATATGTAATTATATATGCTAAAACATAACTGCAGATTGACTTTTACGTCTTCATATTATCCATGAAATATATATAAATACCAGTATTCAATTTGGCACAACTGTCTTAAAAACACACTTTAAAAACATTTTAACTTCAGAATTTTTTCCAGGATTTTTTTTATTTTCAGTGCTTGACGTGAATTGGAGGAATAAGAATACTCTTCCTCTTAAAGCATCAAACATTGGTCTTCGTCACCTTCCCTACAGCTGAATATTGCCCTACATATAGAAGAGTCTCACAGGAACTGATGCAACGTTTTCAGCCAAGTATAGCCTATGTTATGCCATGAAAAACAAGGTCTACCACTCTATGAGTAACTTTACACTGTTTCTGTCACACAAATCTGAGACAGCTCCTCAACTGCTGCACTACTGTATACTGTCAAGTAATGTGCAGATTTCCTTTGAAGTGCAGAATTTATAAGCCAAAATAAACAATAAAGAAGCAATGAAGAGCTCTGCCAGACTGAATATCAAACTGCCAAGCAACAATCTTCCCTCCTCTTTATTCATTCACTTAATTTGTGTTTTACTAATTTTGGCTATAAAGATTGGCAACAACAGGAAGAACTGAAACTAAAGTGGCATGTATAGAAGAAGGAAACAAGTAATTAGGGGAATAAAAGGAGGTCATAGAATTTCCTGAAATTTCCAGAACCTGGTATATTGAAGAACTGGAAAGGAATATTATCTTTTCCAGAGAGTGTGAGATAATAGCATACTAAACTAAGATAATAGTATACTAAAACAATACAAAGGAATATTTGAGCATTGTATCTGCTTATTCTATAACAGAGAAATAGTTATGATAATAGTATTCAAGTAGATGAAAGGCTGCTGTAAATGTGAGGGGGATAAATTGTTTTCCAAGTCTCTTGTAAATAACTTGCAAAATGGACTTAAGCTACATTGAGAGATTCAGAAAAGGAAAATACAAACAAACAAAAACACAATCAAACAACAATCACACACACACACAAAAACAACCCAAATTCTACCGAACAGGAAAAAGCCTAGCAAACTTCCCAAGTCTAGCTGATAGCTACTTCCTAACCTACACTTAACATGGGAATTACCTGCCTACAAATTCTGTAGAATAAAACCTATTTGAAAGATAAATTAATATTGATACATTAATAAGTACATATTAATAAGTTAAATATTAGTCTCCTTTCAACAAAACTTTGAAAGTCTTGTAACAGATTAGTTCTCTGCTCTAGATAAACACCCACAGAACAATTAATGTTCTCAGTAAGAATGCTTTCTAAGAAACATCAAACACACTGACTAAAATACCCCTGAGCACAGCACCAGCCGCACACTAGGTTTGATGATTCCATGGCTGTGAAGGCCTAACAGTAACACCTTTTCCTTCTGACAGGTTATATCAACCTGGGTAACCACATCATGGCAGGGAATGGGTCTGAAAAACATGTCTAGATTTTTCCTGAAACATCTTTCTATGTGTGTGTGTGTGTATTTATTTACATATCCATTTCAGCATGATACACAAGCTGGACAGAAAAGAGAACACATCCTGGAGTATTACGAATAATGTGTTTAACATAACACATGTGCAAGGTTTTCTAAATGTAAACCCTCTTTGTGCCTTCATATCTCTACTTTACATGTTTTAAGGCTAGAGATTGTGAGTGCCATGTGTCATGTTATTGAAATAATTGATATTTACTTACAGGTATTAAACACATTTTTGAACCATGGGATGGCTAATGTAGAGTGACTGACATCAGTGTCAGGTATTCTACACAGTGTTTTTCTTTATTTCAGCTCATGATTAAATTCAGAATTTCTAAATATTTTATGCATTTTATAATACATTTTCTACTGTGGATTCATAAAATCTTCAAGTCCTTGATACAAGAGCTAAAAATGTGGGTGACTTTTTTGTGCTCTTTATGTACAGTCAGTGAGACCAACAGATGCAACCTAATATGCAACCAAAAACAGTTTTGATTTTTCAGTTCTCATTGTGAGCTGCACAGGACAAGTTTAAATATTAAGATATGAAAAAATGGTCTGATACTTATTATTAATTACCTGATATGGTTGATGAAACTTAACAAGCTGTCTCATTTGTGGTAGAAGTGGCAAAGATTTCTTTCCTTCTTCCATGTTCTCAAGGAAGATAAGTTTCACCTCACATTTCAGATCAGAGTATAAAAAGTGAGTTAGTGGGATAACATATTTAGTCTAGTATTACGTTAATGTCTACTGTTCCTGTAGCAGGTAACTGCTCCCATAAAAGTTATGTATTATCACTATCATTAATTTACCAAACTAAAGTCAGGTTCATTTGCTGTTGAGTTTAAATGTTCACAATCATTACCATCCTAGAAATGCTGATGCAATTTGTTTACACATGAGTGAGATACAAGGGCTTTTATAACAGGAAATTAAGTGTTCAAGGACACTTTTTCAGATTTTCCAGTAAGTGTGGACTAATTTTTACATACTCTCTTGAAATTAAATCTTGAATTTGGTACAGCTTCGCTAGCTGCATAAAGCTTTTATTCTTCTGTTTGTTTTTTCTTTATATTCTTTTTGTCATGACCACCTGAAACTGTCATGTGGGAAAAAAACAGTTTTTCTTTCCTATATTTTCCATCATCTTACATACCATTAAAAATGGTTTTACTCCTTAGTTTTCTTGTTGTTTTTTTTTTTTTTGTTTTTTTTTGTTTTTTTTTTTTTTTTTTGTTCTCTGGTATTTTAAGTATAAATTCCAAATAATTTGTTTTTTAAATTAATTAATCTGCCAAGTTAAGCATAGGTAAACCTGAACATCATCTCTAGCTATAAAACCTCCTCTCTCTTTCTGAAATCTGTTTTTGAAAAATCAAAGTGTGAGTTGTGGTGTTTAATGAAGCACCAAAACGAGCTGTTGTTTTAAAGGAAGAGCCTGGATTTTTTTGTAACATGTAAAATTACTAACAGCAACCCCCATGTAATTACCTGAGTGAAAAAAAAAAAAAAAAAAAGGTTAAAACTGACAAGGAGAAAAATAAGACTAAAATTCTATAGTTTTATCCATGTGTTTATTCATGGACTGCTTTCATGCTGATGCAACACTCATTAAATATCACTTTATTCTTGTAGTATCATCGAGGCCTTCCTTAATATTCTCTGATAGCATTGAGGCCTTCTACTTTTAACAATCTCCAATGACACAGATTCCACTCCTTCTCTGAAAACTTGCTCTAACACTTGATCACTTCCATGGTGAGGCAGATTTTCTACACAGAGTCAGAATTTCTCAGGATTTTTCGATTTGTGTTCATTGCCTCTCATCCTTCTACTGTCCACCTTGGGCAAAAGTCTGCCTGTCATCACCACGATGTTCCTTTAGGTAGCTGCAAAAAGGAAAAAAGAAAAATGCCCCTTGACCTTCTAGAGGTAGGAAAAACTCTAGTTTTCTCAAGTGTCAAGGAAACTTCCCAGTCTGACCATTCCCAAGACTCTCTGGCAGTCACACTTCCAGTGCCAGAGATTTTCACTGATGGAACTGAAGCCCCTTCACATTGGGCGGGTCCAGTGGCTCCATGGGTGCCTGGCTTGACTCCCCACACATCCTACCCACACAGTCAGACCAGGTGTCCTTACCAGTTTCCTTATCCAGGTTTCCCTTAGCAGAATCTCAGACGTTCTGTTTCATAAAGCCATTTTTTCACTGCACAGTGACACAGAAACAGCCCAAACTGAATGACAGACTCATTCTGCCTCATTTTTTTCACAAAGATTATTCACTCTTAAGTATGATCACAGATGAATTTGTAGATTTTGGTGTCTGGAATTCTAGCTTTAGGATAATGCTTAGGGCTTATGGTCATGAAATTGCATCAAATGAGAAACTATTTGCAAAGCAGAAAGTCATAGCTATCACTGTTGCTGAGAGCTACATTAATTTTCTTTTTGTTAATGCAGTTCATGGGTTGTTTTCAATAATAATAATAATATCAATAGTCTGAAAATACAGTGAATTAATAAATCAGAGGCTGAAATCAAGCAAATAATAACCAAATTTCTGAACTTCCAAACAAATAAGTTACATAGGCAAATTTGAGATGGTTTGCTTAGCTAATTCTCATCAGGACAGGCCTAAAATGAGAGAAAAGGACATAGGATATCTGTGGTTGATAACTAAGTAAAAATTCAATTTAAAAAAACTAAATTTCTGTAATGAAAGGATATTTTGCAGTATGTCTCCTCTGCATTCAGCATATGTTTTGGAAATCTCAGATTTCAAATAAAAGAAATATATGTAAGAAATCCAGAACTGATTTCTAAGCCAAAAATGTTTATTTTTATTATCAAGTAATACTATCTGTGATTTTTTTATAGTTAATCTTTTCTTTTTCCTTTGAACATGATCATAAGCTTACTATCATTACATGAATATTCATTTCCATGCTGGAGACAGTGGCACTAAGACAAGAACCCTGTTGCTTTCTTCTTTAATTTTTCTAGAAGTTTTAGAAGAGCCAGGTTGTCCCTCTGGGTATGTATGTGTTACAAAAGCTCAGCATAAATGTTCAAAGACAGTGTTTTGATTGCTTGGGGAAAAAAATATTGTTGAAAATATTGTAGTATTTCTGCCATCATGTAACAAATAAGTAACATAAATAACTAGAAGTTCTGTACACTATGTGCCTAATTGTACCACAATAGAGGTCTATAATCCATTTTCAGATTCCTAGATGTGCCACAGAAGCATAGATAAATTAATTAATTAATATCAAATTAATCCTTTGACTGAAGGGTTTTGTTTGGGGTTTTTTTTTTTCAATTTCTGCTAATGCATTAGTTCTGTGGATGCTGCTCCACGAAGTCTGAAATGACCTTTTTCAGTCCTAGCTTGAATTAGTATATTAACAGCAGTAATTCTGCAGTCCCAAGACTGATGATGCTGTAATTTTCCAGTCTAATCATACTGAACTTCAAACATATTCAAAGCAATTCTATTGAAGTTACTGTCTCAGAAGTGTTTTTGCAATATGTGTGAATTACACGAGGACACAACCATTAAACAAGTGTTTGTCAAGCTCATTGGAAATGAAATAAAGGAAGATACTTCCCTAACATAGCAGCTCATGTGAACCTGGCCCCAGTCTTTGATCATATTTAGACCTCACATGATTATAAACTAGAAAAAAAATAGGAAATCTAGGCAGAATCTAACTTTTTTTAAGTGATCATTGGCAACTCATGCCAGCTACTAACCTTGAGGGGCACATGAATAGTTAACATGAATAGTTAAAATACATGCCTCCATCCACTCACACAACCCACACACCTCCATGAACAACTGCTGTCATGCTGAAGGGCCAAGACAACATTGAAACTGTTGCAATCTCACAGTATTTGGAGAAATCAACCAGCTGGAGTGAATGATCTGATTTTCCAAGACCCTGGTACTGACACTTTTACTGTCATGCATGTGTTATCTACAGACCATGTGTACGTGGGTGAGATAGAGAAATCATTAACAACCTGCTATGCCCATCTCACTCACACATTAGTTTTTATGTCACAGAGTGACCCAGATCTCTTCTTGAGATTATCTCACTCTATATTGCCTTGTGTCAACAGAAAACCCCGTAATACCTTCATAATCTTATAGTCATTTGGATGACAGAATTGCTGAAATCAGGAGTCCTCTGGAAACTCTCTAGTTCAACCCACCTAACCCAAAATGGGTCAGTTAAGTTTTTAATCCCCTTCACTGTCTACTTACTAAATTGTATTTCATCAGATAAATCTAGTATAATGTTATGAAAAGACTTAAAAAAAATAAAAATATAATTCAGTGCTCTCCCATTACACACAGAGCCAATCAACTCATCATAGAAGTCTATGTCAGAGGTTAAGCATGGTTTCTAACTCATAAATTCTTGCTGTTAACTCCCATTCTCTTCTTGTCCTTCATATCCTTGGAATCAAGGTGAAATTCAGCAGATGAAGTTCTTTAGTTCTTCATTCTTTCTCCTCTTGGAGATAATAATGACATTTGCCTTCTTTCAGTCCTCAGGAACCTCTTCTAATCAACACGACATTTCAAAGGCAATCAGGAGTCTTCTGAGTCCTATGTTGGAAGACCATTCCTGGGGGTGATAAATTCCCAGCTGAGACCGAATTTTTTCAATATTTGCTTCTCCAGCTGGATGCACGTATGTCTATGGGGCCTGACAGGATTCATTCCAGAGTACTAAAAGAGCTGGCTGATGTTATTGCAGGACCTCTCTCTACTATTTTACAATGGTCTTGGGAGTCCGGAGAGGTCCCAGCCAGATGGTAGCTGCCAAATGTACTTTCAGTTTTCAAGAAGGGATTTTATGATTCTATGAAGACCAAGGTGAAGGATGCATTGAGTACCTTGAACATTGCTATATTTTCTGCTACAAGTTTACTTGCTTGTGGAACATTACCATCACTGGACCAAAAATGTCCCTATCCTTATTTTTTTCTGATCATAATATCATACAATTATAGAATCATTTAGGTTTGAAAAGACCTTTAAGATAATCAGTTCCAAATGTAAACCTAACTCAACCAAGTCCACCACTGAACCATGTTCCTAACTTCACTACTTTACTGATTTCATAACTCTCAGCTATGTCCTAGTTCAGACAACCAAATTAAAGAGTAATATAGGCTGTAAGAAATCTCTAGGAGTCACCTTTCACTCTCTCTCCCATTTCTGAAAGCCAGACCTATTCAGATCAACTTGCTCACACCTGAGTCTGGCCAAGTTTTGACTGTCTACAAAATGAAGATTCCACAACCTCTAAATATCCTTTGACTAATTTATTTTCCTGTAACATTAATTGGCACTTTCATACATTTTATTGCAGCTTCTGACCACTGACTTTCATCCTTTTGCTGTGTATCTCTGAGACAATAATGCTAATATCTCTCTCCTAAGTTTTAACTGTCAGTTCTGTGTTCAGCATGATGCAAACTATCTTCCTAGAATTTACCTATTTATAGTTCTTTAGGTTTTGCATATGCAGCTGGCAGTGTTACACAAGCTGTTGTCAAGAGACTTGGACTCCTTGCTGGTCAGAACCCTAGCAACCTGAATGTCACCCCTAAATCTTCCACCTATTCTTCCCTACTCAATTGCTGCTAGCATGGGTTAGTACTAATAGTTCTGCCTTTCAATATCAAATAGCTTTATTTGGTCATTTTTAGTGCCACAAAATCAGCAGTCAACTTGAATGTTTACCAGAATTACTGCTACAGACAACTTCTTCTGCCACCCCTGAAGATGCTTCATTCCTTTTTTCTACAGTATCTCTTGAATAACTTAATAACAAAGTCAGGCCTGGTCTTGAAGACTACTTACACCTCAGATTCAGACATACCTAAAAGTATGAAGAAGAGAGCAGGGTGAAGTGAATTTTATACTCTTAGAGATTCTGACTCCCAATGAAAACTAAACATTTATTGCACTCTTTCTCATGGCTGAATGATACAAATTAAAAATTCACCAAGTTTACCAGCTTCCAGAAGTCAGCCTCAGATCCTCCTCTGGCTCTTCCCATGCAAAGCTTTCAGGAAAACTTCACTGTGTCCTTTTGTAACTCACTATTGTCTTTAAATTGCTGAGGAACAATGTAAAAAAAATGGAGTAGCTCTAAATTTAAAAGAGGTTCAGGTGCTATATAGATTTTTAGCCTTTTACTCCCACTGCCAAGACAAAAATATCTAATTAAGTCCCATTTTTTACTATTGTCAACTCTGACCTAAAGGATATTTGAGGGAGAAATTAATGAGAACTGACATAAATAAGGTAGATTTTCCAGAACAGGAATCGGACTGCAGTTGGATGACAGCTGTAAAAGGTTTTAAGCAAGCATGGGTGTAAAGACCATTTTTGTAGTAAGAACTCTGAATTCAGGTTGGTGCTCTGTTTTCTCTTTTTTCACAGCTTAGCCAGTTTCTTTCTTGATTAGACATCTTGTCTACAGCTCATTTCAGACACAATACTCACAATATTTCTACTTACATCTTCCCACTCAAGACCTCCTGTTATTGAATTTGTAGGCCATGTTATCTTTTGGTGTCTATTCAGTAGTGTTAAACACAGTGTTATTCTACCAAAAGTTCAAGCCATCAGCTATGTAGAAGAGAATTAGAATATATAAATTCTGATGATTTTGTTGGAAAAAACAGATGCAACAGATACACTGCTGGAGACAATAAGTTCCCTGTTAAGTCTCAGAGGATAATAACAACAACAAATCTGACATCAGAAAACTGAGTGCTAGAAGACATGAAGCTGAGAGAAGAAAAAGGTAGGAATTTGGTCATGGAGAGGTGGGAATCTAGCCAGAAGTTTGAATGATAACTGAACTTATTTCAAGGAACTGGAATGCTAAAAGAAATCAGTTTGTGATCTGTATAACAATTTTTAAAAAAAAATAAACTTCTGTAAGTTTTTTTTACCATGCGTGATTACTGAAAGAGCTTGGTGAAATCACAAATAAACAATATTTGCAAAACCTAGATTTGATCAGCCTTGTGCTCTGGGATACAAATACCAAATCTCAGTGTTCTATGTCAGACAAATTTTTATTATAAAATCATTAATGTGAAGTTATCTGAATATAAATATTTCAAGAAAATGCTCTTCATTCTGATAATCTGAAGTCCAACTAGTGTTAACTAGTCCAATTTCTTCATTGTGTGTTTAAATACAGCTAAATGTCAGCTGTGGCACATTCAGCACCGCTTAAGTGTTGTCCTTTTATGATTATTTCCTTTCCATGTATTTCCTTATAGCATTTCTTCTTAATCTAATTTAAATTCTTATGCTAATTTATGCTAATTTATGCTAACTAATGCAGCCTTAGACCTGTATAAAATTATCAAACACATATGAGGATCTCAGCTGAAACAAAGTATTTCAGCATTCTGGTGATTTGTACCAGGATACTTAATATCTGACAAGTCATTGCAGTTTTTCTGTGAAAATCATCCTGAAATATAATGTGGCTCCAAAAACATAGCTTAAAGATCATACTATATATTTACGTTTATGTTTTATTTTGAACTATGGTCCTTAAAAGAACAATAAGCTGGGTAGCTGTGAGTGAGCAGGGTAGTGTAAATGTATGTCTGAAAGGACATGCTGACTCTGAATCTGTATGTAAGACCATGATCTATAAGATCATGACTGCATGATCATATATAGACAAGTCCTACATTAAAATATATCTTGGTCGAAGACTTCTTTTTCTTTTTCCTTTATGTTTTTTCCATTTTGAAGGGACTTCTGTGTGTTTGTACTCAGTGCAATTCACTTCCATCACCACCTAGTGTAAAGATAAATGTTTTCAACTTAGTTCTCAAACGGGCTTTGTTAAAACTTCAGTGCAAACATCAATTGACATTTTGAAGGTCATGACCAATCCCACTTAAAAGTAAGATTAAATAAAAGTTCAATTAATAATCCAAAAAACAAAAGTGCAGAGTTCACAAAATGTTATTAACAGCTATATTGTAGACACAATTAATTCTAGTATCTGAATCTCAGGACAAAGCCCATCTTGAGAGACCTATATCTTATTTTATGTAAGATATATTTACATTTTATATATCTTATTGTAGCATTTAAAAACCAAGAATAAAAGTTTATAAGAGAAAATAGTTTTGCTTTTAGGTGTTGGTTTTCTTTTTCAGTTCCTTTCTATCAGAAAATATACAGCTCCTACTTATTAATTTTTGAAGTCTTTTCATAGTGGATTCTTTACAAGACATTTATACGTTCATATACTGTTCATTCTTGTAAACTCCCTGTAATTTCCAACTGTAATTGTGAAAAATGATGCATATGAAGTAGCAATGGTAGAGGCAAATTTTAATAAGTGTGGACAAATAACTCCACATTTAAATCACCTATTTAGTAGGCACATATCTACCTATTGGATGCCCAAATTTATCAAGTATAATCTAGATCTTTATTGTTGATTCTTTAAAAAAATAGTAGTGTGTGATCCTAAACAAAAAGGAATTAAACCAAATTTGCTCTGATGGTGCTCAAACCCTCAGTAATACAGCATGTCTTGGAAAACAAACAAAAATTTATATGAGGTATTTGTATACCTCACAAAATGAGATGGAAGGAAAGCTGTTTTATGTGTTTTTAGTTTCTTAAAAATACAGTCTTTTCCCTGCTATTCCTCATTATGAATTACATGTACTACTGTGCAGAACAAGAGACAATAGTAGAACAAGACCATAGTACCAATGGAAATATCAGAAAGAAATTTGCAAGGATAAGCTGTGTTTTCAAGTTTCTCTGTTTTCCTTCAACATACCTTACATTCTCATCCAGGAGATGCTGAGAAGGAAAAAGTTATGTAATTCTAAATTCTATGAACCCATCTCACCAGCACCAAATATAGCTGCTATATAACAGAAGGGCTTTTTTTGTCTTTTACAATAACAAGTATTACTATCTTTCTACATATTTCTTCGGTCCAGTGCTGCAATGAAAGAAGAACAGGATAACCTATGTTTACTTGTTTGCTGTTATTCTGCCATTTTCCTCATCTTTACTTTGCCTTCTATTATTTTCTTAACTGCAGTCTTGAGAAGGTTAGAGATTTGATAAATGTTCCCATTCTCATTTTCTGCTCATCTACAACTTACCTCTGTCTTACTACCTTTGATATCTTCTGCTCTTGGAATCTTGACACTCTTCAGTCATTTCTGGTTGCTTGATTCTACTTGTGCTGTCACTAATCTCTTTTTGCAAATATGCTTCAATGCTTCATCTTCATGAAAATGTTAAAGGATGCAACTGCTCCAGTGCTGAAATTTTATCTTGTAGCAAATCCTGCTCCAAATATTAAGAGGTTGAACAGCTTTTTACAGCTGTTTACAACTATAATACATCAATTTATAAGTTACATAAATATAGGAAACTATAGAAAGAAATTCGAGAGATATATTTTTGATGTTTCAATTATTAAGAAACTTTATTTTGGGGGATGAAATGCTTAATGGAAAGTATTAAATAAAAGAATTAATTAAAAGAAGCATTCAAGATTGTAATCTGTACAGAATAGAGGAAAGCAGGTAAGAATGCACCTCGTAATTCCTTTATGGTTTATGTTTGCACAAGGCATATTTGCTAGGCAGGGCTTTTAAATATCTTCAGCATTTTTTGAGTTTGGTAGTTTTTTAAAAACAGATACTGCTTCAGCTAGAGTAGATTTAAGAATGAAGAGAAGAAAAAACCCACAAAAAATGTTACTAGATAATTTGCAGAGGAAATGGAAAAATTAATGTCAAATTGAATTTTTTAAAATATAAAGTTAAGGTTGTGTGAAATTTGGTTATTTCTGAATCTGTATTTAGGTTGAATGCCCACGTAAAACTTTTTTCAGATTTCTCAATTCATTTTTGAATCTGGTTCCTTAGTATCTAGGGCATTGATTGTACAGGAAGATACCCAAAAATATTTTGCAACACATGATGAATTACAAACACTTTACAGAAGCAGTGGGAGGTATTGTAACTCAAGTAGTATTGAGGGTCTTGTAAAGCCATCTGGCCAGTTAAAATTAAAAGGGAGGAAATAATGAATAGTTGATCCCTTATCCACAAATGCACTGTTTAACTCAGCTTAACAATAACTTAAACTAGATTTAGGATGTTATGAAAGTTATCACGAGTGAAAAGAAATGTGAAGCAAGAGATGACTGCAATCAGTAGTGGACAACCAGACATCTGTGATTAAAGAAAGGTACCAATTTTGCACAGCCCCTCACAGGTTACATGAAGAATGACTGCTGTGGAAGGAGAATGCAGAGACGAAATTAACAAGCTCTGCAGTCCTGGCCTAACATCATCTAAGAGGAGGACCAGGATGCATGACGATGCATTGGACCTCAGCCTTCTTTATGGAGATGGGGAAGATGTGACCAACAGTTTCTTAACTATAAAATGACATCTTTGTAATAAATATGGAGCTATATTGACATGCCCTATATTTTATAATATTACCCCACAGATTACTATCTGTGATTTGTATGCATGTTATGGTAAGTCAGAACACCTGTTTGCTGCTACTGTAGGATTCCTTAGCCCAGTTTCTGAAGAAAATAACTAGTGAGTGCACCCAGAATATTTTCCCAGTCTATTGATCCTGTAAGTGGCACCAGTCCTCCTGTAATATGAGCAGGAGAGCATTTCAGATCTTGTATGCTCTAGGAGAAGTGATAAAAGGGAGGTCTTTGGAGACAGTGAGTAATGGGAGGGCCTCATTCCTTTTCCAGAGTGTTGACTCCCATGTAGGTGCCATGCTGAAGAAAAATTAGAGTATATTGTATATAATTTGTCATGAAATGCAAAAAAAAAAATACTCCTATCTTGATTCTCTTTGTTTTCAAGGTTATTACTGAGAAAAGAGTAAATAGGCATGAATAGAGGAAAATTAAGTAAACCCTCAAAATTTCAAAGGTTAAATCTCTGCAGTGTTCAAAAGCTGTTTCTAGTATGAAGCAATTAAAATTGAAACAAATGTGTACAATCAAGATGAGTGAAAAATTTTAACTGTGAGATATAGTTGTGTTAGGTCAAAAAACACAACTACATATCACATATGAGAGACTCAAAAAATTGGCCATTTGAAAAAGCAACAGGTACTTTGCTGATGCCAGGTTTGCACCCCTAAACTGACGGGGCAGAGGAGAGGTTTGGGTATGTGGTAGTCAAATTCTGATCTGCATAAAACAGAGGGGGTGCACACCCACTACCAGAGGATGACCACAACAAACTCACTGATTGAGCTCTGTGAATTATTGTGTACCTGATAACCTGTGACTGATGTCTCAAACAAGCTGTTTTCTTGCCAGATAAGGAAAAAGTTTGATAAGAAGAAGATCCTGCAGAGGTGGTGTGATACTTCTGTCACGCAATTTCCCCTCTGATAGGCACAACTGGCTCAACTTGGGGCAGAGTGATGACAAAATTAATAGAGTTCTCAATAATTGGTGATATCAACAGGAACATCAATAAGACTCTTACACTGAACTTCCAGAGGGCAGACTTTGGCCTATTTAGGAGACTTATTCAGAGAGTTCCTTGGGAAGCAGCCCTTAAAAACAAAGGAGTTCAGGACATGCTTCAAAACAGAGATCTTGAGGGCACAGGAACAGACTGTCCCTGTGTGCTGAAAGATGAGTCGATGAGGTAAATGTCCAGCCTGGATGGGCAAGGAGGTTTTGGAGGAACTTAGGAATAAAAAAAGGATGTATCATCTTTGGATGGAGGGTCAGGTCTCTCAGAAAGTATTTAAGAGGGCTGCTAGAGCATGTAGGAAAATAATTAGGGAGGCCAAAGCTCAGCTTGAACTTAAGATGGCGACTTCTGTAAAGGATAATAAAAAGTGTTTTTACAAATATATTAATGGTAAAAGGAAGGGTAAAACCAATCTTTGTTTTTTATTGGATGAGGGAGGGAACTTAGTGTCTGCAGGTGAGGAGAAGGCAGAAGTACTTAACGCCTTCTTTGCCTCAGTCTTTAGCAGAAAGATGGCTTGTCCTCAGGGCTGTCCTCTTGGGTTGGTTGATAGTGTCAGCAAACAGACTGGTCCCCTGTTATCCAGGAGGAAGCAGTCAGAGAACTGCTGGGATGCTTGGATATTCATAAATCTATGGGACCAGATGAGATCCATCCCAGGGTGATGAGGGAACTGGCAGATGGGCTTGCAAAGCCTCTCTCCATCGTTTACCAACAGTCCTGGCTCACTGGTGAGGTTCCAGATGACTGGAAGCTGGCCAGTGTGACGCCCATTTACAAAAAGGGTAGGAAGGAGGAACCTGGTAACACAGGCCAGTCAGCCTGACCTCAATACCTGGTAAGGCAATGGAACAGCTTGTACTGAGTGTCATCACACAGAATTTACAGGACGGCCAGGGTATCAGACCCAGCCAGCATGGGTTTAGGAGGGGTAGGTTGTGTTTGACCAACCTGATCTCCTTTTATCACCAGGTGACCTGCCTGGTAGATGCAGGAAGGGCTGTGGATGTTGTCTATTTGGACTTCAGCAAGGCCTTTGACACTGTCTCCCACAGCATACTCCTGGAAAAGCTGGCAGCACGTGTCTTGCATAGGAGCATTCCTTGCTGGGTTAGGAACTAGCTGGATGGCCGGGCCCAGAGAGTGCTGGTGAACAGAGTGGCATCCAGCTGGTGGCCAGTCACCAGTGGTGTCCCTCAGGGGTCTGTCCTGGGACCAGTTCTGTTCAATATTTTTATTGATGACATGGATGAGGGAATTGAGTCCTTCATTAGTAAATTTGCAGATGACACTAAGCTGGGAGCATGTGTCGATCTATTGGAAGGTAGGAGGACTCTGCAGAGAGACCTGGAATGGTTGGATGGATGGAAGGAGTACAATAAGGTGAAGTTTAATAAATCCAAGTGCCGGGTGCTGCATTTTGGCCACAATAATCCCCTGCAGCATTATAGGCTGGGGACGGTGTGGCTGGACAGTGCCCAGGCGGAAAGAGAACTGGGGTTACTGGTCGATAGCTGACTGAACGTGAGCCAGCAGTGTGCCCTGGTGGCCAAGTAGGCCAATGGCATCCTGGCCTCTTTCAGGAACAGTGTGTCCAGCAGGAGCAGGGAGGTCATTCTTCCCCTGTACTCGGCACTGGTGAGGCCACACCTCGAGTGCTGTGTCCAGCTCTGTGCCCCTCAGTTCAGGAAGGACGTTGAGGCGCTTGAGCGCGTTCAGAGAAGGGCAAAGAGGCTGGTGAAGGGCTTGGAACACAAACCCTATGAGGAACGACTGAGGGAGCTGGGGTTGTTTAGCCTGGACCAAAGAAGACCCAGAGGTGACCTTATCGCTCTGTACAACTTCCTGAACGGTGGTTGTAGTCAGGTGGGGGTTGGCCTCTTTCACCAGGCAGCAACTGACAGAATGAGAGGGCACAGTCTCAAGCTGCGTCAAAGGAAATATAGGTTGGATATTAGAAAAAAGTTTTTTACAGAAAGGGTAATAAAGTGCTGGAATGGACTGCCTGGGGAGGTGGTGGAATCACCATCCCTGGATGTGTTTAAAAATGACTGGATATGGCACTTGATGCCGTGATCTAGTTGAGGTGCTAGGACATGGGTTGGACTCGATGATCTTGAAGGTCTCTTCCAACCCAGACATTCTGTGAATTCTGTGAATTCTGTGAACTAAAGTGAGAGAAGCAGGGCCAAACAGCAGCCATATCATTAAAAGGGGCCATAAACAATCAGAGTCCACTGAATCACCCCCAGGCTCATTTCTGGGGCCTTCCACCAGAGGACTGCACACTATCCACAGTGTTGTAAAAGGCAGTGTAAAATTCCCCCCTGCTCAGGGGAGGCACCTGAGCCTGAATGCAGGTCAAACCACTGAACTTTGTGTTTCATGGGCTTCCCCCACCCCCAATAGGTAAAGACTGCACCCATCACTTTCACCAGTGGACATCAAAATTGTCACATTCGAGTCTCATCACTGCATCCATGGGTGGTGATATAATTTCTCTCCACCACCTACTTTTATCCTTTCTTTCTCTTTCTTTTCCTTATATATTTTCTTAAGCAATATTTTTAGACTTTTATACTGTTATATTTCTATAGATAATAACTAAAACAGTTACATACCTGCTTTCTATTTCAATCAAATTGTTCTGAAATAAACCTGCCATATATACATCTATATAAACACTGGTCCTTCAGTGTTGTTTCACTTTGTTTCTCCCCAAGTGATCTATTAACAAGAATTTGTTACTCTCACCTTCAGGTGCAGGTCATAACACCATGTACATTGTTAAGAAACAATTCCAACACATAATTCCCACAGAAGTTATAAGTATGTTGGCCCAGACTGGATATCGTTTCACAAAATGATTTTGGAATTAAATTTCTGTGGAATCTTCATTCCACAGGCTTCTCAGAACCTAACTGTACAAGACCTAGAGCAACCTCATCAAGCGCTGTAGTTAGACATATATCAAGTAGGAAGTTAAACTGAAAGAACTCATGGGCTCCCCTGCAAACAGATTTTTCCCTGTTTTTCTACAGGTCTTCAGAACACATCCACTCCAAAACAGTTGGTATGGGGACTCATGTATAAAAAAAAAAACAGTAGGAACAAAGACATTGCCTGATTTTGTTTGTTTTCTTTGCAAATGCATTTCTTATGTGGGATGGGGACTAGTTTTGTCAGAAACAGAAAAAGATTATGAGATCATATGCATATGTAAGTTGTGATACCAAGAGCCATCAGAGGAGAAAAAGTTTAAAAAAAAAGAATGGAAGCAAAAAAGAAGCAAGAAAGTAAAAGCTCTGAAAATCAGTAGGCATGTGAATTCTTGTAGTTTTATTTCAGGGCTAAGTATATGCACTGGGAACACAATATTAGCTTGATCTTGTACAAACATCTTGAGTTCTTATTGCTGTTGTGTAGTAAGTCAAGATTTATATTGTGAAGTGTACATTTACAATCCTTTCTACCCACGCTAAGTACCTTTAAAAATGCATCATCTGAGACAAATGATCAAGAGCTTATTGAAAAAATGCTGCACATTTATAACTGACTATGACTTTATTACAAGTCACAGACCATACATTACTTAAAATCTGGTCAGTATAGCAGCATGCCAAGGAAAACAATGTTTATATCCTACTGCAAGTTGGTTTTTTTTTGGTTGTTGGGGTTTGGGTTTTTTTGGTTTTATTTTTCCTACAAGGTGTCTTCCTGGTAAGGATGATTTTCTGAGCATCTCCGTGGCTACAATTCTGCACAGGCTGCTTAATGAACTTTGCAGTGTCAGAAACCCCTGACTTTGCATACTGTACAGATTTGGATCAGAACTTTCATAACAACACACACAGCTTGCTGGATTTTACTTCATACATAATCTCTCTCTGTATATCACTGTTAATATGTAGCAACTGTCTGTCTCAGCAGTCTATCATTACTATTCATGATGGGCTGGCCTGAATAACTCTCCTTCAACAATACTATCTATAACACAGATTCTGTCTTCTGTTTAAACCTAATTTCTAGAATACAGGTGTTTTTGCCATGTCTGAATCTAGCCTTATCCATTTTCAACCTCCACAGCTTAGTTAGGACTGAATGCAAACTACCTTGTATCCTTGTTTCCTTAAAAAGAGGAACCGAGGCTCCAGCAGGCATCTAATCTACTCAATTAATGGTCAAGAACCCTGGGTTGTTTTGCAGCATGTCTGCAGATAATAAGTTCAAGAGCATCAGAAAACCATAAAACCTTAAAGGAATTATTTCTGACTTTTGCAGGAGTCATTTAATACATTGATAGAAACCTATGGCTGTACTTGTGTCACTTCATGAGTTTCTCATCAAAACAGCAATAGCTCTGGTAGTGTTAATGAAAGAACATTTAAAGCATGCAGTTCTTTACTCTCCTTAGTTGTCCACTCTACTTCATAACTGTGATTCAGTGATTCTGTAACTGCACTTTGATAGAAATAGAAGGGGAGTTTTTGGGATAGCAAGACAAAAATCATGACAGGCATCTGAGACTATGAAAATATTCTTATCTCTAATTAAAATCACTGAAATATATACTCATGGACTAGTCACAGTAATTGTTTTGTCCTGATCACACATTATGAATTCACCATATGGGCTGTTCTGCTGAAAGCTTTTATTTCCATACCCTCCAACTCTCAGAGCTAAGAAAATAACACATAACATTGAATAAGACTCCAACAGTGCATTTATATTGGTTCTCAGCTTGGTTTTTTTCCTGTGGCATTATCATCAAAAAGGACAGTGCATGCTTCTTCTGTCATGAACTAAATATGGAGACTTAGATGTTTAGAAAACTTTCCCAGATACCAGATGTATAAATTCACATTTGTTTTATTTCCATGTTCAATCTGGATTTTAAAAATGGAAAGATATTGATAATAGAATTTATATACACTTTAGCCAAAGGGCACTCATGTTCACTGAGAGGTTGCTGCTTTTTTCTTCCCTTTGGGCTCTCTGAAGGAGCTCTTGACTCCATGCAGCTGACTTGCTTAAAGCTGAATAAACCCACACTACGGAACATATCATTGTGCTGGTAGCTTTTATTTAAACAACAAAAAAAAATTACACTAATAATCATTTCCCAAGGATAATATCATGTGTGTCTTGTTATTCTGTTCAATGCATATGGGCAGATTTTGTTCAGTTACATAAGGACTGAAGTAATTCACATTATTCTTGTTTTAGATCAATAAGAGTGTGTGGTGGGTTGACCCTGGCTGGGTGCCACATGCCCATCAAGCCTGCACAATCACTCCACTCTGCAGCTGAACGGGGGTAAAAAAATGTAATGAAAAGCTCGTGAGTTGAGATAAGGACAGGGAGAGATCATTCACTCATTACTGTCATGGGCAAAACAGACTCGACTTGTGGAAATTAATTTAATTATTAACCTAACAAATCAGAGTAGAGCAATGAGAAGTAAAACAGATCTTAAAAATATCTTCCCCCCATCTCTCCCTCCTTCACAGGGTCTACTGGCCTCCCTCCTGAGAGGTGCAGGGAGAGGGGGAATGGGCGTTATGGTCAGATCATTACATGTTTCTTTTGCTGCTTCTTTCTCAAGGGGATGAGTCCATGTTCCAGTGTGGGGTCCAGTCCTCTATTAATTTCTCCAGTGTGAGTCCTTCCCACAGGCTACAGTTCTTCATGACCAGCATTGGTCCCCCATGGGGTCACAGGCCACCTGCTCCAGTGTGGGCTTCTCTTTTCACAGGTCTCCAGGTCCTGACAGGAACCTGCTAAAATGTGGGCTTTCTACAGGACTGCAGCCTTCTTTCAGTCATGGTCCTCCATGGGCTGCATGGGAACAGCTGCCTCATCATGACCTTCACCACAGGCTACAGGGGAATCTCAGCTCCAGCACCTGGAGCCCCTCTTTCCCTCTCTTTCTCCCTGACCTTGCTGTCTCTATGCTATCACATATTCTCTCTCTTCTCTTCTCTGGTCTCTATCACTTCTGTGTCATAATTTATTTTTATTTTCCTTCTTAAATATGTTATCACAGAGGCATTACTACCATCTTTGATGGGCCTGACCTCGGCAAGCTTTGGGTCTGTCTTAAAGCAGCTGGCATTTGCCGTGAGACATGGCAAAAGCTTCTGGCAGGCTTTTACAGAAGCCACTCTGGCAAACCCCCGTGACCTGCCCCACTAGCAAAACCTGGCTGTGAAAACCCAATACACAGTGAAATCAGAATCCACCATTTTGTTTTCGAAAAACCTAATTCTTGTTAAATTTATGTTAGACACAGAATTGCAAATGTTAAACCATATCCTCAGTCAACATAAATTAGTGCAGGTCCATAGAGTTCAATTGAGTTATGCAAATTAATCCCACCTGATGGTTGTCCGATCTGTTATAATTAGGATTGTAATCTCAAACCTCTGGCAAGATAATTGTTCAAACAATGGAGATCAGTAAGAAGTGGTATATTTACTAAGTTTAGGAAACTATATACAGGCTTTCAAACAGAGACATTCACAGGTCTTTGAACAAAGTACAGATCTGCAATTATAGCAGAATTTAAAATGGATGTGAAAATAATTATTTAATTAGCTTGCACATTCCATTAAATTTAATAAAATATCCACATAGAGGATACAACAAAGTTATCTCTTTCTCCTTGCTTTGTGGTATTCTACTGTACAAGCACTGGAATGAAAATTTTATTTTAAAGAGATAGAGTCACATGGGGATATATACAAAACACAATTAAATATGCTTAATTTACATGAAGTTATATGAATAACTTCTGATGAATGTGTTGACAGGAAAAATATTCATAGATGTTGGAAGGCCGATGCTGATTTTAGTAGAATTTATTTATAGAAACATACTGTGGTTATTATTTACTTTCCAGGTACCAATAAAAATAAATTTCACAAGAGGATTGCAATTTACCTTTGAATATTTTCCATAATCCTTCATTGATGGATTGTCATGATAAAAAAGATGAAGACAGATATTTCAGGGCAACTGAAGAATCTAGTTTAAACCCGGAAGAGGTTGAATGGTCTAACAAAGTCCAACAGGTTGGTGACCCTACTCGCACAGGTGGAGAGTTCCTAATGTAAAGAAAAAAAAAAAAAGGACAAAAGGAAAAATAAATCTTCATCTTTTGACAAGTTTCCAGTCCTTTTCCCTAGTAAGCTAAACTAATAAAAGTATAAAGGGTAAAGTGGAGATTAATGCTACTCTACAATTTTGCCCCAAATATCAGAATCTATTTCCAGCCTTTTCATAGTAAATCTTGACTAATATGAGACCAATATGGAGAGAAGCAATATGTGTGAGACCCATAACATATTCCTAACAGCAGTTGGAGCAGTGAAAACCATTGCTTTCAGCAGTACTGATCCAAAATCAAATCTGACTTCACTGAAAGTTATCTCTCCCCTTTCTGTCAGTAGCAAACAATGAGGCTTAAAAACCATCCTTCATTGCCTATTCCTTTTCATTTTCCTCCAGCTAGTAATTTAGGCACTTCCTATTAAAGAAGCTAATAAATAACTATGGAGATCATTAATTTGTCTGACAATTCTTAAATAATATCACATTCTTTACGTTCATAACACCTTTTTGCACAAAAATTTTCACAATTTAATGGACCATTCGCAAGTCTGTATAAGGCAGGTATCCCTCAAAAGAGGGAAGTACTATGCAGATAGTAGATATTTAATTTAAAACATTATTTCTTATAATACGTCCTCACAAATCTTGTAATAATTATTTTCTTCTCTATCAATAATTTCCTCACAGCATGTATCTCACGGGAAAAGGACAAGATAGTCTGTATTCTTTTGCTGTTTGTTCTCAGTCTGCAAAGATTCATAAAAGTCCGGAGATAAAACACCCACCAAGAGCTGTTAATAAGGCTACTCCTGTGATTTGCTACAAAGAAATTCAACATAATCTTTCAAAACCTGCAAAGAATCAGACAAGAACAAAGAAAATACAACGTTGGCATGCAGTCTGCAAACACCTATACAGATGAAGAAATTCCTGCTCAGAAGTGACCTTGCAATTTAACAAGACTTGAAGTTCACATCATCCTCCTAGTCTCCAGATTATTCTGAAGTATTGTTTTTAGCCATATATTAACACCTATTTAGGACTTATACTACCCAAATGCACACATACATGACATTTGCATAGAGGGCTCATAGTAACTTCATGTGAAGGACAACTGAAGTTCATATTTAGTCCCACAGATCCAAACACATTTCTCTGAGACGAATCTTGCATGCCACCTGAGAAAGACACCATTAGTCCCCATGAAACTCAAAGTATGTTATGAATATCAGTTCTAAGTAACATCCTACTATACCTGAACATCCTACATTCAAAACCACTGATTAATACAGAAAGTTGAACTTCAATGAGAAACAAATAAAAAAGAAACATAGAATAACTCCCTTAAAGGCTGCAGTATTTTCATACCTTTTTCTTATTTCTACTTTTGCACTGAATTCTTTGAGCCTTTCCAAAACATATTATTATTTCCAATACACCCATTCTGTATTTTCCTGGTGAGAAAAATATAACACCTAGTAGGAGTCTGATTCATATCACTCTTTGGATACAGATTTACATCCAGATTCTTCATTTAAATAAATTTAATTTAATTAATTTAAATTAAAATATAATTTTATACCATTGCTTTTTTACTCCTTGTAATTAGGTTTAATCAAAACTTTAATCCAGCAATTTATTTATTTATTAGAGGTGGTAAGAGAGTGAGAGAGATCATTACCTCTTTTCCTGTTTCTCAATGCAAAACTCAGATTTTAGTTTCTGTATCAGTAGGCTTTTACATTAATTTAATTTCTTAAATTGATTTGTTACAATTTTTAATGAGTTATAATTTTTGAAAACATTCAATATGCCACTTATGTTCACTTTTAATGACCCAACCCATTACACTTGTTGCTTGAGACTATGATCACAGAAAAACTGGGCCAGGTCCTTAAATCTTCATCTTTATAAACTTATTTTCAGATAACCAGGTCAATTATTGGCACTTGTGGAGAATTTGTCACTTCTTTCAGGAGCATAAGTTTCAGATAATGCATGAGTTGAAGATAATAACAGAGACAAATTGGCTTTAAAGTGAAAACACTGCACTCCACTGCAGGGCAATTAATGTAAACATGTGACTTCACTCCTCTAAAAGAAAATGCAAGCAGCCCTTAGAGACTGGATTTGCAAACACGAGCTACAGAAAATACTATGATTTTTTGATTGCTTCTCAAATTTTGTTGTTTTCTTCATTTTTTCTCTTTACCTTTCATATGTGTTGTTCTGTCTTTTTCACTTTCTGTTTGTTACCTACGAAATCCATCTCTCTCATTCTTTTCTCCACTCCCTGCCCTCCACACCAGGGAGGAGTTTTGTCTCCATTTTCTCCATGCTCTCTCATTTGGCAGTGTAGACAGCAGTAAGTCCCCTGTAGAATTTTCTTCTTCAGGCCGAACAAACCCAGTTGTCAGCCTCTTCCCATATTTCATCGGGTCCTGCGGCAAATGACATAGCCTGGGAGTGGCTGTAATTCAATCATAAGGGATAAGACAGGAGTGAGATTGCAATCTAAGGTCAAGAGACACACCAGTCTCTGTGAGAGATGCAGAGAATCTTTAAGAACTGACTGAGAGCACCTACAATGGTGACAACCTGTTCAGGTGCTTCAAAAATCTGAATGGATTGATCAGGTACAGATACTCTCCACCCAACCCTTTACTTGACAGGATCTGGAGTAACTCGGGGAGACACCTGAAGGAGACCAGTATCACACACAGAACAGACAGGACTCCTGCACTGGCCAACATGACCTTTCTCCAGGACTACATTTTTTTCCCTATGGGAAAAGGAGGTCATGTATCACCTGTCAACATTAAACATGTCTGCAAGGGAATGTGCATTGGTATTCCAGTCCAACATTTTGTATTAAACTGCATCAATTTGGTATTAAACCACAAGAATGATTGTTGATATAGTGGGATATCATTAGACTAATCACATATCTGTAACATGGGGATGGATGAGCATCAGGTTCTGGAAGCTGAGGTCATGGCAGAAGCTGTCTCTGGGCTGTCTCTGGGCAAGGGATATCCATCATGATAGAAGGGTGCATGCAGATGCCTAAGTTTGGCCAGTGAGCTGCAGAGTTGTTGATGGCCTGAGGGCAGGCCAGAGAGATGGAGGTGCTACTCAATGGTGAGCCCGAGAATAAAGGGTAAATATCTCACAAGAGACTTACTTAGGATATATATAATTCCAAACTATGTGCCAACATAAAAAAAATCCTCAGCAGAGAAAAATATTTGCCATCTCTTTCTGATATAGTTTTATTTTGCCTTTTGAGATCATTTAGTAATCTAATTTGAGCTAGTTTGGAAGTCTACTGTTTGGTAGTTCAAAATTATAAATGTTAATAAATGTTACAAAATCTTCCTATATGGACTGTTGTGAATAGGTAAATTACATGGAAAATTTCTGGAGTTTTTATGTTAGAACTTCTATTTTCCCCCAAATTAAATATATTTTTAGAATTTCTAAGTTAGCTTTAAAATACTGAGGGTTTTGTTTTTGTATCAAGAATTGGTGAACCAAGTCTTTTCACTAAAATTTCATGTTCAGTTTAAGGACTGTTTGTTGCAGTGAACCATGGCCAAAGCCAGGATCAGCCAGATCAAGTGGACCCAAAGGTCCATTGGTTTGATGCTGCCCCAGCCCAAAAGCCCTGAGCATTCATAAGGCTGTGAAAAATACATAAATCCGTGCCTTAACATTGGCTGCAGCCCTCCCCTCCCCTTATTTCTCATATTTAGTTGTCTTTCCAGAGAGTTCTGTGTTCTTCGGTTGTTAATTGGTCCTTGTTATTCCTCCCTGCCTACCCCTTCTCCCATTTGCTGTAATTCCTTCTCTCCACCTTGGTAACACCCCCTGGCTGATGTTCCATTGGTTACTGTGTGTTTTCCATGCCCAGATCGTGGGAGTACAAGACTCCCTGCAAGCTACGCGGCTTTGGCTTCTCTCTGTGGATTTTTCCCTGCAATGAGCCCCTTCCCCCATGAAGAAGTCCCTCCGTCTTTTTCCTACCTCCTTGTGTGCCTTCGACACTCGTGGGCAAGGCGAACCCAAGCAGGTGCCTCGCCGGCCCTCCTGCACCATGGTCGGTCTCTGTCCATCCTCGCTCGAGGCAGGCAGAAGATGGCTCGGTGCCCGGGACATCGTGCTAGCCGGCACAGCACCGCAGCTCCTGTTAGTTTCTGCGGTATTAGTACAACACAACAAACTTATTTACATATTTCTGTTAAAGATGTGAGGATGAAAAACATGAGATTTCTATAATTTCATTTTATATTCTATGGTATATAGCATGCACTAAAGTTCAAGAGGATATAGTGTTAGAATTTTATTTAGAGAAGAATCATTTGCCTTATGTGAGGCAAGAGGATGTCCCTGTAACTCTAAGGTCAGCTGATTTCTGACCTTAAAAGCCACATCGTAATCTCTTGCTTAAGAGGTTCTTATACCCATTGCCATACTTATGATGGGTGTGGAAAGTCACTTTTTTGACTATTCATGTATTTAAGGTTTTTTTTTTATAGCTATACTTATGATAAAATCATGGGACATGATGAAAAAATTACACATTAATTTTAATAATATGGTTATGAGACCCATTCTATCCTAGATACACACACCCCAGAAAAAACCTCAATCCCCCATAAAACCCCCAAACCCACCAACAAACTTCATCTATGATATACTTAGTTCTTCCTCAGCAAGAGAGAAGAACCAGATTGAAACTCACTTTCAAATATCCAAAGGTAGCTTTTTAATTGAGCCAACCCTTTTGCTGGGATTTGCAGGAAGTATTTGCTTTCCACCATTCCTGATAGATTCTCTGAGGAAAAAGAACTGTTAGACTGTGTTGTCAGCTTTCAGCCTGCTTTATGCTGTTCTAATGCTGAACCAGAGATAGGAAATATTTAATTCACACACATGGTTACCAGTGTCACAACCCAGAATGACCTATCTTTCCAGATTTGCTACAAAAGGGAAAGAGCAGAAGCAGAAAGATATTCTCATGCAAAAATTAGCATCTTGTGATTGTATTCAAGACATGTCCCCAGGGAAATGCAGGAAAATTAAAGTTTAGTAGGATAAGGAGTTGAAATTTTCTGTATATTTACTTTGTTGTAGATATAGGTGTTGCTTTGGATTATTTTTTGCGGGAATTGGTGGGTTTTATGAGGAAAAAATGTGTTGTGCATCTCTTTTCTGTATCCCTTATGCATGTTAATATACCTGTCTTTTATTCATAAGCTATTACAGTCATTCATTATTCTCAAAACCATAAGAAAATATTTGCAAATCTACCACACATGACAAATTGTATATGGCTTTCTTATCTCTTTATTATATAGACTTTGACTTTAATACTACACATGGATTTGTTAAGAGCAACACTTAAGGGAAAGTCTCTCCCTCTTTCTCACTCTTTTCCAGTAGACTGACACTTTGTCAATGCTGACATAATGCTTTACCTAAGCTGATAAATGCCTGAATTGGTTTCCATTTCCTTATGAAAAGTAAAGATAGAAAGGCTTTAAATTGAGATTAAAGAATTTTCTCATCTTCACTGTAATAGTTAATAATTCCAGTTTGACAGTTTTTATGCAAAGATAATATTTTTGTATTTTAAAATGATAACAGATTTTAAGAATATTAAGACATTATTCATTTATATCTTCTTAGAGGAATTGTACCCCAGAGAACAATTTGGACATACATATTCTCAATTTCAAAGATTTTCTGAAATTCTGTTCTAATAAAAGCATCAAATGGTATCATATATATTAAAAAAATTCCTAGTAAGAACTATTCTACAAATTCTTCCAAGGAAAGTAATTAGTTTTGATACCTCTTTATTTTATAGTCATTTGAGAACAATAATTTTAACTCTTTTTTTGGCTACTTATGAAAAAATTACATGTTCACATGGCAGACTCTATTATTTTCTCAAGAGATCCTAGTGGCACAAGCTCACATGGGCTTCATGATAGAGACAAATGCATCACCTCGATGCATCACCTCGTCTTTTCTTTCAGAGACCAGTTAAGAAATTTGATATAGGCCAAGTTTTGGGGAATATGCATAGGGGATCATTATCAGAGGTTAATCTAAATAGATCATCTAATTATTTTATTACATATATATATAATTTATTGAATGTATATAATAAAAATATAGTGTTTTGTAGCCATTAGAAACAATATTTACTGCAAGCAATGTTGATAACAGAAAGATGTTTTAGCTGTTGCTGAGCAGTGCTTGCAGAATCAGGGCCTTTTCCACTCCTCGCACCACCCCACCAGTGAGGAGACTGAGAGTGCACAAGAAGCTGGGAGGGGACACAGCCAGGGCAGTTGACCCAAACTGACAAAAAGGATATTCCACACCATATGGAATCATATTCAGCAATAAAAGCTGGGGTAAGAAGAAGGGCACAATGGTGTTTTGTCTTCACAAGTGATTGTGGGATAGAACCCTATTTTTGGAGATACCTGAACACCCGCCTGTGGTTGCGAAACAGTGAATGAATTCCTTATTTTTATTTGCTTCAAAGTTCAGATTTTGCTTTACCTATTAAACTGTCTATATCCCAATCCACGAGTTTTCCCATTTTTGCTCTTCCAATTCTTTCCCCAGTTGTACTGGGAGTCAGTGAGGGAGTACCTGTCTTGGTTTTACCTGCCTAACAGAGTTAAACCGCAACACTCTATTTTAAGTTGGCTTTTGACTAGTTTTTTTGCACTAATTTTTGGAGAAAATTGTTTTAACTAATTTTTTTTTTAAATAAAATATTTGCTATCTTTCTTATAACTATTTTTATTGCATATTTAAATACTTGTTAAGGAATTTCTCTGGGGAACATTGATGGACAGATATATTAAAAGTGTGTGGTTTGAGCATATTTCCTGTGAAAAATTTAATACCTTTATTTTATCATGGATCCAAACCCATTTTAGTAATATTTTATTTCTTGTTTTCAAGTTCCTTAAATTTATTTTGTTTCTGGTAGCAAAACTTCTGTGCTGCAGGGTGGAAAGACTGGTGTCTCCACAGGGGGTTAAAGTGTGGCTTGCACCTCTCTAATATAATAAGACTTCTAATTTTCATAAGTAGAGAAAGCCCTGAATTATCAATTTTGTTTGAACAGGCAAGAGATGACTCCATATACAGGTTTGAAGAGTTCAGTTTCTACAAGGACCTCTTCAAACCATGTGTGGGAGCAGGATTAATCTGTGCTAGGTAAAATGTTGGTGTCAGTCAATAAATGTGTTAAAGCATGCCATAATTCAGCTACAGTTCAATTTCTGCTTTTAAATATTTTTATGACTGTCTCCAAAGCTCATAACTCCACATTCTAAGATTAAACAGGTACAATTGTTCAGTACAGTAAATTTTTGGTGTGATTGCATGAATATCAACCCTAATGATTCCTCATCTTCATAATTCAGCAACAGTTAAACCTATACATGCTTGACATGCATATAAATGAAATATCAATGCATTTTCTTAAACTATTTTATTTCTACTACTGACATGTCTGCTTTTGATCCCCTTCTGCCACTAGCTCCGATTTTGCTTGAGTCGTCTGAGGGTATTCATTATATGAGAATGTATTTTCAAAATTTTTTTCTTTTAAAATAGAATGTGTTCATCAAGTCACGGACTGTACATGTGAAAGTATACTGATTATATAGTAATTGATAACTTCAATTATTTCTCATTTTGTTGTCATGCATTTCAAAGCTCTTTTCTCAAACAAATTGCATAAAGACTATTTCTTAATAATAGATTAATTTAAAAAGAGAAAGCATAAACTATTTCTTATTTTAGACATATATCTGTTTCAGCTTCACTTGATCAAAAATTAGTTCATAGTATTCATTTAAGATATTTTTAATATATATATGACAAATCTTCTTTGTTTCATTAATAACTATGAAAACTGTGAAATTACTACAAAGGCTCTTTTGAAGTTCTGTTTAATTTATTAGTGTATAGGCTTTCCTAGAACAGATGTAACATTTTTCTGACATTTTTGCATTTCTGAGATGCTTTTTTTTTCTGTAATGCTTACATGTCACACCTGCTAAGCATGCAAAATTTTCAAGTATAGTAATTCTTGAGGTGCCCAGGGAAGATTGATATGATGTTAAGAACCTCACAAATAATGAAGAACAACATGCCAGTGCATACCATGAAATGACACAGACTTCAGCTTCCAGAAATCATGGATTAAAAACTTCCTAAACAAGTAGACAATACTTTATGGTTTAGAAATCTGAATTCTATGAGGAATAATTTAACATCCAAATGGTATGGCATGCCTATGTGTGGTAAATTAAATTGAGACAAAGCATCTTAGTTTAGCATCAGACAAAATTAGGAAGAATTAGATTGGCCTAGATACCCAAGGATATATTTACAAGCAAGATCGCAGACCAAAGTTTGGCTGAAATTCAGTCAGAGAGAGTGAGGTTCACCTGTGTCAGTGGTATAATTTCAGTATGTCCTGCCACCAAGAGTAACTTATTGTTTTAGGTAAAATGAAGCAGTGTCTTTGTTTTCTCTCTGCTGGATTGTGTCTGGTTAGCTGAAATAGACAGTAGGAATACTCCTGGTGCTTCTTTAAAAAAGGGGTGTCTGAAAATCCCTTCTAACAACCCAACCTACCTAACTCATATACTTGGATATGGATGACTGCCTTTCTTTGCTATTATAAACACTCCCTGAACCTGTCATTTTAGGTGAATTAAATAGTCCAGGAACTGAGATACTGATGCTTACTTCTCCTCTCAGCTTTGAACTCATACCTAATACAAGTAGTAAAGTTGAAGAAGTAAAGTTGAAACCAAGTTGGAACACAGACATACAATGATCAATTGATTAAATATGATGATAACTCACAGAAAACCAGGAAGAAACAGGTGAAAATTATATTCTAAATCTAGCAAAGCTAATTTTAGATGTGAATAGTAGTATGTTTCAGTTCCTGCTTCCAGGAATGTGTATGCACTTCTGTAAAAGTCATATGGAGAAAGAAATTATCCTATCTGCTTTATAAATCCTTAGAGGGCAAAAGTACAAGATAAATTTCCATGTGTTTAATTCACTCTAAGGAATACTTCTGCACTGCAATAGCCACTAAATAGCTTCCTTATGGAGGACGGTATGCAAAGTCTTAGCAGTGTAAAGATGACACTTTGCTTCAGGTAGCCAAAGAGGTATTCCAGAAATTCTTCATCTGTAGACTGCCAGGGTGTGCTATTCCTTCATTTTGAGTGGCTTGCAGCAGTGCATCAAGTAACAATAGTAACATAATAACTGCTTTGCATCTGTCTTGAAATAACACATGCTCTGAAAACAACTCGGCAGCAGCAGAAAGTGCTTGGACAGATATCAAAGATATAGGCCATAAGACAGAGCTGAAAAAAAAAAAAATTACGACCACTTCTGAAGGTTACTTTCATGGGATCAGCCACACAATGTTGACTCTAATTTCATAATAGTCAAAAAAAGTAATATTTTCCTTTAGTTATAAATGTAACTATTTCAGCCATTTCATCCATCAGAACATTTTGGAATAGAACTGAATATACTTTTTTACAGTATTAAGTTTCCTTTATTGAAACTCTAAATAAAAACTCTATTACATTATTTGCTCATTCAAGTATTCCTAATCAGTTTTGCTGCTATGGTTACTGTCAAATACAGTTTTTCAAAGGATGGAACAGAGCATATATGAATCAGGTGTTAAATCCTCTTTATGTATGCATGTATGTATCTATCTATTGCATGCAAAAGATACTAGGGCAGTATTTCTAAACTTCCACTTGCTGAACTCCTGTTTAAACTTTCATTTAACTACATGCTAGACCCAGCTGGGATATATCATTGTCCCAGGAATTGCTATCAATCTTCCTTTCAGACTGAGCATGATCACTCATTTTCCCATTATCCAATTTGCAACTTAAAAGGTTCACCAGCTTCATTGCCCTTATCTGGACATGGTCCAGCACCTCAGTGTCTTTCCTGTAGTGAGAATCTCAAAACTGAACACAGAACTTGAGGTGTGGCCTCACCAGTGCCGAGTTCAGGGGAATGATCACTGCCCTGGTCCTGCTGGCCACACTATTGCTGATATGAGCCAGGATGTCATCGGCCCTCTTGGCCACCTGGGCTGACTGCTGGATCATGTCCATGGGACTGTTAACTAGGACTCCCAAGTCTTTTTCTGCTGGGAGATGATGAAATTATTCTATTGATTGGAAATAAACATACATGATGAAATAAACATAGATGTTGCCAAGTCTCTGTGTGAGTTATTGGGTCCTGATGATCTTGACCAGATTCTCCTGGGGCTGTCACCTACACCCATGGAGCAATATTTAAGCTCAATCCATTTTTAATATTATAGACCATTCTGATAAAGGCTCAGTAAAGTGGGAGAAATTGTACTGAACTGAGGCATGTATCTAAAGTGATTTATTTCCATGAAGTCTAAAGCAGAGCAAGCAATGGAAAGATTCAGGTGCATTAAAGGAAAAAATAATTCTGCAGCTGAGCTCCTATAAAAAGGGCACTAAGTAAGAAAGTACAGATCTCCAGTTTACTGCAGTTGAGAACTCTTTTTTCATAATGTCATGCCCTCTCTACTCCCCAAGTGTAATTCTTAGAATCTGTAATTACAATAAGCTCCATCCTGTTGAAAAAGGAGTTTTAAAGATGGAAGATCTGGAAAAAAATAATGGAGTAGCAAGGGAAAAGTACAGAAAGAACCACTTCTAAGCTGTTTATATTAAGGACTTATGAATCTTACTGGGTGCCAAAGGATAGTCTGAAACCCAGATCTTTAAGATGCTTTGTGATGTCAATAGGATAATCTCAGGTAAAAGGTGTAAAAGGTGACTGCATCCTTAAGCAGTGAAAGCCTAGCAGAGCCAGATGCCAGCTCTTTCAAGAGTGTATTATGAATAAGCCCATGCATCTTTTCAAGTTATCCACATTTCTAAACAACTTTAAGGTAAAAATATGTTTTCCAGGCTTGCTTCCCATCTTGGTTTTATTTGTTTGTTCACTTTTCACAGAGTCAAATTACAGCACACCTTAGAGAGGAATTTATAGACTTAAACCAACTGTAATTATACACACACAAAAAATGTGGGTACCAAGGTCACTCTTCAATGTCAACATCAAGCACAATAATGATTCACTTACATCCTAGGATGCTCAGATGAATATACCTCTTGCCCCATCTAAAATAATGACAAAAGCTTTGCACCAGTGTTTAACAGCAGGAAATATGGAGGAGAGCAGTAGAAAGTCATCTAATTTTGCTACAGGTAAATGCTTCCTTTCTGCTTCTGATGCATTCTAAACAATATCCCAAAACTAGGGATACTGGAAAACCCTGCCCAATCAGATATACTTAATGAGGCATTTTTACTTGTTCAATAAGTCTTTTTACCATAAAGTTAATGGTGAAAAGTATCAGTGACAAATATTGTCTTCCTGTTCATTCTTTTATTACAGTGTTGGAATTATTAGACCACAAACAGAAGCAGCAAAGAGCACATTTTTAATAACTGGATATTTTTCATTCACTTCAGTTATAAGGAGTTCATGTTAAAGGAAGAGAAATCCCAACTCTCTATCAGAATGATTAAACATTTCCTTTAATTTAGACTTTTGCCTCTGTGTAAATATACTAGACATTTGGGTGTGGTTCATTTGTTGTCCTGTGTATTAAGGTTATTGGAAGGACCACTACTGATAAATGTAGATAAAATGTGGCAATCATTCCATGGACCTGAATCCTGACTCCATTGCATGTCTGCAATGGCATTTACATCTTCATACAATGAAAGAAAGCTTGGCTTTTTAAATTTTCAGTGTTCTTTTTGTTGACTATTATTTTTTTTCAAACTATTTAAACTATGACCATATCTTCCAAAGCCATTTTTCAGTGCTAGGATTTTAAGTGAAAAATTGAACTGTCAAAATTACCAATATCATCTCTGGACCAGACTGGATTTCTTTGAAGTACTTGGCAGCCAGGTTTTCTCAAAGGACCTGTACTTGTGTAGAGCATCACTCCTCTCCAGTGACTTTCACCAGCTGGAGGCAACCATGTAATGAACATAACAATCCAAAATTTCTTTGATGTCAGGATGAAGGAGGCTACAGGATGCTGGTGTTCATTGCTTTAAAAAATGAAGGGTAAAGAGCGTGTAATGGCCTAACTGAGCAACTTCTCTACAGAGCATCCCTCTCAATACTCTTCTCTTGTGTCCAAACCCACAAGTACATTCCTAAATGCACTTTTTTTTCTAAGAGCTCACAAATAGATACCAGGTATTATATAATTTTAACAGAAGATCATACAGCCCTGTCAGTGAAGTGGATATGGAATTATAGAGTTGACATCACCTCACTACCTCAAAGTAAAACCCAAGTCTCATTTAAGTGTAAATACAGGTTTTTTCTTTGGACAAAAAATATCTAGACTATCACACCTAGTATCACATTGCTTTTTTTCATGAAGAAACAATAATGTATTTAATAAAGGCCAATTACAACTCTAATAGCTAATATAGCAGTAGATATATGAAAAAAAGAAAAAAAAGTTACAAGAAACAAAATCACCGTAGCAATTCTGTGAGCTATTCAGCATGAAAGGTTTTATTATTATCTCTCCAGCTCATTGAGATAGATGTTTAAATACTGATGTACCTCAGAGACCAATGAATTTCATTGTGATCATGTCACTGCACAAATCATATGTTGTATTTTTTTACCTTTGCAAGATATCATAACGCTGTATGATTGTTTGACCTTGTAGCAAATATAAGCATCTATCTGTATCACCTATATCTATATCTATATGCTATCTATAGCATTGTTTGCTACCTATTTCCCTCCTCTTGGCTCATTGGAGACAAAGTGTTGTGCTTAGAGTGGGGAGTGTAATTCAATTAAAAGCTTTGAAAACACACTATTTTCCTCTCTAATTTTTCATATAAATTATTACTCAGTTAATAGTCTCGGTGGGAAAACAGTTACTGGATTATCCAAATGTTTCAGCAGCTGTTTGTCCAAACTAAATTTGAAAGATACCTGTTACCTACCCAGAGCCAGTGCTGCTGCTTTTTTCTCAGTGCTTCCCTTTGAAAGGACAAGAGGCAATGGGCATAAACTGAAATACCATAAATTAGTTTTAGCTTCAGAAAACATTTTTACTATGATGGTGATCAAACACTGACACAGGTTGTCCAAGAAGGCTGCTTATTTTCCATCCTTGGAGATATTCAAAACCTGGTTGGAGAAGATGCTGATCAGCCTACTGGACTTAGGCCCTATTTTCTGTTGAGGCATTATAAAAGGTGATCTCCAGAGGTACCTTCCAGTGTCAACAGCTCTGTAATTCTGTGAAATCCTATAATAATTAGACTGTATAGAAAAAACATAGCATACCTCTAGCAATCAGAAGCAGAGCTGCTATGACACAGGTGTGTACTCTGTGATCTTGCAAAATGTATATATATGAAAATTTTGTATCTAGGGAATAACTGATTAGATTCTTCTAATAATCTGCTGCTTATGTATCTTGAAATCTGTTTTTCCCTCTGTTCATATACCAGAAACAAAATTGTAACAAGGTAACCTTTGTTGATGATACCCTTGATTCAGGGGAATAGCATAATTTATTTCTCCCCCAAACGAGAAGAGCAGGAGAACTGAGTAATATGGTCTGCAGCACTGACCATAAGCAAGAAGATTTCCGGACAAAGATAAATGGGAAATGCTGTTCTTAAACACAATTTTCTATAGCTGTTTCAAAGGGCCAGCAAAGTACATTTATCACCCCAGAAACTCCAGGAGAACAGGAACTGTATTTTTATGAAGTGTTCAGGATAATTGAGTATAACATTCAAGCTCAGCTGGTTTTGTATCAGGTAGTGAGAAAATGAAGCAGACTTAACTATAAGTGAAAATGATAAATAACAAAGTCACAGGAGATTTTGAATTTTTATCTGGCCTTGCTACATGTAGATATGTGGGATAGCGTCCTCATAACTCACATAACAACTTATTTGTACTGCTTGGACTCCTGCATCCATTCCACTCTTTTCTTTTACCTTAGCTTGCATGCAGCTGAAGGCATTAGCTTGTGAATGATCTGTCACCAACAGTCTGTGATGGACGCCATGAGCTCTGTGAGTAGAAAGAATTCCTAAATCCTGTGTAGCCCCTAGCAGAGCTTACAAAGAGCTTGCAAAGAGCAAATGCTGTGGTAGCAGAAAGCAGTAGGCTAGGTGGTCCTAGCCTAAGTGCATCCAGGAACGTACCCAAGAAAGAACATTAGATTACAGACACCCTGTGGGAACATGAAAAATGCAATCCATGGTTTCTTTATGTTATGACTGAGCATAACATTTTCAATAGACACAGAATTAAATTGAGGTGATGGGATTCTCTGTGCTTCTTGCTGAATCAGTGATTTAAATATGAGGTATGATATGCTAGAAAAGCTGTTTCCTTACTGCAGGGATTCCCTTGCCAATGTCCAGAAGGAACCAAAGCATTCCCTCAGTCTGGTGGTATAGTTGCTTCAGGGCAAAAATCCTTGGATGATAAGAGCTATGACTCAAGTGCAAAGGCAAATTGCATAATTTTACAGTTTTTCATATTATTTAATGCCGTGGACGCTGGCCGTATGGCTAGCTCTGAGGCCGAGCCCTGGGCAAGTCTTCACCAGCTACAGCAGCATAGGATGGGTGCTGAAGGAGTGCAGGAGGTTAAGAGAGGTCCTAGGCGAGGCTTGCCTCAGCCACCGACGGATAAGGTGCAGGGAGAGACGAAGTGACAAGGGACTCTTCTTGGGGGAGCAGGAACAGATTTATTGGAGCCAAAGGAAAGGGGCCAAGAAGGGCCACGAGAAGCCTCTGACAGGGGGTTTTATACTCCACTGTTCGGGGCGGAGCAAGCATAGGACAACCAATAACAGAGCAAACAAGGGGTGTTACCTAGGTGGGGATATATACAACTTGACCAATGAGGAAAAGGGTAGGTGGAGAGGGTGAGCATGGGCCAATAACAAAACAATGAAGTAACTAGGGGTGGGGAGAGCAGGAGCCATTGCAGATATTCAGGGTGTCACGTCTTTCCCACCCATGGTCAATGAACTTTCCCACCAGACTGCTTGAGGGTGGCCATGTTGAGGCAGGCAGCCATCTTAGGGTTCCTGGGACTCATGAGAGTTAAACCACTGGACTTTCTGTCCAATGGGGTCCAGGACACCATGGCGAGAGCCATGGCTCACCACAACAATTTAACATGGCACAGATGGAAAAGAATGAAATCTCCTCTGAGATTTCCTTCTAATCTGTCCCTGATGTAGTCCAGTATTAAATAGGTCATTCTTCTCAGTTTAATGCAATTGCCAGAAAAATAAATTATATAATTTTTAAACAGGATGGTCAGGCAGTGAAAAAATTAGTTGCAAATACATAAAGACTGCTTCTACAAAACATATAAGAATGAAAGAAAATGTTTAAAAAATTGTTTCTATTCTCACCATGAGGAGGCCCGTATAGGGGGATTAAAAATCTGAACATCACAAAAAGAAATGGCTGATACTCTCAAAATCTCATTACCAGCAAAATGAACAAACTATAAAACTCAACTATTAGTCCAAATAATGTGCAAGCCATACAAATTGTGTAATGAATATAGAAAATATTTTGTAGTAATACAGATAAAAATTATACAACCTCCCCCATCAACAATTCTGAATATGGAAGTCTTTGCTCCAGTGCTGAAATCACCCTTCTACTCTGACTTTGCACCTGAAGATTGACAGTGTCAGTCATCCTCAAGGTAGCAGGATTTGGGGATGTGATCTCACCTTACCAGTACCTTGAATCATGTGCTGGGAGGAGTGGAGTGGGGTGCCTGTAGGTGCATTCCCTTTGGCATGGGTCCTTTCTCCTTCAGTTGTGTTGGGGCAGTATTTCTCCACCCTATCACCTGGCAATCAGCATTGTTGGTGGGGTACATCTAGACTCCTGAGAATTTAACAGAGACTATAAATATTATTATTTTGCTTTAAATATGCCCATGATATAAATCTACTTAATGGAGTTCTAAGAAAATTTTCCTGTTGCAAATTAATGTATAAATTCATATTGCAATTATTACTATTAAAGTCACTGACTGGATGCTAGACTAGATGAATCACTTTCTCAATTAAGTATGACGGTGCTTATATTCTAGAGGTTTTACTTCAGGGACAAACTAATATTTCACACTCTGATTTCAGTGTTTGGGGAATTTTTTATTTAAAATGCACCCTTAGTGTTGGTTCAGGTCCCTAGTACATTTAAAAGCTGAAGTATTTAAAAATAAAGAAAATGTGGTATGTATGTCATGAACATGAGAAATAAAAAAGCATATATGAAAAAAAAGTTTGCCACAATTGCATGAAGAATTTATCACGTATGAATCAATTTTTTTATATATGCTGACATTTAGCAAGTATTTTAAATCTATAGAGTTATTCTATAATTTTAGCAAGGAAATTTAGGGAGGTAATTGCAACCAAACACTTAAATGGAACATCTTTGCTCTAATGTCAATATTGACTTCAGTCAGTACTTGGACTTCAGATTATTTTTTTCTGTTGATATGTTCTACTTTTTCTTGGCTGTTTTATCCTGTCCCAAAATGCATTTCTTAACACCCTCCTAGGGAAAAAAAAAGAAATCCCACAAAAAACTTCCCCTCCCCTCTTACTTTCTATCAATATAAGCAGCAAGAACTTCGAAAAGATAGAGCTATATACTCTAAAAATACTACACGGAAATGTATTGGTCAGGGCTGAACCAGCTAGCAAGTAAACACTAAAAACTGAATTCTGTAGCTGAGCCACGCTTTCATTCCCACCATCATAACAAAGTGGTAAGATTTAGAAATTGGTTGGCAATGGACAAGTACTATGGACAGCAATTATTTTCTCACTTGCCTGCCTTGCCTGTACTCAAAAAGAGTCAGCAGTCCAGTGACATGTTGGATGAGTTAAAATTATCCAGATAAGGCAGTCTAAAGTCACAAGCTTGATGTAGTGTATATACCCTTTTCATTCTATGGAATTCAGATTATAGAAGTGGGGACACATAAACCCTCCAACATGTTGTAAGACTGCTGAGTATAAAGAATCAATACAGGGAATGGACTTTCAAATGCTACTGATGCATATTTCATAACATGAAGTAGAAAGGAGTGAGCAATCGCTGAAACTGTGGTTTGAGGTTCACATATCCAAACGCAAAGTTATGCCTCTTGGTATTAATAAAGACTGGAGGATGAACAGATTGAAAGTAGCCTGCTGAGAAGGGCTTCAGGGTTAGGGTGCATGGGAGGCTGGACATGACCCAGCAATGAGCACTTGCATCCAAAGCAGCATGGCCAGCAGATTAAGGGAAGTGATTCTGCCCCTCTATTCTGCTCTGGTGAGACCCCACCTGGAGTTTTGTGTCCAGATCTGGGTTTCCCAACATGAGAAAGACATGGACCTGTTGGAGTGAGTCTAGAGAAGGGTCACGAAGATGATCAGAGGGCTGGAGCACCTCTCCTGTGAAGCTAAGTTGTGAGAGTTGGGGCTATTTTGCATGAAGAAAAGGCTTCAGGGAGACCTCATTGTGCTCTTCCAGCTCTTAAAGGGGAGCTAGACAGGGACTTGTTACAAGGGTATGTAGTGATAGGACAAGAAGGTATGGTTTTTATCTGAAAAAGGATAGATTAAGATAAAGGTAAGAAATTCTTTGCTGAGAGGGTGGTGAAACACTGGGACAGTTTGCCTGGAGTGGTGATAGATGGGGCATTCAAAGTCAGGCTGAACAGGATTCTGAGCAACCTGATCTAATCAAAAATGTGCCTCCTCGTAGCAGGATGTTTGAACTAGATGACCTTTAATGGTCCCTTCCATCCCAAACTATTCTATGGTTCTCTAAATCTGTGATTCTACTCTTTTCAGTTCTGCTATTGGAGCAATATAACAATTTTCTGTTTCCAACTTTGGACATAAAAGCATAATTTAGTGTTGCCACTTGCTTAGTGGCATAGAGTGTGAGTAATTCACTGACTGAATCACCCTTTATTTTTCATGTTGAGTGTAATTTTAATCCATAAAGAAATCTGTTGTTTGAAAGGCACCATAGAAGAAAAGCACCAATCAACAAGAGTAAGAGAGCAAGAACTGGAGCTTTAATTTAAGCACAAATTACTGAACTGCAACTAATGTCAAACTGACTGCTGGCCTTCCTTAACTGAAGCTTTAATTAGATGAACAAAGGGAGCAAAAAAGTACATTATTTGACATTCCATTTAAGATGTAGTGCAGTACAGTGGTCTTATAAGTGAAATGAGAAAAAAATTAATAGGAATGCTGTCATGGGTTAGCAAAGAATAGTCTCAGAAGTGATGTTCTTGCAAAGGGGTGCTTACAGCTCCTCTATGACCTGACAGAACCTATCAGCTGGCCAGTTTGAATATGGACAATTTTTTAAGCCACTTAAAATTGTGACCGCCTCTGTGATCCACATTTAAGAATAGACAAACTCCCCCCCAAGCTCTCTCTCGTTTCCGGTGCTGGCACAGGTGGCTGCGGGCCCCGTGCAGGGGCTGGCGGGCCTGGCCAGGCCCTGCTTGGGCCAGGCTGGGCCAGGCCACGGCCATCCTGGGGCTGATGGTCCCTGTTCCACCCACGACCCCCCTCACAGCCCTGCTCTGTGCAGACAGAGCAGCCCGGCTCCCCCTCTCCAGTGTGGCCAAGATTCAGCTGAAGTTGCCCACCGCTGCCCGGCAAAGATCATGTGACCAACAGCGATAAGTGAAATTCCAGCTGCAAGGCCTAGGTGAGAGTAATAACCCTTTTAGTGCTGTGAAGAGATGAAAACCTGAGGGAGGAGAAATGCTTAAAGCTGAAATTCTGTTGTAAAGCTATGATATGTCAGAGTACCTGTTGTAATTTCATGAAGGCATGGGGGTGGAGCGTTCAACTTGTACTTGTGAGCAAAAGCACCTGTGCTGAGATAAGCAGATGCTGAAGCAGCTGTAATTTGATGAGAAATTTGAACAGGGAGAGATGGAAGCGATGAGGACTCTTACTCCACATGGAAAGGGGAAGACCTCTGTTCCTAGAGATGCTCCCAGAGATAGTCCTAGAGATGAAGATGAGGAGGACCCTTTGCTCCCAGGGCAGGAGGAGGGTCTCTGTTCTTAGAGATGAAATGCTCCCAGAGATGGGTGAAGAGAACTTTTGTTTCTGAATGGCTCAACCTTAAAATTGTACCCCCTTAATTCAAGAGTGGACCCTCGAAAGCAGTTGTGGGAAAAGCTGCTAGTCGGGGGAAGGGACTCTCACATGATGCAAGCAGAGAACCAGCCTGGATAGCTGTCTCATTGTCATAATGTTTTCATAGCATGGTCAAGAGAGACTCCTCTTCCTAAATGGACTGAACAAGGTTATTATGGAAGTGATAAACAGACTGAACATCTCAAGGGTTGTCTTTTTACATTGTCAGTAGGAGAAGGGAGAAAGGTGGGGGGAGGAGAAGAGTTCTGAAGGTGTGGTATGATTTTATTTCTTTTCCTTTTTCCCTCTTTTAGGTCTGTTAATAAACTTCTTTATATTCTTTCAAATTTGGTGCCTGCTTTGCTTTTTTCCTAATTCTTATCTCACAGAAGGTAAACAGTAATGAGTATTTTGGACCAAACCAAACAAATGCTAAACTTAAAGAATTTTCTTGCAGATGAGAATTGCTGCAGTAAAATTTCATCAGATGAAAGGAATAAAGCTAGCTTTCCTAAAAATAGTTACAGCCTGTATTTAAATATGCATCAAATACACAGACAACAAAGGAAAATTAAGCAATAAATAGTTAATTTTGTTTATATATGTATACAAATGGGAAAGTATTTATTTGCATCAGCTCATATAGCAACAATTCCACACTCCTCCTTAATCTTTTTCTACATGTGACAAATAATTTTTTAATATAAAAAGATTACTTCAAATATATATTCAAGTAAGTGTATAAGCTTTTCTGTGGTGCTTCTTAGAGATAAGTTCTTCATAAATATCAAGGAATTTGTCTTTAAAATATATCTATTAGACAGAATTAAACCCATTCATAGCACCTTTTTGATGACATCTTTAGGAAGCGGGAAAAACTGCTGCATGGCAGCAGCTGGGGCAGAAGAGTGAGAATATGTGAGAGCAACAACTCTGCAGTTACAAGGTCAGTGAAGAAGGAGAGGGAGGAGGTGCTCCAGATGCTGGAGTTCAGATTCTCCTTCAGCCTGTGGTGAAGGTCATGATGAGGTAGCTGTGCTCCTGAAGCCCATGGAGGTCCACAGGTGTGCAGAGATCCACTTGCAGATCATGGAGTAGCAGCTGGTGTCTTTCTGGATGTGTCTTTAAAGAAGTTGTGACCTCACGGAGAGGCTCAGCTGGATAAGGTTCATGACTGAAACTGTGGCCCATGAAGGAAGCCAATGCTGGAGGAGGTTCTGCAGTAGGAACTGTGTATCCACAGTGACCCATGCTGTAGCAGTCTGTGAAGGATAAGAAGAGACACAGACAGGAGATATTTGTGAAGAACTACAGCCTGCTGGAAGAACCCATATTAGAGAAATTAATGAAGGACTATGTCCCATGGGTGGAATCCCATGCTGGAGCAGAGAAAGTGCATGAGGAGAAAAGACTGGCAGAGAAAACCTTTGGCGAACTGCTTGCAACAGCATTCCCTATTCCCCTGTGATGGGAAGAGGTAGAGAATTTGGGAGTCAAGCTGTTGCATTAACAGTACAGAAATTTGTGATAGAATAAAGCCCTCTGCATTCCAGCTGGTGCTCAGAGATCAGAGGGGCTGGGTGCCTTAATTTATGATTATAGACAATTCAGCACTGTCAGCCTGGTTGAGTTCAGTAAGAAATTGCACAATCACAAATTCAGAAATACTGCAGTTTACCAGTTCTATACTACAGGTCTTGGCATGTTCAATAAGAATTTAGACTATTCAAATTCACGAATAGCAGAGTTTACAGAATCAACAGAAAGGCAGATTCAGGATTGCTGGTGATAACACTACAGAGTGTTAATGTGTGTCATGACAGAATGTATAGTAACACAGGTCTAATAGTGAGAGGCAGAGAGAGAGACAGACAGACAGACAGAGAAAGAGAGAGAGGTTGATTCCCAAGTCTTCTCTGATGCAGTTGGAAGCACAAAGCTCACCTAAAAGTGTCCCTTCAGGGGAGGAGAGACAAAGTCTGTTGACTGATCCTGAGCAATCAGAGGTATTTCCCCCCTCTCTTTTTGCCCTAACTACCCCCTTCTATACTATAATTTTTGTCTCTTCCCAAAAGGGTGAAACAATCCCATGTTATAGGTGGAGTTTTGGGGATTGTGGTCATACACGTACAGCATGTTCTCTTTTCTCTTCATTTGCTTTCTGAGGAGTGTGAAAGTTAATATGCAAATAGGACTTAATGAGAGTCTCAGTTACTTTCAGTCAGAATTTATAGTTGACTGAAGAGCTAGAATGATCTCTTTGGTCCTCCTACACCCATTATGGTGGCAGTAAAAGCTGTCTGACCTTTGTAGGACAGTCTTTCCTTGCACCTTTAGCTCCTTAAATGACCAGATTTATAACAAGGCTTGCTTTTTGGGGTGAGAGAGGAATAAGGCCAAAGGCTGGTAGAGATATGTGGGTGCTCTTCTTTGAGCCTCCACTTCAGAGTAGACACCCTTCCACTGTGAGGACCTTGCTCAAGCCAGGGGACCAACTCATGCTCTTTTCAACCAGCCTCACCAATTCTTCAAATTATTCACCAGCTTAAAGCCCCTTTATAGAAAGTCCAACAATTTACCACAAAAGTTGAACTCTGGAGGATAAGGAGGGGGAATATGTAGACTTTTAGGTTTGTTCATATTTCTCATTATCCTATTTTGATTTGATGGGGAAATATTAAATTAATTTCTCCTAGCTGAGTCTGCATTGCCCATGACAGTAACTTGTAAGCAATCTCTCTGTCCTTGTCTTGACCCACAAGCTTTTTGGCATGTTTTCTGCCCCCATCCAGCTGAGAAAGAGAAATGATAGAGAGACTTTGTAGGCACCTGGTAGTTACTCACCACAATTATACGTAGAGAAATCTTCATGTTATAGAGAAAACATTGAAATAGATTGATGAAGAAAGAACTTGATAGCTAAGCCCCTGATTTACTATGGGGTTTTTCATTTGACATTTTCTGTTTGTTTGTTTGTTTCTGAGCCTCACCATTCTAACACTGCAATATTTTCCAATTACACTTTTCATTCAAAGTGCACTGCAAATGCTTAGTGGTTTTGCTTGTGGGAACCCTGATTTTCAGTTTAAGCACCAGGGAATGAGAAATGCACAGTTAATGATCACCTGTGAAGAGTTATATTGAAATAATTTGTTCAGGATCACATTAAAAATCTACAGAGGAATCGAGGGAATAATTGAACATTCAGTGCCGACATCCAGGTGCCTCAGCCATTTCTTTCTTAGTTGTATTCATTCACTTTGCAATTCCAACAAGAGAAGAGGCTGGGTACTGATAGCACTTATAGCTATGCTGCCTAGTCTAAAATGGTTTTTCATTTGTGTTGTCACAGGTTCTAATGTTTCTTTGGCAAGATTAACAATATAATTTCTTTTTCTTTTTTTCTTCTTCCTAGAGGTTTAAAGCTATTCCTACCAAAGAATAAACATACCATTATTTGAAATCATTTAGCTCCTCTACAGTGGTTGCTTGCAGGGTCGAATCTTTGCAATCACTACAAACACCAGCTGTAGTAAGTATGGCAATTGAAAGCAGCAATAGGCAGCTTTGTGTTAACACTTTGTTAGTATGGTGAATGAATGCTGGAGGGAAGGAGTCTGTTCCTTGTGTAGCAGTATTTCTTGTTTGGTTTGCTTTGCTTTTGTAGATATCAAATCACTCACTGAAATTTGATGCATTGAGTAATAGCCATGATAAAATACTTGGCTCTGTGGTAGAGTCATTGATTCTGAGAAGTCCTTTAGTTAAACGTATACCCAAAGAATGGTCTACATTGTTCTCATACCAAATTGCTCAGGAATTTGTCCAGAAATTAACAAAAGGCAAACTCTCCATTGTTTATAATTACTGTTTAAAATTATTGCAGAGTTGTATTTACCATTGCATATTAAACTTCTTCTTTAAGTCTGAATGAAACAACCTCCCTTTTTCCCCCTCATGCTTCTGATTCAGAAGCAGTCAGAAATTTATTCATTCACAGCGACCTTCATTTTGTTGTTGTGTGCCCCCTCAGAGGTTGAAACACTTGGAGAGAGTAGAAATCCTACTTATCCCCCACAACCAAATCGCATTTCAGAAGTAATTGCTAGGGTTTTTACCTGATAAGATGCACCAATTTTATAATGACCATATGTGAAGAATAGCTTTCAAGATATAAAACATTAGTTGAAGTAGGGGGTTTTTTGAGGATATTTTGAGACTTATTTCTGATCCCAATGTAACATGATGCTTACAACAGTTTTTTTGTCCAAAAAATAATGGCAGTATTTACTTTTTTTTATTTTTTTTTTTTTTAAAAAGACTGTTCCAAGTAACTATTAAAACAGGAAAAAATAACACTTTCCTAAACCTTTCTCACATTCACTTTTTCTGGTTGTCACTTCTCCCAGTTAAAAGCCCCAAACAAAAATGTGATATGCAAAAGTGAATCCTGTTTGTAATAGTCTTACAGAAAGTGTCTGCCAACCTCAGCTATAAGGGTTTCTCAGCTTCTGGAAGTAGCACACAAGAAACATGAGACAATTAATTCATATAGCTGCAGATTCAGCAAAATACTGCAAAAAGATACAAAAGTGTCCTCCGATGTCTAGTGATATCTGTTTAAATGAAAACACTTTTAGTAAAAAACATGTAGAAAATGACATTTTGAACCTCTGCCATGAAGTTAGGAAGATATGTTGAATCTTTATCTTCTTTTATCAGGTATATTAATAAAACAAACATTTTCTTCAAGAGAGTATCCAGAACATCACATTTATTTGGATGATAAAGGCTCATCACCATTTATTCCTGTAGTATTTGTTTATTGTGTTTTTGTATTGTTATCTTGAACTAGAACTAGAGTTGCACATACAAGCAGTTATAAAAAAAATTCTCCAAAATCTACATTCTCTTTTCTACTCAGACTTCTGTAGAATTCATATGATGTGTATGTGCATGGAAATAACTCTGTCTCACTGTCCTTCACAAACACAATACTCTTATTTTAAAAGTTAGGTGTTCGTTATGGTTGTAACTATATACTCAGAAACAGATGAACTGTGGGGGTTATTTTCAGTCCATAACAACTTCTCACTGACATTTGTTTCTCCTCAAACATTTTCCTGGCGATGCCGCCATCACAGTTTCTCGGTACAGCCGTGGCCTGAGGTGTGTTGGTTGGAGCCAGCTGGAACCCTCTGTGTCTGGCACAGGGCAGCCCCAGCCATTCCTCAGAGAGGCCACTGCTGAAGGCTTTCTGCTACCAACACCTGGGCACCTACACCCACAACTAGCACACAACATAGACACAGTCATTCTAATAAACAAACCTGCCATGCCTGAGAATCTGCCAAAAGAGGAACAGTGTCAATAAGGAGGCAGAAATGGGTTTCATGCAATTACAGACTCTGTCATGTCTTTAACATTTCACATAAATCATAAATACATGCAATTAATCTTGAAGCATAAGCACCATTTTGAATATTACGTAGATAAGGTAACTGGCAATAGGCACTTGAAATGTGAAACAAAAAATACATTCTGATAAAATATTTCTTCTTTATTTTTCTGATTTAGTGTCATTTGACACAGTTACTTGAGCTAAGAATTACAACTTAAAAATACAACTATGAATGTGCAAAAATCTATTATATTTTGTTACCTAATATTTCATAAATTTCATGTTGTACTTGAAGAATAAAAATCAACAGCTTAAAACAGGATGTAACATTCTAAACTTGTTTTATGATGGTATCTCCAGTTCTGAAGTGTAGATTGCCAAATTGCTCTTTCCACTTTAATAGAAATGTCCCTGCAACTTCTATTTTCTTTGCATTTCATGTCAGGGTTTTTTTGTTATAGAACAGAGGTGGTCTGTGAAGTTGCTTTGAGAAGTGCACTTAGTTGTTGGAAGTATGTTTGTTCCCTTAGTACTGAGTTATGTGTATAGAATACATTCCATCAGCGATATATACTTTAGGGAAGAATACATATATGTGTTTAAAACTGGCCTTTTTAAGTCACCTCTATTCAGAAATGCCAGTGTTTCAGAGGTTGATACAGCAAGCATTTCTTATAAAAATGATGGGGTTTGTTTTATCAGCAAACCATGTTAAACATCACCTTTTATAAATGTTGAAATGGATCAAAGTAGTTGACATCTGACCTTTCAAGAGATTGTTTAAACTTACAAGGCTGCATAGGAAATTATATGCTGGAAGAAATAAATAGAAGTTTCAGGACTGTCATCTGAATGGAATGAATAGTGCCATATAAACTGTTCTGAGTTGTATGCATCTAGTCAAATGTGGACAGCTATGATTCACATTTCTACAGCTGAGTTAATCCTGTAGACTTCCTGTATAATGAATGGAGAATATTAGGTGACACCTACACTGTTTAATCTAACTCCTGACTCCCTGGTCAGTTACACCAGAGTGATTCATGTCATGGCCTGTTTTTCAGGCCAGACACTCCAAAGCTGAGTGGTGGCATCCACACTTTCTGGACTGTCATTCAGCTCCGGATTTAAGGCATATAGGTGTAGGTGTCTAAACAAACAGGGTTAATGCAGCTGCCAGTAACCAGATAGCTTGCACTATTTGGGATTTCTCCTGATGTCCAGCTACCAACCTGGGCACAGATTTTCTTTTGGTCCTCTAGTAGATCTATTATCCTTGTACATATGGGAGATCTATGTCTTTTCTGAGCAGCAACTGAAGACCAGGCAAGATCCCGAAGGGAATATCACATGACACTAGCTTCCCACATAGGGGCAACAATGAAATTAAGCCTTATGTCCAGAAACATATGGGATTATTATAAACCTTGCAACATATTTTCCAACTCTAAGTAGACCCTCTGGATTCCATAGAATATCTTAAATGACATTAGGTACATCTGTTAAAAAACTGAATCCCATACCAAATATCCACTGACACTAAAGAGATAACGACTTGTAGGTAGAACCCTATATTAGACACATATATTTTCTGTATTTATAGGTTATTTCCATGCATATATTCTAAATATGGAAATTCAAGTAAAATTAATATAATTCTGTCTGTGTGGTTATTGCATTTATAGTTTTCACATTTATTAACACGCTTATCTGATGACACTGTTATATTATAAGCCCAAACATTTGCAAAGGGTTGAAAGAAAGAATGAAATAACATTTTCATGACCCATCTGTTCATTGTGCATCAAGATTTAAACTGACTGTCATAGGTTAGCAAGCATAGTCCCGGAAGGGATGTCCTTGCTAAGGGGTGCTTACAGTTTCCTCTGGGAACTGAAAGAACCTATCAGCTGGCCAGTTTGAATATGGACAATTCTCTAAGCCACTTAAAATTGTGGCCGCCTCTGTGATCCACACTTAAGAATAGACAAACTCCCCCTCCAAGCTCTCTCTCGTTTTCAGTGCTGGGACACGTGGCTGCAGGCCCCGTGTGGGGGCCAGCGGGCCTGGCCAGGCCCTGCTCGGGCCAGGCTGGGCCAGGCCATGGCCATCCTGGAGCCGATGGACCTGTTCCAGCCATGGAACCCCCCCTACTGCCTTGCCGTGGGCAGCCGGAGTGGCTCGGCTCTCCCCCCTCTCCACTGCGATAAGAAAAATTCAACATTCCAGCTGCAAAGCTGCAAGGCCGAGGTGAGAGTAACCCTTTTATTGCTGTGAAGAGCTGAAAACCTGAGGGAAGAGAGAGAGGAGATGCTTAAAGCTGAAATTCTGTTGTGAAGCTATGATATATCAGAGTATCCTGTTGTAATTCCATGAAGATATGGGGGGTGGAGTGTTCAACTTGTAAGCAAAAGCACCTGCACTGAGATAGGCAGATGCTGACGCAGCTGTAATTTGATGAGAAGTTTGGACAGGGAGAGATGAACCAGATGAGGACTTTTTGCTCCAAATGGGAAAGGAGAAAACCTCAGTCCCTAGAGATGCTCCCAGAGATAGTCTTAACGATGAAGATGAGGAAGACCCTTTGCTCCCAGGGAAGGAGAAGGGCCTCTGTTTTTGTTTCTGAACGGCTCAACCTTAAAATTGTACCCCAAAAACCTTCAAGAGTGGACCCTCGAAAGCAGTTGCGGGAAAAGCTGCAAGTCGGGGGAAAGGACTCACACACAGGCAGAGAGACACCTCTTCCTAAATGGACTGAACAATATTTGGAAGTGGGCGGCTGTCTCGTTGTGATAATGTTTTCATAGCATGAGCAAGAAGAGACTTCTCTTTCTAAATGGACTGAACAAGGTTATTATGGCAGTGGTAAACAGACTGAACATCTTAAGGGTTGTCTTTTTACATTGTCAGTGGGAGAAGGGAGGAAGGTGGGGGGAGGAGGACAGTTCTGAAGGTGGTACAATTTTTTTTTTTTTTTTCCCCTTCTTTTAGGTCTGTTAATAAACTTCTTTATATTCTTTCAAGTTTGGTGCCTGCTTTGCATTTCTCCTAATTCTTATCTCACAGCAGATAAACAGTAATGAGTATTTTGGACCAAACCACTACACTGACACATTCATGAAATGCAATTCTAGCCAGAAAAAAACAATACTGAAAAACTCTGGTACCCAAGTAAGAAAAAAGTACTGGAAATCCTTCATAAGTAACAACTGCTATCAATACAGTAAAGGATTAACTGCTTAATATTTAAAAAGTCATTGAAGGAGAATAGTAGGCAACTCCTGTAGCAATTCATACAACGGTGTTTTTAAAAACTGATTACACTGAGTTGTCCAGTTGTTTGTTGGATCCTAATTGTTTGTGATTCTAATCACAGAATCACAGAATCACAGAATATGTTGAGTTGGGAGGAACCGACAAGGATCATTGAGTCCAGCTCCTGGCCCTGCACAGCACCATCCCCAAGAGTCACATCGTGTGCCTGAGAGCATTGTTCAAATTCTTCTTGACCTCTGTCAGGCTTGGTGCTGTAACCACTTCCCTGAGGAGCCTGTTCCAGTGCCCAAACACCCTCTGGGTGAAGAAATTTTTCTAATATCCAACCTCAACATCCCCGGACACAAGTTCAGGCCATCCCTTTGGGTCCTGTCACTGGTCACCAGGGAGAAGAGATCAGTGCCTGCCCCTCCTCTTCCTCTCACAAGGAAGCTGTAGACTGCAATGAGGTGTCCCCTCAGTATCCTTTTCTCCAGGCTGAACACACCAAGTGACTTCAGCTGCTCCTCATATGGCTTCCCCTCAAGGCCCTTCACCATCTTTGTTGCCCTCATTTGAACTCTCCCTAATAGTTTAATATCTTTCTTATATTGTGGCATCCAAAACTGTACACAGCACTTGACAAGAGTCTGCACCACTGCAGAGCAGAGCAGGACAATCACCTGCTCTGAACATACACTGAACATACAACTTTTAATAAAACTTAGCGCATAATTTACAAGGCACTATCAGCTTTGTTCTGTAACTGCTGTCTCTTTAACTCCTCTGTGTGATTCTTTGTTTCCTCCGGTATTAAAACCCTCAGACCAAGGCTCTCACTGACACCCCTTTAAATATTTATTATTGATACTATGCTATTACAAAGCCCAAAGCACATGCAGCTACAAGCACAACACGCACATAAGAGCATACAGTCTGTACAACAAGTTATTATTGCTAGTGGGCTATTGCATAGCCCAAAGCAAGAAGCATATAACTGTTTATATGATAATTAATTAAACAGCAAACTGACTCTATTTCAACCTCATCTCTAAAAAGACTGAGTAGAAAGGGTTATTTCTGAGAGATGACTGACTGATGCTCATCTACCTTCTTACAACATTTCAGGTAGGTGTAAATTTATAGGCACAAGTTCTAGGTGCCTGTCCAAGTCGTACTTCAAGCAATGACAATACACAATGTTAGATAAGTGAACTTCCAAGAACATTTAAGTCTTCGGCATCAAAAGATCATGAAATAACCATTGTTCTGCAAGTTCTTTTTGAAAAGCGTTATCTAAAAGTCAGAGAAAAAGCTGATGATAGTGATGAAAGGGGGATAATGATGAAAGCTATGCTCCATTGAATAAGAAAATTTGAAAGAGCTCAGTGGTACATAAAATGAAGAATGATATTCCAGGGATATTTCAGGGAAAAAAAAAATATTTTGAAGTTTTGAAAATGATGTCTGCTTTCTGTTTATCTACAGAGAGACCTAGTATTCTATTTTGCTCATTAAAGAGAGAATAAACTCCTTCAGTCAGATCAGAAGACCCAGTCTTCCTGCTGACTACTTTTGTGACTTCAAGCAAGTCACTCAACTGTGTTTGTTTGGTTTCTTTAACGTGTGTTTAATCATCTCACCAAAATGCACTTCATATTTTGCACAAAGTTGGTGTATGGTGACTGTATTAAGGAAAATGTCAGTGTTTGTACTTATAAAGAACACACAGAAATAGAAGGTGTATAGATATAAAAAATATATTTCTAAGATATGGGATCTAAAGGTTTAAGGCTTTTGGCAGCAGATAATATTCATCTGTTTTTCTGTGTTCACCCTGGACTACCTTCTAGAGAAAAGTAATGAATTTCAAACCTCTCTCTGCTTGAAAATAGAAAAAACTGGATGAAAAAGGAGGATGAAATTGAAGTCACAACTGGACATGCACACAGAATGAAATTCATATGCTTGAGTAAAAAAAATCTGTGAACACAAAAAAGGATGTTGATTGGCTGACTCTTTTGATCATTCAAATATTTAAGCGAATGACTTTTACTTTCCTCCATAAGAAAATGCTGTGCTTGTGAGCAAATACATTCATTTTAATTCATATGAAGGGTAAGTATCATCTAGCAGGCTATCAGGACTTAAAATTATTTTTTCTAATCTTGTGTACATATTGATTTTCAAGTACAATTCTTTGATCTCAGTTTGAAGATCCTCAGAAATAAGAAACATTTAAGCAAGATCTTAAGGCTGCATGTATCCTAGTAGTGCTAGTCTGCATTAGAAGTGCTCTGGTCTGTTCCTGGGCACTGAAGACAACTCCATGATCCAGCCTGTTTCTATGCTAGAAAACTGCCCTAGGCTCCCAAACACTGCATACCGGGCAAGTACAACTTCAGAGCTAAACCATGTCCAGGAAATACTAGGGCAAAGGCTACTTGAAATAGGTCAAATCTGTGCCAGGGAATATGCCAAAATTTTTGGTAAACACAGACCAGTGTATACTGAATTTAATACTACATATACAGATGTTCTGGTTTTGTCAGTTAGTTTTGTGTCTGAATTACCAACGATATCTTGCAAGTAGACACAAAACTGATATATTTCTATTTCCCACTCATGCTATAGGAAATCATAAGACCAAAATACTTAAACCTCTATTTTCAAATATGATCAATATGAAGGATAACTAGAGAACATAACCCTGAAGCTGGACTCGAGAATTTATCCAATTTTCTTGCCAATAGCAGGTTTTGTCTTCTGACAAACCAACTCATTGGGATTCCATTTCTCTCTAGAGTAGACAGAAAATATTGAAAAAAGATTGGAAGATACAATAGCAGGAGATGAAAATGACTTCCCTAAAACAAAGACAAAAGGAAATAGGGCAGATTAGAATAAGAACCAAAAATCCTGACCGATGAAGTCTTTAATCAGTATCAAAATTTTCAGACTCTTATTAAAGGGACAGAGTATGAACAAAAACAACATGTGCCTGAATTAGATCTTTAACAGCATTTATAGAGGTCCACGAACTAGGTAACATGAAATAAAAGAAATATTCAATGTTACCTTTTGTCTCATAGTTTAAATATTAGTATTCTATGTATAATTACAGTGTACTTGCCTTTGTACTTGACAAATGTACTGTCATTTAATTCCTGTTGTCAAACATAAACTGCCAGCAACATCTATGAAGTCTTGCAGACTCAATTTAAACACTACAGAAAACAATTGTCATAGTTAGTGTATGAGAGATTTTTGAGCAATTGTGTTTACCACAGGAAAAATGAAGAAGCAGAACTGAAACTCTTATTTAGTAATGTAGTAAATGTGGCAAGATGTGTCTGGCTCTTTAGAAAGGAATTACTCATGGGTTGACTCTAGAAAATATGTTGCTTTCATTTATTATTTTTAATACATTAAACTGGCAAAATAAATTTTTTAACAGCTTCCCTAAATAAAAGAAACATACAAGCTTGGGAAGATCAGACAAGTTATTTGGATCCATTTTCAGGATAACGTATCTGCAGTCATCTCAGTATGTGATGAAAGTTACAAGCAGTCTTTCCTACTTTCCTATAGCAGGCCTTACTTGGTTTAGTTTGGAATTCCTCTGAGAGGATACTGCTTATATGAGTCTCACTATATCATAAAAAGGGGACTGCCCCAGTGTTCATGAACAAACACCAGTCAGTATTACTGTTAAACAGAAGTTATGACTATGATTTGAAAAGGCATGTTCAGGTCTAATAAGAAAAGAGGTTAAATGCAATACTTCACAGTTTCCTGTTGTGGATTAGCCTTGGCAGGCAACTAAGCCACACAACTACTTACTCACTCCTCTGCAGAGGAACCTGTGAGATAATCACAAGGTGAAAGTGCAAAAATGTGTGGGTTGTGATAAAGATTAATAGCAGAAGCAGCATATACAAGCAGTACAATAAAAGTAATTGATTCACTACTTTACCACTTCCAGAAAAGCAGGGCTCCATCATGTGTAAAAGTTACTTGGAAAAACAAATTCCGCACCCTTTCCTCCTTCTTTCTCCATCTTTTTTTACTGAGCATACTGGAGTAGGATATGGGTCATTCATTTAGTCAGTTGAGATCAGCTGTCCTTGCTCTATTTCCTGACAAATTCTGAGCATCATAAAGTCACAGAAAAGTTTGAGTAGAAAGGGACATTTAAACATATCCTAGAACAATCCTGCTGCCATGGCCAGGGACAAATCTTTCACCGGATCAGATTGCTACTCACCCATCCAAACAGACTGTGATCACATCCAATGATGAGACATCCACAGATTCTCTGGGCAACCTGTTCTGGGGTCTCACCACTCTCACTGAAAAAAAAAATCTTCCTTATGTCCAATCTAAACCCACCCTCTTTCACTTTCTCTATTGTACCGTCTCTTGTCATTTCCAAGCCTTGGTTAAAAGTCTCTGTCTGTGTGCACCCCCAGGCTCCTCAGTCATTGGGCAGGATGAGAAGTAGAGAAGGCTTGATGTTATGTAAGCACTGTTCAGCAAGAACTAAAATATCACTGTTTTACCAACACTATCTTGGTCACAAATCCAACTACTATGAAAAAAACCTAACTATCTGAGTCAAAACCAGTACAATATTAATTTACGCTGCATATTAAGCGATGAAAGTCTCAAAGAATAACTGACATAAAGAAGGCAAGCAATAACTGAAAACCACGCTAAGATTCACATTAATCATGGTGGTGATAGAGAACCATATTAACCCAATGTGTATTCTAGGATATTAATGATAATGAGTAAATAGTTCTCTAAAATTGTGGAAAAATACATATATTGCTTGTCCAGTCTAGTACTGGACAAGTATAGTGTATAGTCTACAGCATAGCAATGGAGTAGAACCTGCTATATTTGGGGGTTTTGAATTATTAATTTAAGCTGTAGATGATGCAATTAAATTGCTTAAAGTTTTGCTGCTGGTCAAAATTATTAAGTAACTATGAGTTTAATAGCTCAGATAAAATTATTCTTGTACAACTATTTATTATTCTATGTGTAGACGATTACCTAGCAACTATTTCACACAGTGAGATTTACTTGGAAAGCATGAAAATAGTACCTGGAAAATAAAATTCTACTTAAAAAATCCTACATAGAAAAGTAGGACAAATATTAATTGACTGATCTTTTGATTACATAGGTATTTAAAAGCAGTATTTTACAGCTGACTAGAAGTTTTTCCTATTATCTCATTTATACTGCAGTTCTCACAAAAGCTTACCTGTAACTGATTTTCTTTCCAATTACTTGGTCACATATTGTATGCTGATGCATGAGAAGACCAATTTATTTAATCAGCAATAACACAAATTCTTTGGGAAGTGTGAAAAGCAATAATTTTGAGCAAGAAGATAAAATAAAGAGTGGGAGAACTACTTCAGAAAACAAATGTAGTTATCACTTACTCTTAAATAAAACAGCTGGTTAAGTGAAATGCTAGAGGGAGGACTAGCAATGTAATACTTCTCTCTTATCAGATACCAGATAAACAAATGTTTCTGACAGAAAGAAAGAGGCTTCATCTGTGTTGTCATGTTAGTTCAAGATGACTGCATGTCGACATGTGTGTGGGCTTGAGTTAGGTCCACAGATCTGGCTTTCTTCATACAGGAGCTTGCTTTAAAGAAGGATGTATACCACCAAACCTCACTAATGCTCTGTGGCAATGTTTCAATTACTTCAGGAGGAGCATCTGAGTGTTACACTCAGAATCATGTTACAGGCAAAAGGGAACACACCATATGTTGAAAGCTAAAATTTTGAATGCTAGACCAGTTAATGTTTTACAAATCTGAATTATCTAAGGAACACAAAGTAACAATGATAATACACACTTATGCATACTTCCACATGCTGATGCATTATGAGTATCTACTTCTTTAATGCTGAGATCACACTTCCACCACCTACTGGGAGATGGGAAAAGAAAGGTCTTGTTTTCATAGTTGACTTTATTTCTCACTATCCTAATCTATTTTAATTAGCAGTGATGCAAATTAATTTTTCTCGATTGAAATCTGTTTTGCCCATGGCAGTAATTGATAAACAGTCTCTCTGTATTTATCTCAACCCATGAGCTTTCTATTTTCTTCCCCTGAAGAAGAAGAGCTGCGTGAGCAGCTGGGTGGGATGTTGGCTCTTAGCCCATCAAAACCAACTTCCCGTGTGCACTCTTGAGTATCTACACCTTTGTTCTGGTGCTGAAATAACCCCTCCACACTCCTTCTAGGTCTAAAGGTTGTCCTTGTAAGTCATTCCCACAGTTGCTGGGCTGCAGGATGTGACCATAGTTCACCTGTGCCTCAGGCCTTAGGCCAGAAAGAACAGGATGCCTATGGCAAATGTAGCCCTCTTGTCACAGGACCCTATTCAGGGCTCTGGGAATGTGCTTCTCCTCCCTTCCTCCCTCCTCCCTCCCTCCCTGACACCTCTCTACTGGAACCTTCAGGTTAGGATGGCAAGTGCTGCCGCCCCAGCTCCTTATACAAAGGTCTATTACTCCCACTTCTGCCCAAGGTTTGTCACGCTGTTGCATTCACACAGCCGACTGTGCTCCCCAAGTCAATACCTGCTTCCACCAGGAGGACAAGAGTTGCAGTAGGGAGCAGGGCCGAAAGACAGGTGTGCTCCTCTTATGACTCTCAAATGTTTCAGATAGAAACAACTGAGAGTGATTCTTCAAGTCAAACCTTTTCTGAAAACATCTGTTACAGTTGAGTATCTATACATCTATGAAAATACCAGGGAATTAGACACACATACAATGAGATTACTTAGAAGATTTCTAAAGAAGGTCAGTCTCATAAAACTTGAATGATATTAGCATCACACTGCTTATTGTTATTCTTGTATGTTATCAGTCAATGTTATCAGTGTATGTTATCAGTGCATTTTCAAAGCAGCCAGTTCCTAAAAATCATATCCTGCTTTACTTTTGAGTGTGCAATAGCATAGCTGCAGTTACTGATGGTCAGCCACTAAGGCTGAGCTGGTCAGTCTAGAGAGCTCCTCATTGAGATGGGTTAGGATTGAGGCTGAAGAATTTCAGTACTTGACCCTATGTCAAAACAGAATGCTTTCTGACCAGGTTCTCTGAGACGCTCCATGTATGGAGGGTGAAATATTTAATACCAATTTTACTGATATGAAAATTATTGATGTTTCACAGGATTATGAGTTTTGCCAGTTATACAATGTTTGCATACAAGTTATACAAAATTCTTGAAAACACAATACAAATTTAAGCAGCACTTAGCAAAATACAGCAAGCACAATGCCCAGTTCAATGACAATTCCAAAGTGATTCCCCTTCCTGGTGTCTATAAAATGCTCACCATCTCTATATTCATGTCCCACATCACCAGGAAGAAATACATGGATTGAAGCCAGCTCAAGGCCATTGGTGTATTTGAAATATTTTTGCTAGTTGTCTAGTTTTTGTCATCTCTGTTGCTCTGAGCTGTATGTTTATTCCTCCTATTCCAGGAAGACAGGATCAGGGAAACCTTTACACCACCAGCTGATCCACTCAGCTGTTGATAGTGGTTTTCAAGTCGTTTGCTCTTATCCCATGCTTAAAATGCACATCATGACAAGAGATGTCTGGGACCAAGGTTTTACACAGCTTCCAGCACACCTCCAGGAAGGGCAATTTTCTGCTTTATATTGGCATGAATTTTTTAATACGGGCTTATTCATTTTCCATAGATAGGGAAAAAATTGGCATATAATTACACCTGCAATAACTTTTAATATAATTTTGCGCATTTTTAATATTATTTTTTAAAAGATACAGTTTAGTGAGAAGAAACTATGCAAACAGAGAAAAATATTTTGAAAGTAATCCAAATAACTAGTTGACTAGCTAGCTATTTCTCCCACTGTTTCCTGGAAACTGGAATGATATCTATGGCTTCAGATACTTTCTTAGGTATTTCTTTGTTCAAAGTTGACTAATCATTTCAAGAATGTTACTTCACTTTCAGGCTTTGAAGAGGATATTGCAATACACCTTTAAAACATGCACTTGAGGTGTCTTCCTTTTTAAGCGTTCTCTCAAGGTGTGTTGGTAAGCATCTTTTCTGGAGATACTGAGATTTATTTATGCTTCTTTATTCAGCAATTCCAAACCGCGTAAATAATGCAGGAATGTAAGTAACACTATAGAACTAAACACAGCAAACAAGTAGAAAGCTTCGAATATTGCTATAGACCATATTTATTGTATTCTCAGGAGTTTTGAGATTATGTTATCTAAAAAGTAAAATCTTTACCTGATTTGTGATTTATGAGATTTATGTGTGATACTCATTTTATTGTGATGAATTTTTAAACACCTATATGCTGTGGTAAAGAAGAATGTGCAGATACTTCACGAAAAGACAAGTTTGTAAACATAAAACTGGGGAAAAAAACCAAAGGAAATTATACCTTTTTTTTAATCAGATGCAATACTACCAGAGGTTTTGTTGATCTCCATTTGTTTTTTTCAATAGTTACCTTCCAAAAGATAGGTAATCTAATTTAAATTCATGCAGAGTGAAAAACCTGAAATCTTTCTTCATGTCTGATCTGGATATATGCACCAGCAACAACCCAGTTTTTTTATCAAGCCACTTCAGACATAACAGCTTCCTCTCCCTTTTTAATTTGTGTGGTTGCTTTTATATGTGATAGTACAGCTCTTGCATGAAGATGGAATAATCTTAAATGAAGAAAACTTACTTTTAAGGGTCTGTAATTAATGGCATACACAATTAAAGCTACCAAACATAAAGCAGAGAAAGAAAGGAAAAGAAAAAACTAAAGGGAAACCTCTCTCCAGTGCTCAGGTCAGAAGAGCAACTGGGTCACCAGAGAAGCATCCCTTGGGCATCTTCTACAACACACCAAGTAGTATGACAGTGAAGATGATAGTGATTGATGATTTTCATCTTTTCTCCCTAGTACAATTACCCTTTTCAGTGAGACTACCTCAAGATCCCCAGTGGTAGATTCTGTTTATGGCTGTATCAGTGCTGGTGAGAGAAGATTAATTAGATGTGCATGTTGCATGCTGATTAATTGTTAAGTTTTGTGCATGTATACTAATTAGTTAATATATATCAAATATGAAAACTGCTATTATCTTGTTATCTACTATTTATTTACCATAATATCATTGTTTAGAGTAAGAGCTGTATGGTGAATGATGCGGGATCTCAGTACAAATGTCACTTGAGGTCACTTGTGTGGGTAGCCATATTGAGCAGTAGATATTCTGGATTTGTCTTCTGGATGATCAATGTTAGCTAAAATAAGCTCTATTATCAACTTTCATTAGTCAAAGAGAAAAAAACAAACTCTTTCAGGAGACAACACAGTACATATATTTTCTTCCTGCTTATTGCACTCTGCTGACTAAAGATGGAAAATTAAGGAGTGATTTGGTTTTAAATATTGTTTGTTAGTGTCACTTTTGGCATTATGGGGTATCCTGTTCGGTCTTAGGATGGTTTCCTGCAGAAGTATCTACTAGCATCACACAGAGGTCTGAAATAACCTCTGCTATTTTGGGACTTCTTCTTTCTAAAAAATACACTTAAGTTTGGTCTGCAGTTTTCATGGCTGGAGATATAATGTGGCCGCAAAATTGTCATTCGTATATTATAATATCTTTTACTGAATACTTTTAGTGAGAAAACCCCACTGTTATTCACAAAACTAATTCAAACCTGCATCATCACACTGATGGAAAACTGCTGAAAGTCAACTAACAAAGTTATGTTAAATTGCAGTGGCCAAGGAGGTGTAGCCAGGATTTGGGTTAGACCTAGTTTTATTTCTGTTTTGGATGGAGAAACAAATGCCACATTAATTAAATTTTCAGATAATATGAGATTGGAATGTATTGCAAATACCATTGTGGATAAAAAAATAATCTAGCTAGACCAAAAGAAGTTTGAATTATTGGCTGGAAATAAAATTATGTTTAGTCTTGGGAAATATGCAAGCTATGCATCTGGGGAATAACAATTCAGAAAGACCATTTGAGGGAAGGAAGGAGGGAGGAAATTTTTTGGCAATAAAAACTAGGGGTGAAAAGAATAAAAAAATTCATGTGAATGTGAAGGTACTGTAACAATCAAAAAAATAAAGCAACACTGAAATGCAGAAATATGACGTTGGAAAGTAAAGTCAGATACTCCTAGCTTTTTGGTATTAGAAATTAGGTTTTAGAACACTGAGGAGACCATGACACGTTATAATGAAAAGTAGCGTCACAAACTGTAAATGTTTAGAAATTCAAATAAACCCAATTCATGGTTTGGAAGAACTAATGAGAATATTAAATAATAAAAAGTCTGCATACTATATATTAGTTACAGGAAATTGCTAATGAGAATAGCAATTTGAAATACTGGAAGAGTACAAATACTGAAAACAAAGAGCTGTAAATAGAAAAATTAGGTGACATTTGCTCAAAGAGAAATTAAGCTTTCAAGGTAACCAACACATTGTAGATATATGTGTCTGGTTTTTAATTGTTCATGTTTAGAGATACTTGCATAAATCGTTGTGTTGGTTTTGGCTTGGAGAGAGTTAATTTTCTTCATAGTAGCTGTTATGGCGCTGTGTTTTAAATTTGTGCTGAAAATGGTGTTGATAACAGAGGGATGTTTTAATTACTGCTAAGCAGTGCTTATACAGCTTTTCAGACTCTCACACCACCTCACCAGCCAGTTGATGCATGGTGCACAAAAACCTGGGAGAAGACACAGCCAGAACAGCTGACCCCAAATGACCAAATGAATATTCCATACCGCATGATACTATGCTCAGCATATAAAGCAGGTGGAAGAAGAAGGAAGGAGGGGATGTTCAGAATGTTGACATCTATCTTCCTGAGTCACCCTAACTCATGATGGAGCCCTGCTTTCTTGGGGGATGGCTGAACACCTGCCTCCCCATGGGAAGTGGTGAATGAATTTCTTGTTCTGCTTTGCTTGTGTATGCGGCTTTTGCTTTATTTATCAAGTTGTCATTATCTCAACCCAAGAGTTTTCTCACTTTTACTCTTCCAATTCTCTCCCTCATTGCAATGAGGGCAATTGAGCAAATGGCTGTGTGATGCTTAGTTACCAGCTGGCGTTACACAACAACAACAGTTCCTCTGGTTAGTGGTGCATTTCACACAATAATTAACACTTAGTATTGAACAGCATTTAGTAAAAATTTTTCTAGAGGTTCTTCAGAACTGGATTCTCCCATCTAAAGGCAAATAAGTAGATAAAGACAATGGTATATATACCCTTTGGGGATGGATGGTTTAGATATTGTGCTCATGGCAAGCATAAGAGAGAAAGCAGTTTTTAATTACATTTCTTTAGGATCTTCTTCCTACTCAGTTATTCTGACCTCTGGCTAGAATTCTCTGTACCAAGAAACTTTGGAAGGCTGAGGCTATACTGTGACCAATGTTTGGAATACCTTTATTCTGCCACTCCTGATTTTGAGCATCTGGCCCCTGTCTGTTCAGCTCAATCATTTGATGGAACAGCATCAGCCCCCAAATATATGTATATGTAACGGGGCTGACAGACTCTCTTTATGTGGCCTCTCTACAGGTCTCCTCCTGTACTGCCTCTACACTGATATATTTCATTGTGTGATGACTGTGAAATATTAGGACTTTCCTTACATTTTATAGTAGTTTTTAATCGGTAATTGTTTTAGTACCAATCTGTAATTTTCAGCTGATTATGTCTTTGTTTCACCTAAGAAGTTTCTGCAAGGTAGATTCAGAAAGGGGAAAAAAATCACTATCCTCTCCCATTCTTTTTAACTCCCATTTCCTTAAAGTCTTAAATTATGTAGACTCTGCATGTATTCCATATGTGTGGTTTTCTTGAAAGGAAAGTTGCGGTATTCCAACGTGGTTCTCATTTATATGATCCATGTGTATCTATTCAGGTTGTCTCCAAAGACAGACAAGAGAAAACCCATTCAGTGACATTGCAGAACTAGGAGACAGGAAACAGAAAGTGGGGTGCTTATTCAGGATTTGAAGGAGAAATACTGCACAATTTAAGAAAGCTATTGCATCAGAACAGTTACTTCAATCCTTTAGTCCACTTCCAGCAGATGAAGGGAAGTGATTATTTCCTTCTGTTGCCTGAAGACTGCATGTGTAGGACTGTGTCCATTTGGGACTCCACAATACAAAAAGACACCACCAGGAGATAGCATAGCAGAAGCCCATCTGTACAGGGGCTGCACCACATAATGTTCAAGGAGAGGATGAGAGGATCAGGTTTGTTCAGCCTTGAAAAGTGGAGGATACCATGGGGATCTTACTGCTCCCTACAAGCTTCTACAAGAGGTTGTTAATACAAAGCAAACAAAAACAGAGCAAGAATTTTCCAAGGAGGGCAGTGGATAAAAAATTATGTTGAAAAAGCACAGTGGGAAAAAATGGAAATGGGAAATTCTAATTTGATATAAGAAAAAGATCTATCATTGTGTGAGTGATTGAACTCAGGGAAAGTCTTCTTGGTGATATTCTTGAAGATATTCAGAACCAGACTGTCCATGATTTGAGTAACCTGCTTAGTGTAGAACCTTGGACTGTGTGGCTTCTGAAGATCCTTTTCACCTTGCATGCTTCTGTGCTTCTAATAAAACATGAGCCTTTATGGAGATACAGAGAAAATGTGACGGGAGGAAAATATGTTTACATGTTCAGATGAGATTAGAGAAATACAGTACAAGCAAGTGTGTACAAAGTATTAATTCTTTCATAGTGACTGAACTATGTCTAAATGTAGATGTTCCTATTTCCATTTTCAGTACTTAATTTAAAGTTTACTAATCCCTGCTTGTATTCTAGCCCAGTACCATATTGATTGGCAGATTGTGGATAAATCTTTTATCATCTGAGTTCTCTCATCATAGGGACCTCGTCAAATAATAGCCCTCTCATGGAGCAAAACAGTAGCAACTGAGCCTACTCTCCAAAATCACATGGGGAGAAAGGATCATGAGAAAGAAGTAAAGAGAGATCTAGTTTTGCAAAATAAAAAAAGTAGCTAAATCCAAAATATAGGTATATATTGAATTTTGGCTTGAATTCTAGTGAGTGCATATTCTTAGCATGTAACTACTAAGTCCCTAATTCACTTTGGGCTTAGCTTACCTTCTAGCACAATTTTTTACCTATACCATTAATATACCACAAATTCATTTCTCTCTTTACTAAATACACTTCCATATCTGACAGGTATATAGTTTTTTATTTCTCATCACAGCAAATTCTATTGTCTGATGTAAGGCAATTGTTTCCAATGTATATTTTTAAGCTTGATATGGCAGGTTTTCAATATCATTATCTATTTGGACAAAATGTATGTGGGCTATGAAGATATTAAAGTGAAAATTTGACAATAACATGAAAAAAAATCTTTTCTTACAAAAGAAGCACATCTTTATAGTTGGATTTAATACTGAATTTTGAAGCTGCAATCCAATTTTAGAAAAAAACCGAACCTTTGAGTTTCTTTTTTTTTTATGGTTTTCACAAAAGACAGTGAAAGGGAGACAAGCCTATAATATTTATGCTACATTATCGACAAACATCAGTCTGTAAACTGACCTTGCAGTGACCCTACATTCAGCAAAATAGCATGCTGCTATTCAAGGATAAGTTTAGAAAAGGACTTTGTCTTGTCTAGATTCAGTGGAGTATTTGCTGAACACCACAAACTTCATTTGCTAGTTCTACATCACAAAATAGATACCTAAAAATCAAAGGAAATCTTTGAAATAGAATCTGTAAATAGCAAGCCTTTGACCTGGAACTTAATAAAGTTTATATAAAACTTAATAAAGTTTAATTGCTGTGCTACTTTTGGCTTCCTGACCGATCTCCCAATATACAGGAATTGGGAGTCACTGTTAATACCGTCCCTTTGTGGCTGTTTCCAATGGCTGTTTACTTGATTATTCACAACCTATCTTTTAAGCTGTTTTTTAAATGTCTGTCTTAATAAATAAATACAATAATGAATTGAACCAACATTTTTGAAATCTAATAATACAAATTCCACTGAACATATAATTTCCATTCTGCCTATGACAGACTTCCTTGTCAGTTGATTTACTTAGTGATGCGAGTATTTTATAAGAAATGCCATTTTCTTCACATTCCACCATTATAGGGACGAAGGAATCTGATGAAATAGAAGATTTATTGGTAAAATAATCTGTAAAACATTATGTGCATCCTCCACATATAGTTCAATAAACTGAAGAAAAAACCCCAGAATATTTTTTATTGAAGAATAAATAATTTGAAAAAAAAAATTAACTAGTTTGTCATATCCACATTCAAATAATGCCATCAAAACTTTATAAATTTAACTAAAACTAAATTTACGAAAACTGACAGAATTATTAGACTGACAATAAAATTCCAAGCTTAATAAACAACCACCTCATTAATGAAGTGTAAAGACAATTGTAAGGAGACACTTAATTAGATCATTTATAACTCATTAAGTAGCAAACTGCTATACCCCCTGTTGGTTACTGTTAGGGATGAAAAGAGATGAAACAGCAGAACTGTTGTTTCAGATGTTAAGCTTCATTTACATCTTCCAATGTAAGTCTGTCTTCCAAAGCAGCTAGTCTACATGTGTCCATTTATTTCAGTAATATCACTTTTTCTGCTGAAGCATAATTAATAGGTCCTTGAAATATGAGAGCTTAGTATCTACAGAGTGTGCTGTTTTATTGTCTCAGTTTGCAATGTAATTGCAATTCAAGTTAAAAAATGTACACAAAACTTTGCTAAGTGGATGTAAGAGCTAAAGGTATTCACTTGTCTACAACAGGACTTCTTTCATTTGGAAAGGTGGCTGAATCAGACAACATTCAATGGAGGTGATGCTGCTTTTTCTGAATTCGTGAGTACCAACAAACAAGTGTGAAGAAAAGTAACTTCTATCTATTATACTTTGAGCAGCAGAGCTTGTCAATAAGTAGGTCTTCCAAGTGGAGATGTGAACAAGATGTCATAAATTATCGCATGGTACTGTCAGGTCTTCTCTTTCTAACATTCTTTAAACTTAAAGAATTAAGTTACAACTTAACTGTCTTTCAAATAGAAATGACAGTAAGTGAACTACACCTTAGTGGAAGGACATAAGCATGTAAATTTCCAGTCTATACGTTTTTGGAATTCAGATAACATCTCTTAGAATTAATATAGGTGATCACCTTAGGTGCTACTTCATCAAAATATTACACATTTGGCTCAGATATGTGTCATTGCAACTTGTATGATTACCCCATGATACCAACTAAGCAGTTTTAGTGGCTCTGAAGATCCACAGAGATATAACCACTATTAAACCAGATGTCTAAGGGATTTTGCATACTACAGGCTTGATCCAGTCTGGAAAGTTAAATACCTATCTCTAAAATATTCTTTACTTTAGTGGTTGCCATATTGCTGACAAATGAATATATTTAGCCTCCTTTGGGACTAAGAAATTCCCACTTCCTGGTTAAATGTTAGACCTAGGGACCTCCAACACTAATTCTGAAATTAGCTGTGGCACATGGAAACTTGGAAGGTCTTTAAGGGGACTTTAATTCACTTTATCTTACATAGATCAATACCAATGTCCTAGGACAGATGTTCCTAAGAAATCCTGTGCAATTAGACACCCAGAGAATCTCAGACTAGAAGGAAAATAATTAAATATTTTTGAATGCCAGTGAGGGTAATAAGTCATGGGAAAAACACAGACAAAATTGCTGTCTTGGTCTTGGTTTGACTTTAAACACCTAACTCATAACATGGACCGTGTGTTACTGAAAAAATTGCACTCCTTCTCATAAGGAAAAGGATCTGAAGTAGGAAGCCCTGGCTTTTTGCTCTCCCACAAGTCTGTGATAAGGACAAGTGTATCTACCTTTCCCTAGAATAAATTAATTTTATCGCCACTATTAATTGATGAAACATAAATATTTTGAGTTAAAAATGCATTATTATGCAATATAATGACTTGTAATTTGGACTTGCTTCAACATAATGTATTCAGAGTGTCATCACATAGTAAACAGCATGCATAACATAGTACAAATAATCATATGCTTAAGCAATAGTTCTGAAAAAAGATCTCCATGGTATTCACTTTCACCTTATTATTCTAAACCAAACTCATGTTGGTTTTTTGTGTATATTCTGGCTGCTGGAGAAATACTATTTCAATTTTGAGTAATGCTTTGGGTTTTAGGGTTTTTATATTGTAGCTAAGTTATGTTTTTTGATTCTAAAAAAAAAATAATAATAGCTTTATGAATTTTCAAGTTTGAAGAAAGAAAAAAGGAAAAACTCATTCTTAACAATGCTGGTGGTTTTTTGTTTGTTTGCTTTCTTACATGTATTGGTTTTATCTGGGACAGAGTTAGTTTTCTTCACAGCAGTTTGTATGGGTCCATGTTCTGCCTTGGTGCTGAAAAGTGTGTTGGTAACACAGGGATGATAGAGTTACTTCTGAGCAGTGCTTACACAGAATCAAGGCCTTTTCTCCTTCAGACCCCATCCCTCCAACAGGTAGGCTGGAGGTGCAGGAGAAGGGGAAGCAGCCAGGACAGCTGACCACAACTGACCCAAGGGATGTTCCATACCATACATTGTCATGCTTAGTATATAAATCTGTGGGAAGAAAAAGGAAGGACATTCAGAGTGATGGCATTTGTCTTCCCAAATAACCATGACAGGTGATGGAGCCCTGGTCTCCTGGAGATGGCTGAACACCTGCCTACCCATGGGAAGTGGTGAATTCCTTGTTTTGCTTTGCTTGTGTGCACAGCTATTGTTTTTCCTATTAAAATGTCTTTTACTCAACCCATGAATTTTCTCACTTTTATTCTTCTGATTCTCTTCCTAATTGCAACAGGGCAGGAAGTAACTGAGCAGGTGTGTGGTGCTCAGACACCACAACAGAAAATTTTTTGGTTTATTTTTTTACTGGAGTCTTTCTGTCTTATATTTTGCTATCAAAATCTGCTCAAAACTAACAAGTAAATTTAAGCCACACTGTGTAGATGGCACAAATCTGGCTTTAGCTAATCAAACCAGAGAATAATGTAAATCACTTTGATAGAGCCAAAGAAAACTTGCTTACTAATCAACATGATGAGAAGTGGCATCTTCTACTGACTAATACACTGTAGTATCCACTGAAAGGGTAATTAAGTTTTATGTCTGACTTTAAGACTAGAACAGCTACAAAAGAAAAAATAACATAATTATGTATTAAAGAAGTTGTCGTCATTAAAGGCTGTGATAAAATCCATAAGAATAAGAACGTGGAACTGAGTTAAAAACTGTTTTGATCTCTACAGTGTAAATTTTGTTTTCCACAGTGTAAACAGCAAAGCATATTTTTATTGGAAAAATAAGTGTCATAAGTTGGAATAGACAACGGTAAAATTCATTATGTTTTATGTGACCTAAGGTAAGTAACTAAAACCAGGGTGATTTTTCATGTCCTAGATAGCATAGGAGTAATGATATTTTGAGACAGAGAAGAAATGAGAATTTAAGTTTCTACTTAAACTATATAAAAGAAATCAGACTATGTACCTGAATATCTTATTTTGAAAAGAAAAGTCTTAAAGCAGGACAAAAATTAATCTCAAATATTCATAAATGTTTAAATGATACTGTCTTTTAGTAGTTCTATGCATTTTATTATTGACCTGCAGGGAAATTTGAAGTCTAGTGTATGCCTTTGAGACCTCAAGCACTTAGGATTGGCAAAAGACAAAAACACTTCCAAATCTAATTCAATGTTTAAATAGCTCTAAATGAAGAACCCTTCTTCTGCCTCTTATTATGACCTTTAAATTTACTTTTTTAAAGTATCTATTTCATTCTGCACTGAACAGTATATTAATACAAACTTTGAATGATCAGTTATATTTTACTGTGTAATTTAGTTATAGCTAGAGGGTGAATGGGCTGTGATGAAGGTTAGAATATCCATTATTCTAATGTCCCTTGGAGAGAAAAGACGGGGAAAGTGGCCAAAGACCTAATTTATCACCTAAAAATTCTAGCTTCTCTGAGATATTGATTGCAATGTTTCTCTAAAGAACATGATAAATGGTGTAAGAGACATGAAATATTTGAATATTAGAGGAGATATCCTTTGCTTTCATGAGAAATGTGTAGTTTTCTTATATATCTATGCTTGCATTGATATTGTACTGTAAAATATAAGTCTTCTAGTAATAATTTTTAGGGAAATGTCACCATTGCTCTTTAGAGAATAATTTAATATGCCACCTTAGTCTTTCCTCCTAATGCCATACTCTGCCTCTAAAAGTTTATATCTATAGGTGTTCTATATCTATAGGTTGAAGGAAGGTCTTTATAGCTTGACTGATATGAACTTTCTAGTGAGTCTAATACATATTTTTGGTTCAATCAGAAGATTGGTAAGAGAAGATTTTGGAATATCTAAAATCTGATGTGTCACTTAAAGTATTACAGGTACCAATGAAATTAATAATTTTAAACCATTGTTTAAAATATTGTGTATTTTCAAGATTACTGTGATCTTAAGAATTTTTCGAAGTTGTTAAGTAAAAGAATACAGAATGAAGTCTTACTTCATTGGTAGAAAGAAATTAATGGCTGGTATCTGCTGTTGTAGGATTCAAAGTTACAGAGGTAGGTTCTGTAAGCCTATACACTTATGAATAACTATAATAAAAATGAATTTTTTTTTTAAGTACAAGCAAAAAGTAAAAATCACAGAGAAAGGACAACTATGAAGTTAATACTCTAATATTTAGGGTGTAGTAGCTTGCAGTATATGCTTGTCACAGTCTTTTAAAATTGGTCAGTCATAACTCAGGGATTTTGATCAAGGATGTTTCTGTGTTTAGATTTATTAGAGCAAGATATATCATGCTGGATTCAGCAGCCCATGAGGGTTGAGGCTGCTGTTACTTTATGTCCACTTGTCCAGCCAGCGGTGAGCCTGAAGATGTATTACCAGCAGGTACATGCAGAATGAATGCATATGTGACATATATATATCAAATATTATATATATAAAAACATATATACATTGCTCACCACACAAGTCACAGGCAGATGCCCAGAGTACTTACCTGGGAAAGAGTAAGAAAGGAGGCATTATCTGGAATTCCAGGTCCAGGTTCTGAGGTCTCCAGTGCAAGTAGTATGTAGACATGCTAATAACAAGTTTAATAAAGGACCGTGGGGATGATTAAGGAATTGCAGCATTTGTCATATGAGGAAAATCTGAGAGAGCTGTAACTGCTCAGCCTGGAAAAAAAGAATGGTCAGGAAGATCTTACCAATGTGTATAAATATCTGGGGTGTGTGTGTAAGCAAGAAGCACCAAGGTTCTTCTCTGAATCCCTTCCCATCTTAACGATTCTGTGTTGATATGATTTTACTAATTATTCATTTCAGAATGGATAATATATTTCACTTCACCATTTTCAGAATCTGTAATTCTAATATATCGTCAATTTTTCACCCCCAGAAAAATTCAGTCTTCCACAGGGAACTTAGCTTGTAAGACTTCTAAGTGCCTATTGCAGATGCATGTCTATTTTTACAGGTATAGATACATTTTTTTAACATAGACACAAAATTTTCCTTAACCATATAAAAAAAATGATATTTTTTAGGAGGTGTTATACTGAGATAGGACTGAGATGGGTGTGGTGCTGGTGTTTAAGCAAACACTGCTATTTCAATTGAGCAATCAATGGTTCCTACTCAAAATATTTCTCTTTCTGCATGTATAAACTGTTATGAAAGTCTTCAGTTACTTGATGAGATTCAATCTGAAACCTTCATTAAGAGGTTGAGGTCTGCTCTGAGCCAGTTATCTCAACTTCTGTCACAATTAGTAGAGGCTAAGTTGAGATCTAGTGTCCCATAAATAAGTTTCTGGTGATTTTTTTTCCATTTTCTTAACGTGTCCCTCCTGATCTCCCACAGTCAGTTCAAAAAGTTTTGTATTCTCCACAGCTCCTGTTTTTAAACTATTAGATATATTGAACTATAATCAAATAATTCTCAAACTTTTTTTTTTGTTTTACAAATAAATCAAAATTAAATAACAACATTTTAAGTAGTATTAGGCAGTCTTCCTGCTTTGAAGGAGAGGAGGAAGAGCCTGATACAAAAAAGGTGGTAAGGTATTTGAACGTATTAGCAATCAAACTAATCCTGTGCGTTACACAGTAATACTAACAAATGACACAGCTAAATTTGTTAACTAAGAGAAACTAACTTAACTAAGAGAAAAAGTATAATAGTTCTATTTTGTATTTTGAGAGAAGGAAGACATGTTATACAAAGGGATGATTGAGTATTTTCCCCTGTATCCGCAGCTAAAAATAGTATATTAGTAGCCAAATCAGTGTCATGAAAACTTGGATCCTGCAAGCTGTACTTTATAAAACTTCAAAGTTAATAACTAATTACATACTACAGAAATTATCTTAAAAAAAAAAATATAAGTATTTTTGGTGGTATGCTAATATTGCAAAAGGAAAGAAGATGAATTAGAAGTGTGTTTTTAATTTTCTATATCCTCCTGGAATGAGACCAAAAGAGGAGATGATTTAATAGAATACACAGCACTAAATTAATATTTAAGTCTTTGTAGAACTAGTGTAATGATACCTTGGGGATGATAGCACTTACAAGCATCTAGGGAAAAGAAAATAGTTCAATTTTTGCTTCATACATTTGCTTGGATGTTCTGATAATAACTTTTCAGGAACATGATAATTTAAGACTGCCCAGTTATGGTTTCAAAGGACTATTTCAAAGGTAAGGATACAGCCATTTCTCTTATTTAGTTTGTTTAAGTTATCAGCAAAAAGGAGTTTTAATTTCAAATGGCACAGCACTAGCTATTTTATTGCATTTTGAGTCCTTACATTAATATGATTAAGTTCATCTGTCTCTACATGTGCTGCAGTTTACTTCATTGTCAATTGGTATTGCTAGGATTTTAATGGTTTCCTGTGGACCTGGAAGATATCCTGCAGATTTTTACACAGTGTTAACTTAATTACACATCTACCTCTATTTGCTTTACTTGTTATATTTTTAATTTTTTATGACTTTGTTATTGAGCTCAGATTATTCTAATCACACCTTGAATAGCTCTTTTAAGCCTTTTTTTTTGTTTTTGATTATTCGGTTTGGAGGAATAGTTAGTGGCTTTTACTGTTCTCAAGAACCAGGAAGCTCTGAATGATCACTAGAAAGGAATCTATTATCTACAAGCATGACATTAGACATCAGCTGAGATAATGTATCTTTTGATAGCCAAGAGCAATAAAATCACAGAATGACAGAGTTGTTAAAATTGGAATGGGCCATTTTAGATCATCTACTCTTGTTCAAGCAGGGTCAGGCAGATCTGGTTGTTTATGGTTTTGTCCAGTCAGGTTTTGAATATCTGCAGGGGTATCTCTCTGGGCCACCTGTGTTTACTGCCCCCAGAGGAATTTTGTTTTGCTTTTGTGAAGATGAAATGTCATGTATTTCAGTTTGTGCATATTGACTCTTGTCCTTTCACTGGGCAACACTGAGAAGAGCCTGGTTCCCTCATGTTTCTTCCCATCCATCAGTTATTTTTGAGTCAAAGGAGAAAAACAGTCATTCTCAAGAGTGTAGATTGTCTCATTTAGCACATATCTGACATACATTGGTTGCATCACAACTTCCTGAACAGAAAAAGACTCTAAAGTGTCCAGGTCGAAGGTAAGTTTCTGTATTATAGCTGTCTGAAGTTAAATAAGACAACCCCTCTGTAGCCTATCAATACTTCAATTAAATACATACTTATTCTGATTATAAACTCATAGCTTCACATTCTTTAAACTTTTCCATCAGTACAAACACTGTTGCTCCCAACACTAAAATTACAAGGTAAATGTAAGTGTAAGCACAGGTCCACCTTCATATTAGATTGATATGAGCAAATGCATACCCTGTGTAGACAGAATTTACTATGTAAATATCAGGAGAGAGTTGCTTTTAGTGACACAAGCTGCAGCAGACCAAAGGGAAACAATCTAGAAGTCAGTCAGTACAACAGGGGTGTTTACACAGCTTAAGCCAAACTGGAAGGTTTGTAAATTCAACGATGCATTAGCAAGGGAATTTCATCAAGCGAGAATGAATGTTATTTCTGTCAAGACTCTCTTACAGGTCAGCACACTTTTGGTGTGTGATAACCAAAGAAAATACATCTCACACAAGCAACTTTCTTCCTGTTTCCGATGAGAAAGGTTTCCAAAAGAAATGGCATTACTTATCATTGAGCAATAATTCTGACATTGGTCTGAACCTTTAGGCTTTGTAATACCAGATTTATAAATGTCCTGAAAGTCAAATTCTGATCATCGCATTGATGTATCATAGTGACATTTCTAAAAATCTGCACAACTGTCAGCAAGTAATTTTAATATAAAAGTAGAAACCTATATTGTCTGTGAAGTATAAGTATATAAAATGGCAGTTACATAACAGATGTAATGACAAATATTTCTCTTAAGAGCAATAGTTCTGCCTAGGTCTTATTGAGCTCCCATATACTTTTTTTTTACCTTTTTCTGTTCTAATCTGTAGAGTGAGATGAGATTAGAGATTTCATTTTGTGGGACTGATGACAGTGGTTTATTTGAACTATTTTTTTTCTCCATTCACAATTATTTCTTTAAACTATTTGCATCCATTCTGGAAACAAACTTCTGTTTTTTGCTTTTCTATTTCTTTTGATTGTCAATTGCAATAACCTAAAGGCCACAATAATAGCCTACTCTTTGTCATTTGTTTTGTCATGTTCTGATGCCTCTGTTGGGCATCCAAACATCTCAAAAATAATCCGCATAATTGCATTTCACATATGGCAGACATTCCTGTTATGGATGAAATAATGCACTTCACTTGTGAGAGAGAAGCTGCAGTATGCTTATTGATATAAACCAGTATTTAACAAAGTTTCATAACAAATGAAATAGTGGTTTAACAAGATTTCATGTCAAGGTGCACTTGATTATTTACACACATGATGAGGTAACCCAGATGGGTGGTAGCCCCTCCTTTTGGGTCACCAAGTTCAGAGATGACACTCTTGTTTTCCTAACTTCTACTCAGAAGAGTCTGGATGCACCTGAATTCAGTCCTAGTCCCAGACTTAATCAAAGGTTTATGTCTGAATGAGTATATGTGCATATTGAATCTAAGATACAACCTGAAAATTTACAAAGTCCAGCAAGCTATTAGTCCCTTATGGAAGATCTGTTGAGGCAAGAAATTTCTCAGTATTGAGGAGTAAGGAATCTCTGGCAGGCATAAACTTGAGAGATGTCCATACTTGGTGTAAGATCCTGTGGTGCAGTCCTCTGCCATGCAGGATTGCTCAAAGGGCTCTTGGGCTGCTCACTATTTCTGGGGTAAAGTGATTGACTCAGTCATATTTGCATACTGACTAGAGATGTAAGTTTCTTCCAAATTTGCGTTGATTTGGACATATACCAGCACTGTGATTAGGTTGGGTGCATTGTTTAAATTAGCCCTTGGCTGTTGTGTTGCTGTCTGGCTCCCCCAAATCCAGTTTGAGCTGGTTGCAGCCATCATTGCCAAAAGCATCCATTACAATTGCCACTGATGGTTATCTCTTGAGGATGGGGATATAGGTCAGGCTGGGGGAAGAAGGAAGAACACTACCACAATTCTTTAAAAAACAGGAGTTTGTTTCTATTGCATCTTTACCATGAATGTAATATTTAATTTTAAAATCAGTTTCTGAGGTTTAATTGATACAAATGAATAATTAAATTTGGAGACAGGTGGCAGACAGGCAAATTATATGTATTTGCTTTGGTCATCATGTGCAAAAATTAATAAATAGGTAAGTATACAACAAGAATATATTCCTTCAGAAAAAATGTTGCAATTGTTCATTTGGTGTCTTTGAAAATGCTCCTGGAAGGCTCACTATTCATGTAAGCATATGACTGACATATATGCAGAAATCTTGTGATTTCAGGTTTTCTTTCTTTATACACATTGGCATCGTCCAGAAACAAAACAATAACCATATGGCCATTCATAAATTATTAATTCAGTAAAATAAATTGTTAAAACATGATCTAAATAACTACTGTGTAAGCAAAACTCTAAGTTAGTAAATACCCATGTCAGGTCAGTTAAGAATAAGTAGCAACCCTTAACTTCTCAGCTCCTTTATTTACAATCATAAAAGGTTGACACAAGTGGGAATTTTGCTGATTTTTTTATGTACCTTGCCTGTATTACCAAAACTGAAAAGATGTTATAGCATGGGAAAAAATCCCAACCACCAGAAAACAAACAAGCCCCCCCCCCCCAAACAAACAAACAAAAACCAAACCAAAACCCCAACATGTAGAATTATGAGATGTATGGAAATTTGGTTAAAAATTAACAGCACTGTGGCTTGTGATTTATGTTCTCTCTGGAGAGAAGGACACAGCTAAATATGTATCACATGAAATACATTAAATAAGGTAAATACTGGGATTCAGCACTATCCAGAAAAAGATTAAGCACTGCAGTATTATGCAGTGTGAGGCTGAGAATTTCAAAACTTGATTGCAGAAGGAACAGAACAATCTGATCTAATTTTGAACTTGATATTGCTTTAAACAAAGAATGAGACTAGATGAGCAGAAAAAATGAACTTGTGAAATATGTAATTATTAATGCAAAGTGATAGTGTTCCACAATATTTTGCATGCTATTTAATTTTTTAAAAAATTCTTTCTTAAAGATATTATTCATATTTAAACTGTTGGGTTCAAAGTATTTTGCTTAAACTTTTCTAAACAGGGAAGACTTAAATCCTGGATTATTCTAATGAACTCCATTTTTTCAGCTTCTTTCCAACCATTTAAACTTATGTCAAGAAGATCCCTGGTTACATGCATACCAAGGAAACTCCATTCTTCATTAATAGTTAGGACCAATTCCTTTCAGATTAAGGACAACTACTCTGTGAAGGAAGAACAATATATTAGGTGTGATTTCTGATGAGCTCAAACTAGATTGAATCACAAAAGAGGTATACTTCAAGTACTTTGAAAGTATGTCTTACAAGTGGACCAAAGAAAAATGAAAAAAAAAAAAAAAGCAAAAGAAAGTCATAAGGTAAAAGAGAAAAGTATGCACCTAAGATTCAAATTGACTCTGGAGAATAAAAAAGAAGGAGCTGGCATGAAGGAAGAACTTTGATGAAGAAAAATATGTTTCTGTACATGCCTGAATAGAATAGATTCTTTTTCAGTTGGAAGAGACCTACAGTGATCATCTATTCTGGCTGCATGAACACTTCAGGGCTGACCAAAATTAAAGCATGTTATTAAGGGCATTGTCCACATAAATGCCTCTTAAATTCTGACAGGCTTGGGGTAGCAGCCACCTCTCTAGGAAGCCTGTTCCAGTGTTTTGACCACCCACTGGATAAACAAATGCTTCCTTACCTTGCCTGTAAATCTCTCTTGAGACAGTTTTGAACCATTTCCCTGTATCCTATCACTGAATAGTGGGAGAAGAGATCAGCACCTCTCTCTACACTTCCCCTCCTCAGGAAGATCTAAAAAGCAATGAGGTCACCCCTCAGTCTCTTTTTCTCCAAACTAGAAAATCCCAAAGTCTTTAAGTGCTCCCTCTGTTTCTCTCTAACATTGTCAGAGAGAAAAGAAGTTCAAAAGTATTTTAAAATACTATTGAATAAAAAAGTTGTAATCTGCTGTATTTATCCTCAAATTTTGGTGGAAAAAAGAATTTTTCAGTGTAATAGATTGAAAAATAAGTAAATTTGTGGAGGTTTATGGACTATTTTATACTGAAAATACTGAAATAAAATCTTCCCAAGTTTCATATTTTACCTGTAGTTCTTGGGAGCAAGATGGAAAGACAGTGTGAAACTATTAATTGATTTCACAGAGTTGCAGTCACAAAAAGTTTAATCTTCTTGTAAAATTAGTCTTTACTTTTAGATCTTTGTGATCTGATTTTACACTAGCAAATAATAACGAAAATGACAGAATATAAAACTCTCAAGTGATTTTTTTCTCTCCCTAAGGCTGCTGAATATCTTTTCTTCTTGAACCCATGTTTTGTCCTTTCAAGGTCACTCTCATTAAATTTAGTTGGTGTTTAATTTTTAAGATGCTCCCCATTTGATGTAGAAGCCAACTGTGTGTGAGAAATAATAATTTTTCTGCCAGTCAGAAGAAATTTGATTTAATTGGCTTTTATCCTGAATCATGTCATTAAACTTCAAGAAGATTCGTAATTAATTATTTACAGAGCACATATTATGTTTCATCCAGTGCAAAATCTTAAATGCTTGGACTTGAGAGTACAGTATTTTAACAGTTGAGTTTCTAGCAAGGTAGAGGTAAGGATGGACTTCAGGTATATACAACCTTTTAAAAATATCTTCTCTTTTATAAAGTTAGTGGCAATGAGAAGTGATGGTGTAGCATAACTGCCTTCACCTCAACTTCATTTTAAAAGTTTAAACTTAACAAAGCATAAGTAACTATAATAAAATCCTCCTGAAAGAGCACAGCATGTCTCCTCCACAGTGTTCTTCATCAGTTCTGATTCAGAAAATGGTGACTGCCTCGAAGGGCGGTCTCTTTAGAAATTTAACAGTCCAGTTCAGAGAAAACTGAGCCACAAGGGTTACAAAGATTCAAACACCACAGGACCTAGTAGGGAAGCTATTATAATTGGCTTTCCACTGCTATCCTTAGCTATAAGAAATGTGTCACTATCAGAGTCTTGGACCCCTTGTGGGCTGTAAGAGCATCTGGAGATTTGAAATGCCAGAGAAGAGGCCCGGAGTGTGTGCAGTAAAATGGCAGAAGGGTTCTCTTGTGTCCGTATGCAGTTTAATCACAGTGTTTTGCTGTAATATTTTACAGCAGGAAGAATGTATCTGGAGCAGCTATACAAGCACATAGGTTTCATCTGTACTGGCTTTCTTCTAAAGCCATTTTCCAAGTTCAATATTCTCAATAATTACCTATCTTATTTATTGGAAAAGTTCTACTGTATAAGAGCCAATGAATATAAAGGCTCCATGTCATAGCTACACATGATTATAACATCGCTAGTCAAATCTCTGTAATGGTATAAAGCAGATTCTATCTGCAACAAAAGATCCAGCAGATCAATCTACTACTACTGCTAGTAATACTTCTGTATGTATCTAGGCTTGATTAAATTTACCTTTAGACAATATGAAGCTAATCAAAATCTATCAACAGAATCCCTTTTGTGATGGTCTGTATCAGTATAACTACAACAGTCTTCTCTTCACCCCAGAATAATCTTATAATATGTGAAGGAAAGAGCTTAGAAGAAATGGTTAGGGCTTAAATTGGAGTTTTCAGCTAAAAAAAAAAGTTTTGCATTTAAGCACTTTGAAGTAAAGCTGTAAATGGAGGTGACTCAACTGTAAAGCAAAAATATTTAATGTTTTCAGCCACAAACATATTTCTGTGTGAAAATTTTGGTCCGTGAAATAAGAAGTTTTTTTAGTAAGAATCTGGTTTTGCTCTCAAGATAATTCGCATATAATTAAACATTCTATGAAGAATATACACTAAAACACTAGTGTTAGAAGAACTGCTATTGTAAAACAACTTTATTGAACTATGATAAGTTCTAGTAAAAATAAATGGATAAGGGGTTTCTCTACACAGACGAATGATTTCCTGCAATGTTTTTGCTGAGTATATTGAATTCCTGCAATTTTTCTTTATCACTATGATATTAGGTATATTTTGCAGCAATATTTAATAGTAAATATTATTTTTTTAAAAGGCAATTGTAGATCAATGTTTTAAAACAAAAAGTGACCTACATAAGGGCCAAATCCTAAAAAAAAGAAGCCCCAAAGTGTTTAGCATTTAGCATTATTTTACCTACATTTTGCCTTCTGGCAGGGGGAATCTGTCTCCAAAGAGATGCTATGATTCTTGTCAATATCAGAGCATTTTATTTGTTCTTTGACTGCACATTTATTTCCCTTTAAAATATAGACAGGTTGCATGCTCAGGAAGAAAAGAAGGCTATTCTTTCCTTGAAAAGAAATTACGTATACCTAGAAGAAAGAAAGACTCCAGAGTACAGGGTACGACTGTAGCAGCAAATATGATAATCACAGGAAGGAACTAGGAAATAGCAGCTCAAGCAGAAACTGGAAAAAGAAACTTGGTAGGCACCTTAAGGGATGTCAGCTCATAAAATACATAGAGTTAATTAAAAACAGGCCTGAAAGCTGAGACCTGTTCTACAAAATCCCAACACAAAAAACTTCCTATATATTTTTTTTAACTTGTATTCCTACCTTACCTCCTCACTTAAAGCTTTCTCCATTTATTAGATAATCTGAATTATCTCCATTTTTTAGATAATCTGAATGATTTTTTTTTCATAAGGCAGCTCCCTGAAAGCAAAATGAGTAAATCTGCCTCAAAAATCTTGCTGACTCAATATGCATTTACAGTGACTTAATATGTATCTACATGAAGCTATATGAATAACTGAACTTGTGTTCCCTTTCAGCCTGAAAACTGATTGAATGACTTGGTTGTGACTTAACCCTATGTTAAGAAGAAGTTACACATTTTTTCCCCACAAAATATGGCTTGGTTTAATTGGCTCTGATTATCTTGAAATCCAGAACCCAGAACGACAACTCACTGAGTGGAAAACTACCAAAATTGGCTGTCATGAGGGTTTTGGTTATTTCACTCAGTACTACTACAAGAAATGTCTTTATTCAGAAGTTTTAAATGCCAACATTTATTTTTCAAAGAAGAATAAACTTTTCTGATTCCTATTTAAAGCGCATAAGAATAAGTAAACAGTACCATAACCTTATCTTTCATTAAACAAATAAGTCTTCAAAAGTCTCGCCTGAATAATGGAAAACCTGTATCAAATGATTTAATTTACTAATCAGGTTCAAATTGCACCATTAAACTTTCAAGAGAATTAACTAGCTGCATATTCTGGATCATATAGACCGTGATTATATAGTGAGGTACTTTTAAAGGATGTTTCTCCTTTGCATTAAAACAAATGCACAAACAAAAATGTGCTAGATAGAGATATAGAAAGAATAAACGTGTTTCTTAATATTATTAGGGCAGACATCTAGGATAGGAGAATCACAGATTTTTCAATTTCAGAATAAAGTTCTACTCACTCTTTTATCAGGTTACTTCAGTGTAAAATGTAGAAAATGTCTCTTGAACAGCAGCTGAATTCCACCCATCTCTTCTACTAATTGCGTTGCTTTCCTGCAAATTATATGGTTTACCTTTTGGTGTATGTTGGTTTTCCACAATTAAATGGACTGGTCTGAATAACTTCTACTAATCACCTCAAAGTTTTAACTTAAGAGAGAGCATACTTCTGAGGGGAGAATTTTGTTAAACTAAATCCTCAGTGACTGCAGCAGGAATTTAAATTGGATATTCAATGGCCTTAGTAAGTACTGCTTGTGAGATATTGTGTAACATGGGAGCACTGATTGCTGCAGGTATGTTTCTTTAAAATGACAGTAGATACTGTCTTTATGCGGTACAAGGTTTGAATGAAGCTGTTTACCACACAGGTTTCACATCTTGTCTTTCCAAAGAACTCCTGACTGACATGTAAAAGGAAAAGCACTGTGAAAATCTAGGAGTTGCTGACTGACTGAGGTACTCCTGTTCTCCCTACGAGCCATCATGGGTCACTGTTACTTCCTTTGGATCTTTGGATCCAAGGGTAAGATAGAGGCTCATTGTTCCAGAGTCATTGGCATATGGGTATGTCACCCAAGACTGTTCAATTGGAAACAGAATAAATATAAATGGGAAATAAAATGAGTGTCAATTGGAAATAGAATGAGTGTCAATCCTATTACAAGATTCACTCTTTCTGTATAGGAAAGGCATTAAAAACAGCTTTATGAATGCCACTAATGTTTGTGAGTCAGATTACTGTCTGCCAAGATATGGAAAAATGAAGGAGATTCTGACCATGAGGTTAGTTTACCTGAGGAACTGTAGTGTACAAGACAACACACGTCTGTGGGTTAGCAATTTTCCTGGTTAGTTAGCAAGGTGCTGAAAGGTTTTGTCATTTTGTTTTGCAGGTGAACAAGTTTGGACCTTTTTTTTCTAATATTCGTACTGACACAGAAACAGAAAGTTCAAGTTTTCTTCCTTTAAGTTAATTTTTACCTTGTAGAGAGAACTAGAAAAAAACCTGCACATCTTTTATTACCCATGTACCTGGACCTCAACTTAAACACTTTCAACAAGTTGCATACCTCTTTTGTGGTATCTGGACAATAATGCACGGCAACTCTTTGCAAAACACTAAATTAAGGAAACAAATTTTCTGCATTATCATCCTTGTAAAATATTCAAAGACCTACTTACGCATCTCATTTCTTTGTATTTTATGATTTTATTATTTTGTGTTATCCATGAGGGTGATGACTCTATTTCTGATACCAGCAGATCAGAACATCTATAAAAAAGTTCACAGAGGGGTGGGACAGCAATTCATCAGGATAATGGAATATTCTGAGTTGGGGGGGACCCACAACTCTTATCAAGTACAAATTTTAAGTGAATGGTTCGTACATGTAACCCTGTGACCTTGGTATTATTAGCATCATGCTCTAACCAACTGAGCTAATCTCAAAATGGAAGACATCAAGAATTCTGACAGCTACACCATTTCAAATGGACAAAAACCTGTAGCAAAAATTAACAAGTTACATTTTTAAAAATATACATATATTCTCAGTGTAAAATATGTGCTTTACCCATTTAATGCAAAGATAAGTAAGATGAGTTTGCTTATCGATGTACATGTATTGTTACTGTATCAAGATAGCAGCTTTAAATGATAAGAAACATGATATATCAAACGAGTTCCTTAAGATTATGCCACTTAAAGGTCTGGAGAGCAGTGTTTCACCTGCCTCAAAGAGCTGACTTACTCTGGGATATGAAATTCATAGACATGACTTCAAGTAGAAGACCAGTAAATGTAAATTACTGCCTTGAAAATGGAAAAATATTGAGTTTTCATTTGGAGAGGTATAAACGGTTTTATGCCTGATCAGCCACTCTAACATATAATAAAAGAGTGCTTTGCACCACAATGATCAATATATTTAGTCCATTATTGGACTTTTTTCATGTGCATAAGTAGAACTAATGCAGATAAAATCTGATTTTTGAGAAAGCCAAGAGGAAATATTGTCCCTCTCTCTCTTTAAGCAAAATACAAAGCTACATCAGTCCCATCGCTCACAGTCTGCCTTTATGCACTTTCAGATGTACAGCTTCATTTGCTTTTGGTGTAGCTGTTAAGCTACTCTATGAAATGTGCTGTTGTACAACTGGCTTGCTTTTTTTCTGAGCAGCAGAACAGTCCTGAATTTTTAAGTTTATAAAGGACAGTTTTACAGACAGTTATAAAAACCAGGTATAAGAATGCAAATAGACAGATAGTGTGTTAAAAGCAGGACGTGACTTTTGGACAAAACAGGGTGCATCTTAATCACTTGATAGCAAAAGGCTAATTGAACTCCACCAGTAAATTAACACAGAACAGGCTGGGAGAGTGCATGCAAGTTATCATTACGCTATGCAAGATGGCAAAGTTTACAGTCAAAATTGTAGCTTTCAAGGGCAGACTGTCAAATGTACAGGACCTCTCAGAAGTAATGTGGGACTAAAATCAGTTTTAATTGCTTGATAAAAAATTTGTAGCTTTGGCATTTTTTTTTTTCTCTTTTTTCCTTTGTTATTTTTTTCTCTTCTTCTTTTTCTGACAAAGAGCTGGCTGAATCCACCAAGCTTTGAAAAGGCTTTTTTATTTCTTTCAGGCTTTGAGTCTTTGTTTAGAGTCGAATGGCAGTAATGTGTGGTACTGCTCACAAGATAATGCCTCTTGGCACCTTAACAGCCTAGTTGTAATTTTCTGTAGCTTTTATTTGTAGTAAAGAAAATAAGTTAGGTTCGACAAAATGATTACTGATGATCATCAAATATATACTGCATAAGCCCAGATAATGACACTGTTTGTTTTGTATGAGACCCAACTTTTTCATGGGAATAGTTCTAGATTTTGTTCAGTGTAAAGCTAGAGTAACTACCTTAAGAAAAGTACTTGGTCCACTTTTCTGATGTGCAGCAAAGAACAGAATTTGGCCCTTAAGCCTACAGCTTTAATGACAATCCCAGCCCCTTTGGTAACCCATAATGAGAATTATTGATAGTGAACAGAGAGATATTTGGTTTAAATTTAGGGGAATTAATAGAACCCACACATTCAATTCTGGTAACAGGAATTTTAAAGAATTTGTGTGGAAAATAGAAAAAAAAACACCTATTCCCCCAAAAAAATCAAGATTATATATGCTTTCCTTACTTCCTGCTATTCAACTTTTACTGCATCTCCAAAACAATAAACAGTGATAAAATGATGAAACAATAAATGGTCTTTCAAAATAGTCTGAAAAGTATTATGAATCACCTCTTTTTTCTCATTTTGTTTCATATTGTACTGAGCTTACAAATCAAGACTGGAGTTTTACAGGCTTGAGGTTTGTCTGAGCTTATTTTGAGTTGTCTGTAACTTTGTTTTTCTTGGCTTAGTTCTGACAGCATTTTTTCTAATTGATCAGGTGCCTATATATGTATTTTTTTCTTCATTTTTGCTAATCTTTGCAAGTTACAAATGTATTTTCCTAAAGATAATGGCAACAAGAAGTTGTTCTAGGCAGAAGGAAATATTTACAACCCTAACACAATGATCTAGTGTAGAGAAATGCAGGTTTAGTATGACAGAGGCCTTGACACGAATAGACAGGATGCATTATAGAGGAGCACAGACATGGGCTGGTAAGAGATGGGGCACAGGCTTGATACTGGGAATCTTATGCCATAAACAACCCCATCACGTCCAGTTAAAAAAATCCAACAGATGTGGATCTGGACAGATCTGACTTAATGGTTAAAGAAGAGAACAAAGAAATGCCACCTCATACACACCTATGTAAAAGGCGTTATAAATAATAAATTTGGATGTAACCTGGAGCTGCAGACCAAAGAAGAAAAAGTTTTGAATGCATGTTAGTGGGCATATTTAAATGGCCATAAGTGTGGAAAAAAAAGAAAATATGAGAAAAATAAAGATAAAAAAATGAAAAGAAAATGAGAAAAGGAGAAGGAGAAGGAGAAGGAGAAGGAGAAGGAGATAGAAGAGGACAGGAAATGGGAAAAAGAAATTATATTATTCCTCACTGAAAAGGATTCCAGATGCTAACAACTGGCTATAACAGATCACCACCACCACCAAACCCATAACAGAGTTGTTGGCCCAGAGGAGCAGTTAAAGGGTAAGGAGAACAACAGAAAAAGGAGTAGAAAGTAAGAGTACAAATTACAATTTTAAATGTGCTATTTTTATTATTGAGACTTTTTCTGCATATAAGTATTCTATCAGCCTTTTAATTCTTTGTTTCTCTAAAAAAAATTTGATATAGACTTATGATGATTTTTGAATTAGACTATTATGATTTCAATTATACTAGCCAGTAAAGTCTTAGCTTTACTTATATAAATGGATGTTATTCTTCCTATTTGCTAGTAGAAGGATTTTTTAAATAATGTGCTATTCAGTTAATTTACATATTAATTTAAAACTTCTACCATTTGCACTACATTAGGTGTTGGAGGCTTCCATCTGCAACAGGAACCTTATTGTTATGACTGCACTACAAATTGAACAGCAAGAGCCACTGGTACTTAATTGTTTATATGGCTAAAATATTACAGTAATTCCCAATATTACCTAAGCCTGGGCCACCCATCATTTTTCCAAACACTCTCCATTAATAGTTCAAGATTTTAATGGATTGGAACCTTATTCACTGAGAATTTGGCTATACAATCTGGATAATACAAGACTGGGAGAGAATGGACAAGGTATACTCCTGAGATCTGAAGCCCAGTTTGTTGCAGTCTAGCTTTGTAATCTCAATTTTGCTCAGAATGTTATTAAGTAGATATAAATAATAGCTTTAAAGTTGAAAGAGAAGTGTTGCTGACATGAGAGGATATAAAACCTAGAAAAAATAAAATAGCAACAAAAAATCAAGGATCAGCCTGTTCTAAGGGAACGACCATACCTCACCCAGCTGGCACATGCCCAGCAAGCAGATACCTGTCTCATCCAGAGTGCTGAGCATATTTATATAATATTAGCTTAATAGCACATTATTCCTAGCTACCTACTTGCCAATAAATAATTGCTATGTTAATAAATAATTCTTAAGTCGTCTGTTTGAGAGTATCTCTCCGTGTGGTAAAGGTACATGAAGAAAAAAGACCCAGAGAAGAAAAGCTTCAGGGGGTGCAGAGGATCAAGGCCTTTGCTGTCCTCCATGCTGGGAATGGACACAGAAATGCTGAGTTTTAAATGACAGACTATTTTTCTCAATATGCTTAAGAAAATGCTCCTCAGCTAAGTTACTTACAACCTCTGTATTGTATTAACTTCAAAGTATGACGCAGAGCCAGTGAGGCTGAGTGGTTTCATTCTGACAGCTTCAGAAAATTCATTTCTTTGCGTGCTCACAGGTCTGTAACAAAAATTGCTCACCACATGTGCTTTCTCAGCCAGGCTTGACCCTTATAGAGGAGGTAGATAGTAGAGGGTTCAGTTTAAGTGAGTTTTTAAAGCTCTTGCTGTTTGAGCCTGGCAATTAGGGAAAGTGTGGTGGTGAGTTTGTAACACCGGAGCTCAAACTGAAAATCTCTGATGTATAAACCACTGAATTTCATTAGATAAAAACAGCTTTTAATTCCTGCTGAGCTGGGTGGAAATCAAACTCTACAAGTAAAAGATTATCTTCTTTATTATTAATAAATTCCCCAGTAAGTAATAATTTAATAATCGGTTAAAATTTTTTTAAAAACCACCTAGAGTTAAAAAATCGCAAACTTTATTTTGAAATTAAATAGGCAATGCTTAAATTATCTGGGCACAAAGACAAAATCTCCCACATCTCCTGTAAACATGCTCAGTTATTCTATGCCCTGCTATAATTTTCTAATTATAGAAATGAGTTTTGGTTCTCCTTTGAAGAAATAGGAACATTAAAGATGCAACCTGGCAAATATAATTTTTTTGTTGTTGTTGTTCTATAAAGCACTGTGGAGAATTTCAAGGATAATTTTCAGAGGCAAGTGATGAACTCTTGCCTTGAAACCACATAAATTAAACATGCTTAAAGAACTTTTGTTAAAAAAGCAGTCTTTATGCTTTCTTCTCATTTCAGGAATTATAAAAGAGAAAATTCTTAGACAAAACAGCACAGCACTGGAGAGTAATGCAACAATCTGTTATTTTGAATTCATGAATTACATAACTGAGACCTTACATTCATGATCTATGTATGCCTTGCAGATATTTCTTTTATATTAGAAGTATGCAATGAACATGATTTTTTTTTCCTACAAAAGTGAAATACAGAGGAACTAATAACTACGTTTCATTAATGAGTTGAGAGCACACACTTCAGCTGCCATCATACCTGACAACACTTCCCTTATCTTTTCAAAATGCAACATAGCAGGGTTTCAGGTTAATAATTTGGTCTGAATAAAGTCTCATGACAAAACTTTTATCTTGAATATGGTAACTGGTCACTAAAAAAATCCTTTTTACTACTAGAATATTTTATGGGGCTTGTTCCATTCCAGTTTAAATATAAAGTTAGTATGCTACCTTGTTTATCAATATTAGATACAGGGTTTTCTACTGATTTTGAAATGGTAATAAATTACTTAAACTGGTAAGAAATATGTCAAGAGGGGCTATTCTATATCAGGATGTATGTCCTATCCATTGAGCCATGTTTTCGCTCCCAGAAACATGAGTACCTCATCAAGACATGAAGAAACTCCTCACAGCCTGTGGACCCCAGTATTTCGCTCTGACTTTGGATTATGGATATGGAGTGCTGACTTTGATCTCTAAGACTAGAATTCACATTGAAGTTTTTCTACTAGAGGCAAATATAAAAATCTGCTCCCAAAGTCTAATCTGGACCTATGCATAAGCAAGCCATCTTAATTTTCTTTTTAAACTTTGACTAGCACTATTATGAGGAAAAAAGAAACATTCCTTTTTCTGCATAAAGAACCAGCATATTTCTTACGGCTATTCTGAAGAACACAAGTGACTTCAGTGTTCCACATCATTCCTCTCTAAAAGTCTGTGACAGTGACAGAGAAAATAATGGAAATGAAAGGGCCATTTTACAGCCCACAATGGTTCAGGTTTTGTAACAGTCAAACCGAGTGGAGAAACTCTGATGCAGGATACAGTATAATGTTATAATGAATGTTCTACAAGGTCTTCTGAGATCTATTTCCAGCACCATGAGCAAACCTGGCGTATCCAGATTTGGCATATTGCATCAAGTACAGGGGTACACTTTGAAAGGTATGAACAGTATTTCTGTTAATTGCAAAGGATCAGAAACAGAAACTGAGATATCATCAACCTGTAACCAGCATGTATGATAAGGCAGTTATACCTAGCTTTAAAGACAAGAGCAAAGCTGCCCAGCAGTATGGGTATAAGCTGTGCAGACAAGAATATGTGCAATGAAACAACAGAGTAAAAGAATGTATAAAGAGGACAGAAAGAGAATCATGCAAAGTTTTGTAAGAAAAAAGTTTCCTTAAAAGCCTTGACTTGTGGGTTCTGATTGCTGCTTAAGGACTAGATTTTCCTTTCCTTCCATGTTCTCTTCAGCTTTGGTTTTTCAACATTTGGTAGGATTTAATATTAGGAACAGGATATAGTCCATTAGAAATTTATATCCATTTTTTGAAGGAACAAGATCAGAAAGTTAACATTCCTGTAAATGGGAAAAATCTTTTTGGTCTTATGGGACATCTATATGTATACCAAGCATTGATTGGAAATTGTTTTGTGATTTCATAAAAAAGTGATGGCTAACACTTTATGGCTAACACATAATGAACATATGATAGACATAACAGGATATCTGTTTCATTTGTTACTTTCTGTTTGGTTGGTTTGGGTTTGTTGAGGGCTTTTTGAGGGGGGTGGTTTTGGGGTCTGGTTTTGGTTTTTGGTTGGTTTGGTCTTTTACAAGAGACAATAATACAAGGAAATATTTTTAATTCTTTCTATGCTGATTAATCAATTATTAAATTCTAAAAATTTCATTACAAATAATACTTAGTATTGTAAATGATGGATATCAGGTTAATTCCTCTTTGCTTTTGTAATACAGCAACTAAGTCAATCAATCTCTTTACAACAACATCTATTTGCATTCACAGTGAAACACAGTTCATAGAAATTCATTATCTAGGGGACAGGACTTTTCCACAATATTCTGATGGTAGAAGCACCACTTGAGAGAGCTGAAATTACTTTGCCCATTACTGAGCACAGGGATAATGAACATGTTTTGGTTGCTTCTGAGTGTCTTCTGAGTGTCTCCTTCGATGCTGCAGTGCTGACTTCAAATAAACGACAAAATTTTCAAGCCGCTGTGTAGTACTGTTGAAGAAGGTTACAATATTTTTTTTTTTTGCACCATATGCTTGAATCAATGTTCCTTTTAGCTGCTCAGCATAGCCCATGCTACAGATACATCTAAAACCAGATTTTTAATATCAGTATCCTTTAAAGTGAAAAAAACCCTATGTGGTTATTTTTTCCCATATCCTGAAATGATCTTTCCTTATTAGCAGAACACCATATTTTTTCTATAGATATAAAGCAACAGGAAATGGAAATATCTAGGCTTCAATTTTACTTTTAGAGTTTAATTCAAAAAAATAATTCTTTCAGAATGACTCACACCTGCTCCAAGGAATTGTTCTGCCAATTGACAGTAACAAAAAGATTAAGAAATTAACACTATGGCCCTACAAATTTTGGCATGGTCCAAGAAGATTTTAATATATTCTTCACTGTCTCTTGGATAATTTAGACGTCTTTAAGAGAGTAAAATTAAATAATCAAAGTATTATTCCTTTCAAGAAAGACACTTGCGTGACTTTTACTCAATGAGAAATTCTTTTTTTATTTTAAACTGTAGATTCTCAGGTGTTAAAATAAATAAGTGTTGTCTTCTTCATTGTCAAGTCACAAGTGTAAGAAAAAGTAGGGTTTTGGTTTTTACTTTTCTTTTAGAATTGCAACATTAATATGCTACGAACATTTGCAGAACTATACCATAACTGATTTATGTGGCATTAAATATTTCAAACAATTGCCTGGAAGCAATGCCCTCAGGTAGTGTCTATACTAGCCAGCTACCATGTTAAGAGTAATGTAATTCCCACAAGTGCTGCTTTCCAGAAATATGACTTTTTTAACATGACAGCAAATGCATGGTGACAGACATATTTGATGGAAACAGAGGAAAATTTTTCTTTTATATGAAGTCCTTGCAGCAATCATTTTTTAATGAATTGGGAAGTAGCACAGATATTAACAGATATTTTAATTTTTCTGAATCAAAATAGACATGTCTTCAAAGATAACCAGAATACAGAGGTGCCATCTTTCCATCCATCATTTCTTTTAGTCATATTCAAGCTATTATGTGATTGAAGCAATAAAAATGCTTCTTCTTTCTGTCCCATTTCTCCTTTTCTCATTCAGTCTAGACCGAGTGATCAGAGCCAGCTTGAACTTAAAATCTATATAAAATTCAGAACACACTATTAATTTCAGAAGTTAAAGATGAGGGTAAATCTCAGCATGATAATAGTACAAAATTTAGTTTTAGGCTCTTCTTGTGGTTTCATGTAGTGTATTTTGTTTTACTTTGGTTTGCTGTCAAGCAAGAAAAAGGCAATACTTGAATAAGATAAAAATTGAGGTCTGTCCCTGACTTCAAAAAAACCAGATACAAAACTGATCCACAGTAGAGTTAAATTCCGGTATTGTTTTACTCAGATTTACCTCCAGTTTGCTTTTGTAATTCACTGCTGATTTACACTAGTGTAAATTAAATTAAACACCACCTCCACGGAGTCCAGGGATCTAATTATAAATAAAACAATTTTTCAGGCAGTGAGCATGGATAAGACATACTTTTTATACCTGCTGGTCATTAAAAGCTCACAAAAATGTAGCTTGAGGAAATAATGCTGCCAAAAAAAGTTCTAAGTTAAATCATGTGGGGCTTCAAGGAATGAATAAAGGATGGTGAGACAAGAAAAGGAAAAGAATGAATTTACATAGGATAAGTAAGAATATGCTGAGAATATACAATTGAGTGGCCCACAGAATATCATTCTCACTCCTAAGTTTTGTGTGGTTAGGACTTCTAAAAACAATACTAACATTTAAAATATATATATTATTGTACTGCCAGTATGACATAAGGGAGAGAAAGAACACCAACAGTCACTGGGGAATGTTTTGCTTCTCCATAATAGTGCATACTTCCAGAAGAAGAATGGGATGATGAATGAAGTCATCCTTATTTATGTGCTTGCTCTAGAATCTGTGTTGCTTGGAAACTCGGTATCTTTTTGTACATTTTTCCCCGCTGGGAACCCCTCTTTGCTCACTGCAAAGTTATTTGGGTGTTTTATATAATGAACAATGAGTTAAAAATGTGTGACATTTGTATCTTATTTTTTTAGGTTCTAGACATAGTTTCCATGTTTCACTGCATGCATTGGGCCAGAAATGCAAGTTATCTGTATTCAGATGTGTACCAGGAGTGCTCCTTTACAATGACTAAAATGAGCAATAGAAGCTTAATATATTAATCCAGTTTTGCTATAGCCTAGTTTTCCTTTTCAGCCCCAGGATATGAAATTGACAAGTTGCACGTGGAAGCAATGAAAGATTTCACTTCTGCCAGAATGTCATTGCTGTGCCTTGCTTGGTACATAGATTCAGGGACATTCCAAAAACGAACAAATCAGTTCAGGTGATGCTGTGTATTATTTCTATTCCAATAAGTTTTCAAAGACAAGTTTTGTGTGAAGCAGTAAAACACAACTCCATTCTTTTTTTTTTTTTTTTGCTACAAATAAATTTGTATTTTAGTCATCAACTATTAATTGTACTTAGGCTTTCGAAGCAGTTAAAACTCAGCAGGATTTTTTCTCCATGTTTTAGCTTTCTTTCCCATCTAAAGAAAATGAGAACAAAAGATACATGTAATTCATTACCAGTCTTAGGATAAGACTAGAACAGAAACACTCCCATGCTTAGCTGCTAGCAGAAGAAGTTTATGTAAATCAGTGATGAAACTCAGTCCTGGAGAAAAGGTGCTCAGAAGGAAAGGTAAAGAGATGAAAAAGGGCAGTACAAATTACTCATCCAGCAGGATCTACAGTGACTCAAACAGGTGAATACTTTGGAGTCATCTTTCAGCAAGATTGTGGGTAGACAGCAACATTTCCTAAGAGGCATATTCAGAGTTGAATTCCAGGAAGTACACATGTAGGATAATGCAAGAAGAGTGTAAAGACTAAAGATAAACATTCTATTGAAGGTCAGGATGATCTATTTTAGGAGCATTTGCACTCATTTAAACTGCAGTGCATTTGTTGGCAGGTGAAATTTTGGGTCATCTATTGTCTGAATGAAAAACTTTTCTCTTGCAGACATTGAAATATCTTGTTTCTATATGACAATGAAGGTAATTTCCTGTAATATTCACTATGGTTACATTCCTTACCTCATAATGATTTTTGATAAGTAACCTTAAAAAGTCTAAATTTACTACAGATTTTACTGACTAAAGGAAAATAATTTTAAATTCAGCAGACTACCTCAAGTACACCACCCTCCCCTTTCACTCCTACCAACCTTATGTTTATTACTGTGAATCATTCTCTTTGAAAAAATGATGCATGATCTGTGTCAATTGTTGTGTTAATATACAGTGCTAGTGTTGTCATAATCTGGCATATTTAGGTTCAGTTTCCCATCTTTGCAGAAACTGAAATGAAAACTTAACATTAAACATTAATGAGATATGTAAGCTTACCAGAAATGTTTGGGGATTTTTTTAGTATATTCCTGTGCAATGAATAAATATGAACAGCTAAGAACAATTTCCTGATAGCTCAAAAAAAAAAAAAAAGGATAACAGTCACTTGATTACATATTCTAGTTCTATATTTTCATGCATTCAAACACCATCAGACACTGGATAATTAAACAGTTTTAGAAATTATCAGAATTGAACTAATTGAGTTGAGAAATTTGTTTGATACCTAACAAAGGTAGATGATCTAGCTTTCAGGGGTTTGTCCATCATTGTTTTCCATTGTCTTTGGCTTGGGGACAGGTAGAGCACTGTGAGAAGCATTCACCATCCTGTCTTTGTCCTGGTGGCCACACAGAGCTAAGATGAGGTGGTCAACATCTTTTGTGTATAAAGCACCCTCTCTTTTTTTTTTTGTACACTTTTGTTATTAATATTGCTGCCATTATTAAATGTTTATTTTTCCATTGTGCTTTGTTTTAAGTAAATTCAGTAAATTGTTATCTCAACCCATAGTCTCTGTCTTTGTCCCTCTCTTGCCAGAGAGGATGGGGGAAGGAAAAGGGCTTATCCCAACAGAATGGCAGATGCATATTTGTTAACAGCTGAAGCAGAGGTTGTTGGTGGCATGAGAAAACAAGAAAATTTGGAAAGTCACTCCAATAAATAACCAACCATTTACTAGAGCATACCCTAAGACTGGGATTGCTCAACATAATTGTGCACTCACTATCATTCCAAATCAACCAACCATCTAGAGCTAAAGCCTAGTCACACAGCCACCCTGTTAACTTTACAGAAAGTCTCATGACTCTTAATCATCTAAAGTACGATAAATCTTCATTTTCGTGCAGAAAACTTTCTATTTAGGAAACAATATTAGTAGAGTAGACAAACTCATATTTTATTACTAATGAAAGTCTAGTGACTTTCCTAAGATTTTTAATTTTTTATCCTATTGGGATTCCTGATATGCCACTTTGTGACTGATCAACAAACTCCTGCAACGAAAGAAATCTCAGTAGAGATTGTTGATGTGTCCAAGAAGCTCAGGGAGTGATGCAAAGAAACTAACCTAATCTCAACACAAAAGGGACCAGAGGGTGGCCTTTGTTCCAGATAAACCACTATCAACAGCTGGGTTGGTTAACTGGTGGTGTAAATGTTTCTCCCTCTGTTCCTTAAAAGTATATCTCTCTGAGTCAGCCAGACCAACATGAAGGGGAGTGAATATGTTGCTCAGCCCAACACAGAGTAGAAAAACAAAGCAAGTTTTCTTCCACTTCTACAAAAAAAGTAAAAGAATTTCTAAGAGAGCAAAGGACTTGGGCTGGCTTCAATCCATGTATTACTTCCTGCCAACTGAGGACACCCTGGATCGTGAGAGTGAGCATATCATAGACACTGGGAATGGGAATCACAATGATATTATGATTGAACTGTGCACTGCATTTGCTGTGTTTTGCTAACTGTGACTTATATTTGGTGGTGTTATACAGTTTATTTTAAATCACTCTGATAAGTCAGAAATCCTTTTCAACATCAGCTGTATTTAGAATAAGTAAAACTGATATTAAATACTACAACCTCCACAATCTCAAAGGACCCAGTGAAAGTGTACTGCACTCTGACATATTTAAGATGGGTAAATCTGTCAAGTAGCTTATCTCACTATTTGTCACAGGCAAAAAAATAACCTGCTCTGTGGGTGTATAAAAATCGTGACTGTGGGTTCTTAGGATTCCATAATACACAAGGGTACAATCCTCTAAAAGTCTCTTTATTACAGATCACCAGATATATTTCCCCCACTTTACCACTAGCAGGTATACCAGCACAAAATCACCACTAGCTAGTAAAGCTGTGATTAATAAAGTGAAAAAAAAAATATATATATGCATATATCAAGCTATTACAGATTGCTACAGCATTCAATAATACAGTATCAATCAATCAATCAATAGTATAGAAGCAATCAATCATAACAACACTCAATTGTAAAGCAGCAATCAAATAGTTGTGTTCTATTACCAGCTACCAGAAACTTATAATTAGTGAAACAAACTTATCAACAATATAACAATGGGTAATTATAATAGAATAGTTACATCGATATGTATTATTAGTATCAAGTGAATTAGACAGATTTCAGAAGGGGAACCCCAACGAGGAGGACATATTGTTACAAGAAAGGAACTGAACCATCTCAGAGGTAGATGACAAACCAAACTAACCCCAGAAGTGGGACCAATGAAGTAACAGAGTGAGTCTGTCCTCAAAGATAACGTGCACCACAGAATCTGAAGTCATCCAGGCATCCCCAGCCTGGGTCCAAGACGCCATAGAAATTTCTTTTCTAGAATTCAGCCTATATAGGAAAGGAAAATTAAGTCCTTTCTATTTCATAGAGACATGACTACATCAATCACCAGCATTCTGAACAGCCAATAGATGTTGTCAATCTCTATTGTTCATCTGTAAGAGCCAATACATGATGAAGTTTTGTGTTTTATCAGACCAATTTAATTTTACCAGACTGTTTCCACTTTTGGAGGTGGTAAGTTGCCATTGCAGTTTCTTAGGTTTTGCACTTATTGATGCTAACTCAGGATGCCTCCTGTTTGTATGCAGCTGCATTTCAAAGATGCCAGCTGCACTTTTCAAGGGTATTTCTGCTGCCAAGGCCTAGTTCCCAGGCTCACAGCTCTCAGGCTGGCAGGCAATTTGTCTGTCAGTATTTTTCAACAGACATTTCCTTCTGTTCAGTAACATTCTCCTTCTAATCAGGCTACTAATTATGGCTGCTCACATCACCATTTTGTTTCTGTCTCTGCACATCTATACTGTGCAAATATTAAATTTTGCCCAGGATCTTTGTGAATATGAGTCAATATATTCCCCCAAAACATATCCTTGCATGGTTTTAGAGGCTGATTTCAGTGCTGCTCTCCAAACCCAGCACAGGTGAAACAGCACCAGACTCAGTTCTTTTTACATTAATGAATACACTTAAACCCTTTCAGGCATTAAGTCATTATTATACTACCTTATACCACATCCTAAATCAAGAAAAACATAAAAATAACTCTCATACAGCATAATCTGTGCAGTATGTCAGAGACTTTTAACAGGAAAAGAGAAATATTTTAGTTCTCAGGAGCTACATGTGACCCAAGTTGCCCAGGGCTACTTGACCTGTAGTGCAGATACCACCAATCTGCTCTGGAGATAGCTAGTCCTGAGCTAAATATACAAGAATCACTGTACCACACAGTGGGGTGACATCTCTCCTAAGATGGATATAGTGATACAGTCACCAGTGTAGATAGAGACCATGAGTAATGATTTATTTTAAAAATAGTTCCAGTAAAGTCTAAAGTAGGGCAATGGATCTGCTTGGATAATGAAGGCCAGATGCCAGAAAGTAGTTTAGTGCCTTATGAATGATATTGGTAAAAATCAGATGTGGAATTTAGAGCTCAGCTGCCATCTGAACCCACAAAATGTCTAAGCTCTATAAACATCTCACTTTTCTTCCTTTTTTTTTTTAATATATATATCTGTGGGAGTCTGAAGTAATGTTTCTTTCATTCTGTGAAGGACTGAATTGTGACAGGAATTTGATCAGGATGAAGGAATGGTGCATTTCTCAACTAAGATCTTAGAGTCTAACAGCAAAGTGTCCAATCTTGGAGCACTCCACGCACATCTGTAGGATCATACTCCACATAAAAGTTACAGAAATCAGTATCTTCTGACTCATGGCAGTGATCCACATCCTAATATTGGCTAGAACATGGTGTCATAGGGTAGCCAGGATCATTTCCTGAATTATTAACTTTTAATTTTTTTAATTCTGGAGAGTGGCCTAACCACAAAATAGAAATCTAGCCCATGGTCCCTTATTTTCCCAACCTCTGAAAGTTCTACCACTCTCCAGAAGAGAATTCAGGAATCTTTGGAATTCAGCAAACTTTGGCTAAAGAATTCCCCTGAATGCCCTTTCTTAGTTACATTGTAGAGCCAGTATTAGAAGATGCTCATCCTCACACTGTTCATCCTGAGATGTGTGATTTGGGTAAATCATTCTGTTAAGGCATCTGACTCTTCTCATTCAGCCTACTGAACACATGACAGCTATACTATTGATGACATAATCTTGAAATTTTGAGTTAGTACGTTTGAGATTGAATATTTATTTTTATTTTTTAATCACATGTCTGGAGAAGTAGTCTGATAGAAACCTCATGAAATTCAACAAGGGGAAAGATAATGGTGTCCTGGGCTGCGTTAGCCAAAGTATTGCCAGTAGACGAAGGGAGGTGAACATTCCCCTCTATTCAGCACTGGTGAGACCACACGTGGGGTCCTGTGTCCTGTTATGGGCTCCTCAGTACAAGAGTGGCATGGATACACTAGAGAAAGTTCAACAAAGGGTGACTTAAATGACGAAGTGATATAGCATTTCTCCTTTGTGTAAGGTCTGAGAGAGATGGGATTGTTTAGCCTAGAAAATATTCTAGTCTCAGAATGCTTAAGAGAACTGAACCCACTGTTCATGTGAACCACTACTGGACTACTCATGTACAGTACAGCCTCATGATATGATTTCTGGATCCACCTAGGAAAAAAATAGTTATCTAGCAACTGCAGAATGCAGTACATAAATACTGAACATATGGATACGTTTATGGTGACAATAAGCTCAGAAGAAAAATAGTGAGGAAAGGTTTATAGAAAGACAGCAACAAAAAGAGATGAACTGTTCTTCCTCTTAGTACTCTGTGCTTAAATTATTCTGTTTATCATATCCTTATACCAAAATTCTGCATTTTTAGTTTCTTAATAAAGTGCTGCTTAGTCTGATAGGCATTTGAAAGCCACAGTTGGGTTAAGAAGAGTGAGCATCCTCCTCCTTCTACAGAAAGGCATACTAAGCTTCACTGCAAAAGAGATTCATTGGCTCCAAGCAGTGTCTGAAGTTAAAAATTCTCTTGCAGCTCTCTGTACATCTTAACTGTACTGAAAAGGAGCTGATCAAAATAGAGAAGGTTGCATGGCTATGCAGCAAAACCACAGGAGAATGAAAAATCAGTTTGGTTCTTTCTTTCTAAAACAGTTTACTTCCAGTTTACATGAAGTTTCATCTTTTTCAACTGGAAAGTTATTACAGTGGAATGGAAAAAAGGCAGGTACAATTACCCACCTTTATCCCAATATTATTTAGTATTTATTCAGTACTACATTCATCAGTAATTTTTTAGAGCCTATAAGGATCTGACACTAGATAGTAAGGTCACTAATGTTCCTGCATTCAGTCCTTTTCAATATGGTGTATCCCACAGTATTTCTTTTGATCCCTTTTCTTTCTTATTTCTCCTGGTTGGAAATGTGTTTCTTTCAACCACCCTGGAAAACACAAAACAATCCGGAAACGCTACCAAATCCCAATCCTCCATATGAACAATTTATAATGTTTATATTCTGGAAGATTTGTGTTATAGGTTTACATGGAAAGACTTAATGTCTGTGAGAAGACACCAAAATCTGCACAGATGGCAACAGGAAGATGCTAATTCCATGCTTGGTGGGGCAGATCTGGCTAAACTCTCTGGACAAAAATTCGTATGGTGGAAAACTGTGAAAAAGGAAGAAACTGGTTATGCACACGCCATCTCAAGTTATGGGAACAGCATCTATGCCTCACAGATACCTGGGATTTGGACTGTATAAAAATGGTACCTCCAGAAGAACTGGGGATTCCCACCACTCAGGAGACCACTGTGAAGAAGGACCAGAAGGATGCCACAGCCACAGCCACAGCCAGGGATCCATGGTGCTCACTCTCTCTCTCCTCTCTACCCTTTCTTTCCCCACTCCCCATCCGGCCCCTTTCCTCTCCCTTCCTATTTCTTTCTATTTCTCTACCTCACATTTACTGTTAAATAAAATCCATACTATTGACTTTGGCATATGGTCTGGTTTGCGCCTTAACTCAAGAACAGGCATATCTTATAACTGGATCATAAGATCAAGATAAAATAAAACTATGATAACAGTTAGGAGAAGTAAAAAATTGATAAAATCATATCATGGCAATCTCATTTTGACACACTTCTGTTATACTTGTCTTTTTAGCCAACATGCGTGGCCTGACTATAAGCAGTTGTCATGGCTTTCTTTAGCTGCACCTTTTCATCACTTTTCTTTAGGGGAATATGTTTTGTATAGCATCTTCTTTTTCATGTCCTAGATCTCAGAGTCCCACTTTCATAAGACTCCAAGAAAATCACAATTTCATCTCTTACAGGTTTTTAGTAACATTTTATTTCCTTTTACAGTGAGTTTCACAATACTGCAAGAGAGTGAGGTGAGTTGAATAGTTCCAATTAAGTTTGTTCTAGGATGTTTTTGCTGCTTTGCACAGTTCAGTAGATGTTTCTAGAGGTGCAATGGGGGTTTTTTTGTGGCATATTTTCAGCAAAGACTCTGAAGAGTCATCTGTTTTCCTGCGTTGACTTAATAAAGCTTTATTAAAAAGGAGCAGGGTGCCAGGGCTTTATTTAATCAATTTCTGGTTTCGCCCACCAAGAGTTCATCCTTCTCTGGAGTAGCTGAACGAAAACAATCTGATTCAGCATTTCTGTGCTGGCTAGTTCATGCAGTTAGAAAAAACCAGCTCAATAGATCTAATGTCAAAATATATCCTTTAGTAGTTTTCAATCTAGAGACATTTTATATTTGCAAGTCTTTACCCTGGATTACCATAGTTCTTTTTACTATTTTGCAAGGTGTTAGCTGTATTAGCAACTATGCTATCTGAAGGAGAGTTTTACTGCATGTATTGACTTACGTGATAATGAAGACTATGTCAAACCTGATTTAACATGTCTAGAATTATTTTTTTGGTAACTTTTCAACTGCAGAAAAAACAGAGTAAAGGTTACCGTAAAGAATATGAAACCAAACAAGTTGTCTAATATATTAATTTCATCTTTTGATCTTTATCATTTTTGTAATAGTTTTAACTTAATAATTGCTGAAAACACAAGTTATTTTAAAATCATTTGAGTTGTAGTGCTACCAGTATTTTTTAAGTCCTCCTAATTGGGTACTCTAATACTACTGAGAATAAATGTATTTTATTGGTTGACTGATGTGATATATGAGAGATTGAGTGTAAGTAAAAATGCAAGGTATGAAACCATGATGTTACTGAACTCTACTGAAGTTTTGTCATTTATTTCTGAATTAAAAAGATATCACCCAAGTAGCTCCATCATGATGAAAGTCATTAAAACACTGATACTTTGCATTTGCTTGTAGACAATTATTAGAGCTGTGTTTGTGTGACATTCAAAATTTATTTGAAGTAGTAAATTGTTGACAAATATTAGGAGCTTCAAACATTGTGAAAAAATTTTCTCACCTCATAATAGTAGCCCACCAGACCAAGATAAAAAAAAGGTGCCATAAGCATTCAAGCAAGCAGTCCCAATGGTGCTCAGTGAAGCTGAAAGACAAAATCTGTTTGTGGCTTCAGGCCTTCAAGTCAAAGAAATATGTCCCCACGGTGATGATAGGAAGAAGGCAGTGACTTAGTGGTGATGTCTCTTCTCTGTGATTGGGAATATTGACATTGTTTTAGCCCCTGTCTGCAGGAAGAGCTGAAACCTTCCTCTCATCATAAGTCATTCCATTTTTATTCATGTGCCTACCAATGTCTCACCCAGAAGTGCTATCCACTGACATCTATTTCAAAAATAGTGTAATCATCCAGCTACAGATAGAAATGAAGGTGAAGGTGGAAGGCAGTTTAACTAGAAAGAGAAGATTAAGTTCCTGTGTTAATAAAGAAACAATACACAGTGGCAGAAAAACCATTGCTAAGAAAAGCTGACTAGATCAGTTACAGTACAAAATAGAAACCTGGATTCTAGACTTGTCTTACACAGTTGGTTATAGAATTTATAATAAGCAGTTGTTAGATAAAATGGTGCTTATTGTGGTCTAGTGAATATTTCTTCCTTAAAATTCTAAATTGACTGTTGAACTTGAAGGAACAGTTTGGCTAAGAAAGCCTGTTTGGCTCTTCTCTGGAAGCAATCAGTGGTAGAAGAGTCACAAATGACGGGCTATGAATTTCCTTCCAAATGGGAAACTGATGTGGAAGGAAATTAGAACACCATGATCCATGTTCATATGCAGAATCATAATATCATTTTTCTGTTATTTCTTGATGTACTACAGCCCTTACTTTTGTAAGAAAGATGAACAGCTAGAGAAGTTCATAACAGCTTATAGTCATGATAAAGCTGATTTGTTCCACTTGTCACTTTACTCCATGACTTTTGCTTAAGTTTAGTGTTTGTTACATGCATTATTTGTTTTTCTTTCTCTAGGTCTAGAGAGTCACAGAAAATTTCCTTCAAAGCTGTTGCCAGCATGGAGAAATCAACAGCCTGCTATCAGTTTCCTGAAAGACCATAATTTCTTTTCCTAAGAAATTAAGAACTGTCTGCCAAAACCCACTGACAACTAAAGGATTTTTAGGCTTATTAAAAATTTGGTTACATCGATACACTGTGCTGTAAAAGCATGGATCATGCCATGAAGATTTTTTGCCTTTTCTTTTATACCCCTGTTATACCTTTTTATAACTTCTGTATTCTTAGTGCTTTTCCCCTACATTCTTGGACTTGTTTGTTCAGCTAGGAGACTAAACATTTTAGAAGCTTTATAGGTAGGGGTTAGTGTGCCCCAGACCCCAAGGTCCCCTCCAGAACACATTCTGTAAACTAAGATAGACCCCTCCAGGAGAAGGCTCCTTGGGGAGGGGGGCTCATTCAAGCCTCTCATTGGAGAATTTTTGATAGATATGATAATTAGTAAGACCTACAATGTTATACCAGATTTTTTGGGGGTGTGCATTGCGGTGTGCATTGGGGTGCATTCGACCTGGACATAGTGCAACTAAGGATCCTTAAAATAAATACCAAGGTAAAATCCCTTTTTCCCTTCTAACCGTGTTTGACTCTTGATTTTAAGACCAGGAAAAGGCATCAGGACACCTTAGGTTATGCATTGTCTTCTTTTTTTTTGTTTGGAACAGCACATTAGGCAATCGAGTTCAAATACTGTGTCATTTTAATTGGTGCAGGAGAGCAATTGACTTTCAATGGCAAAATGTCAAGTGCTTCCTTTGCCTCATCAAAGCAAATTTGTCAGGAAAAGACTATCATCTCATATAAATAGCAATCAGTGCAATTAATTTGTATGTTTCAATTAGCTCATGATCTAATTATTGCACGGCAGCCAAGGACTTCAAAGAGAAAAAAGTGTTTCTCCTCTCTACATAGGTGTTTTCTGTATTGTTGACTTATATTCATATACTTGAATAAATCCTCTGTGATAGTTTGTTGAACTTTGCTGCTTCATTTCACACAAACTTTCAAGTTAGTTATACTGTGAACCTCAAAATTCAGTGCTACTAAACTGCCAGAGGAATTAAAGATAGCTCAAGTGATAGAAGAAAGACAGATGTTTCACGAAGTGATGATTATATTTAAATTATTAATGTATTGAGACTAAATCCCTAAGACCTCCTAGCACATTAAGAGTATTAAATAAAAACTGAAATGAGGCAGAATGGGATAGAGCCAACAGAAGACTAATGTGTCTGTAATGTTGTTGCCGTTGTTTTGAGATGCCAGAGGCCCACCTTTAGTAAAACAGTAGACTATTCTGAACAGGAAGAGGGTTTTGGATTTATTTTTAGTTCGATAGAATTCCAGGCTTTGCCTAGAAGAGTTGTTTTGGTACTTTTTCTATGGAGGGAATACTTTAACTGTTTCTGAGTCAAGAACTTTATCCCTAGCTCCTTTACTTTTCAAATAATTTCAAATAATTACCAGTAAAATACTAGAGGATTTTGCTTTGAACTCTTTTTGCTCAGTCAAGCTGAAACACATTTCTCTTGCTAATAGAAGCCAATACCTCATATTGTTTTCAAAATACATCTTGTTTCCAACCTTTCACCATTCCTTAAAATAAATCTCTGACAAAAATGGATGACTACATTGTAATGCAGAATAATTTCTACTAATGGGAAAATTATATTTAGAAAAATAAAATGTGAGCAAAACTATATTTTAGTGCTAAAGATAATATTTGTCTCAGAATGCTAGAATTCTTAAAAGAATAGGAATTAATATTAATTTTAAAAATTATAATTTCATTACAAAATTAAAGTATGCTTCCTGTTTCATAATATCTTGTACCTTTTTTGGTTTTCCCTTTTTTTTTCCCTTTTCTTTCTATGCCTTAGGAAAAGAGGGGAGGTTTGTAGGAAATGAGCAAAAGAAAATTGCCAGAATTCTTACCTGACAACTTTCTTTGTTAATTGGCAAAAAGTGAGTCTTTTGTCCTCTGTGATAAGTTCCAATCTTCCTCAAGATGAGAAATGGGATTAAGTTATCCTGGTCAATATGATGTAGAAGTTTTCCTCCTAAACACTTCTATTGTGAACTGTCTCGTAAGTGGAGCAGACTTTTATATAGGGTAAGAGTTTGCAACTATCACCATTTATTGCTAGGTTAACTCTCAAAGAAAGGAGCAAAAAAATTAATAGAAGTAACTTATATTTCATGATTATATCATGCTGCCCATGTCCCTGAAAGAAGTCGTGCTCGAATGATCATTTTTGCTACTAAGACTGTAGGCAGACTGACACGACCGAAACATAAAAGTAGAGGTATTTTATCCAGCTGCAGTGGCTTATGATCTGATTCTGGTCATGGCAGTCATTGAATAAATTAAAGAAATTCCACCTAAATATATATCAAACATAACACTCTATTCTCTCAAATTAGTACTGCTTTTATGGGATTAGATTGTTAACAATGATTCTTGCATCTCCTCCGTTATCAATCTGGTTTTTTTTATTCAGTGTAACTTATTTTGCAAATGTAGACATCATGAACAGGAAAAGAGATTTTGGTGTTCATAGTAGAACAACATGTAGCTCAGGTTGTAATACTTTCTTGAAAGTGTAGAATTTAAACTTTTCTATGAAAACACTGCAACAAGAATCTCATATGTATCACATGAGAGTGATGTCTGTTATAGTCTTTTTTTCCAAAAGAATACTCTCTATTGTCTTAAGAACGAAAGAAGAAAACATTCTTTGCTGCACTGTTTCAAACTCCTTACGTGAGGAAGAGCCTGTGGGCTGTAAATTCTGTGTTGAAATAGCTTTTCCCTGCAGCCCAGTTCTATAGGCATTTGTGAAGGGCTGATCTGGAGTCGCAGCTCTTTTTCACAGTTTCCTCCTAGTTGCTTCAGGCAAATGTAGAGCCATTGTTATAAATTCTGTCATTCTGAGTGATTTAGTTCTTCAGTGCATTAAACTAGGAGCTCAGGCTCTCCACACTAGCTGAATTTTGCAACGGGACTCACACATGTAAGAGCTACATTGTGAGATGCTTAGGATTACAATGTCTTATTTGTCTGTTTCATCTAGTCCCTTGTAATCAGTGCCTTTTGCTTTTTTTTTTTTTTTTTTTTGACTACATGAATGGCTTTGCTTTTCATTTCACATTACTCTAAAATATTCTCCATGTTATGTATAGATTGTCCTGTTTCTCAGGGTAGTTGTCTCTTCTGTGAGGTTTCTGCTTTCTTTCAGGATGGTTTTGAGGAAGTATATTTTATGTCTTGCTGACCCTTCTGCTTAAATATATTCTATAGCTTTAGTAAGATTTTGAACCACTTTTTTTTTAAAGAATTTTCTCCCCTGGTAGTTTTCCTTAAGGTCTTGTTACTACAGTTATGCAACACCGGTTGGATACAAGCTGAGGATTTCAGTTGTTTTTAAAAGTTTTATAGTAAAGAATATGCAGTAATCTAAAAGAAAATATTTTCAGAGGCTCACAACATTAAAAAGAAAGCAGCAGAAGTATTTTGTTAGCACACAGATACTCTAACTCCACAAATGAAATTAGTTTGCAACTCAGATCAGAAACATTTAAATATCATCTGGCAGTATTTATTAAGTCATGACAGATCTTTACAGTCCCTGTTGTAAACACCCGGCTGGTTTTTAAGTTTACTTTGGCATTCCTAGACTTTCAAATTCATTCTGAAATTAGTAATTCATAACCATTATGGTAATTTTTTTTTCCTTGTCATATACTTGTCTTACTGGAAATCAAATGGTTGAACTTCAGCAGCATTATTGCCTCATTAGGAGAGGAATAAAGAGATACAAAAGTTCTGTTAGTCAGCTGTATTTATACTATTTCCAGCATGCCAGCATCAGTTTCTAAAAAGTCAGCAGGTCTTGCAACTTTCTACTTTTATCCTAATACTTAATTAAAATCAGAGCTGTCAAGGAAAGTATGGCTCTGAAGATATAGAGAAACTGAAAATCCAGGCAATATTACTAATAAAATTTTCAGCAAAGGACAAAGAATTCAATCAAATTTATTATAGTTTTATTATTGTGTCTTAGGGTGACCTTATGATGTGTATCCCATATCCCTGCCTATGCCCAGAAATTAATTCTTGTGCCTTTCTATGCCTCTAAACTGAGCCTGAGAGGGGGAAGGAAAAAACTGAGCAAAACTTTTTCAAAGCAGTTTGCAGCTTGTTCAAGGTCACACACAGATAGCAATTGGTTTTCCCTGCTGCAGCAGGGGAGGGAGGAAGCACCTGGCTTGCTGTGCCCAGGACAGTTTTTTTTGGCCAGTGGTTCAGCTGCTTTGCTCTCCGGAGAGAGACTGAGAGTTGAATTTTTCCTTCCCTGGAATTTCAGACTTTCTCCCTTTTCTACTGGACTGCTTGATTGCTTTAACATCAGAGCACATCGGGAGGACTTTCCACCGGGCACAGAGGGCCTGGCCCCAGCCCAAGCCCCAGCTCCGAGGAGACCAAAGGGAGGACTCGAACACTTTCCCAGGTTTTTCCTCTACAGCGAAAGATTTTATTATTTAGCATTATTTTCCTTTCCTGTGTGTTTGTTAAATAAATAGTTTTTATCTCCTTCACTTTCCTTCGAGGAAAATTTATTTTTTCCTGAACCTGGTGGGGGAGGGGTGGTTGTGCCTTCTCTCAGAGGATATATTCCTAAATTTGGCAAAACTGGAACATACTGTTATTTTAAAAGTCCCATTGGAACCATCTATTTTTCTTTTCTGCAGGTGAAAAAAAACACTTTTCATCCCTATCTTAAGCCTTAAACACACACACACAAACTGCTTCTTCTCCAATTCTTTACTAAATGTAAAAATATCATATTGATTCATAAAAACTCATAGCACTTTGTAGTAGATGTCCTGACTGTTTCCTGAATTCATGTACTTTCCCTTTCTTTCCATCCGGACACTGAGTGAAATGAAGAATCACGTCTTGTTGAATGAGAGCTTTGGTGGATCAATGCTGCGTTTATTCCTCCTGGGTCCCTCGTGGAGACGCTCAGGCGGCGCTCTGCCAGCACCCACGTGTGCACACCATCTCACCTTCGCAGGCGGTCGCGAGCAGCCGCTCACACACACAGTCCATGCACAAGCTGGAGACAGAGAGGCGAGAGGGGCTCTCTGCATGCAGCTCCGAGGTGTTTAATGGCAACACACCCGAAGGGGGCAGAGGCAAGAAGAAGCCAGAACTGAAGGCCTGCACCGGTTTTATCCCGAAAACTCCCTAAGGTGGGCAGAGCATCCAAAACCAATAGTCTGAGGGCTAGGGGGCACAGGCAAGGTTGAGTGACATAACAGGGGCCGTTGGGAAAAGGGATGGGAGGGGGGAAAGGGCAAGTGACCAGCAGAATGTAGACAAAGGGAGAACTTTCTAGGACAGTGTTGTAGGGAGAGATCACTTTTAGGGTAACTTGGGGGGTGTAAAGTGGACTTAACCACCGCAACAACATCTCATCAGACCCTGTATCCAAACTTCTGAGGGATCAGGAGCTCAAGAACACCACAGAATCAATCTCCCCTACAACAGAGACAGAGTTTAAAACATCTCTGATAGAGCAGATGCTTATCCACAGATCACTCTATCCTCTCCCACTAAATTGCCTTAGAAGAATGTAATTACATTCTCCAGGACCCAGATCATTGCTTAGAGTCATTTTGTAATGAAGAAAATATAGGATTAAAAAGGTTATCTTCTGTTGTAGGATCCAGTGCTGTCTAACATCAATCAATCTTCTTAAAATTGTTTAGTTTTTTTCAGCTATTCTGACATGGAAGTTAGGTTCTAAAGTAACAGCTTTCTGAGGGGTAGTTAAAGACCAGACTTATTAATGTTCAGTTGTGTTCACTTACTTCAGTGCTAACATTGCTCATTAACTTACATACCTTTTTTAGAGGTGAACAGAATTAACAGCCTCAGTCCTGTACTATTAAGTTTTCCTATTCTACTAGCATTTTATTGTCTCATCCTGGAAGACTGAAGTCCCTTTTTCTCATATATTCTGTTTTTAGAATGTAGGTGACCTGAATTGTCCATAGCAATTTAAGTGTCATCTCACCAGGTGAGATATATTGAAGCAAAGTTAGACAGTTATATATATTACCATCTATGCCAGAAATAGCTCACCTCATATATTCTAAAAATAGGTTTTATTTTTTTCATGCCTGCATCACATTAATAGGTTATTGCCATTCTGCTATGAAGTGCATTAAGAGTGCTGTATCTCCTCATTTTTAACTGAAAGAAAATGACTTTTTAATTTGGCTAATTTTTTCATATTGAATTTCCAAGTAGTTAGTCCATAGCTCTGTTTGTATCATGATATTATATTATGTACTAAACAAATGGAGTCCACTTGTTTTCAAGACAGGGCTGGAAGTGTATGTGAAATTGGAACGATATGTGGAATGAAAGGGCACATGATCACCTGTAAGGTGGCAAGGACCTCTGGTTTGTGAGAAAAGTCAACAAGGATTCAGCATTTAATAATAAATAAATAAGAGACAAGAAAATATGTGTGTACCTGTGTTCATTTGTGTGTGTGTGCATGTGTGTAAGTGCATTGGCATTCTCTGGAACACTTGTTGGAACTACAAACAAGAGCAGCATCAAAAAAACTGAGAGAATAATTATTCTTAGTCTGGCATCAGGCAATCCAGGCAGCAGATCATTCCCAAGACATTCTCATTATGATTATTAAGAGACAATGTATTCTTCTTAAACATTTACCTCTTCCCATTTTCCTTTGCATGTGGTACTTTATTATGAAAAGACAATTTTCATATAGTTATATGTAGTTACTTAAATATGGTGAGATAAGCTGCCTATGATGCAAACATGACACTCTTCAAGATCACAGCAGTTCCCTTGTGATCTGAGCAAGATTTATAAATATTAAAGCTACTTCATGTAAATGTTAGATATAGCACATGCAAATGTCTCTAGATGTAAAGATAGACTTTATATTTGCAGTTGTACCTTAAAACTATCACAAATTGCCAAATACATTTAGACACTGTGCTGGTTTGGACAAATTTGGAGGAAAAATACCCTCTGATAGAAGGCAGGTTACAATCAGCCCTCCCCCACCAGGTTCAGGAAAAAAAGAAATTTTCCTTGGAGGAAAGTGAAAGAGATAAAAACTATTTATTTAACAAACACACAGGAAAAGAAAAATAATGCTAAATAATAAAACCTCTCACTGTGGAGAGAAACCTGGGAAGATTTCAGAGTCCTTCTGTAGATGTGGTCTCTCTCCTCCTCCTCCTTGGAGCTGGGTCGGTGTGGGCCCACCTCCAGGGCCTTGATGGAGAACTCTCCCGAAGTGTTCTGATGTTGAAACAGTCCAGAAGAGAAGAAGGGAGAAAAACCCCGAAGTTCCAGGAAAACAAAGTTCAACTCTCCATCTCCCTCCAGAGAAGAGGAGCTGAAAACTGGCTGAAAAGCAAGAAGGGTGCTTCCTTTGCTCTTGCTGCTGCAGAAGCAGAGGAGTGTGTGTCTATGTCCTTGAACAACTACTTTGAAAAGTTTGCTCAGTTTTTTTCCTCTCTCCCCTCTCAGGCTCAGTTTAAAGGCACAGAAAGGCACAGAATTAATTTCTGGGCATAGAGCAGCGATAGGGGATACGCATGATAAAGTCACCCCAAGACAGACACTAAAGTCATATCTTTGGAAATACACATTGCAAGGCATTAAACAAGTATTTCCAAACATTCTGGCTGATCAATGTTTTGCTGTTATTAAATCATGAAACTACACAACAAATACTCCCAGAACTGACAAACAACAGAACATCCACTCTTCTTTGTGTTGCTAAGGATCAATGTGCCCAAAGTCCACAAAATGAAAACTGAAGCAGTGCTAAATTAATTTTTGTGCTTAAGAGGAAATAAAAATTTCAATTATATAACAACCTGTATAATGAAAAGAGAAGTCAATCCAACAGCAATTTGACCTCAAATGCATCCTTCTTGATTTCTAAAAATCTTAGAGACCATTTTAAATGCATGTCAAAGACCAACACCTGAATGCTTACAGAAAAATCAAAAGACATAGATTTGTGAAAATAATGAATTCTGTAAAAAGAAAATATAGTAAATAAAACTATTTTTGAACATCCTTTGTGGTGTTGTATTTCCCACCGATTCATTTATTAAATGCCTTTCACATTGTTCCCCCACCACGTTCCCCTGCCCCTAGCCCTGGCCACTCCCTCGGGTCCTCCCTATTGGTTCCTGTACCCCAACTCCGCCCATGTACCGCCCCTGCGATCTGACAAAAGCCCCCTGTTCCCTGATCATGAGGTCTCTCTGCCTCTGGGGGTCGCTGGGACGAGATGTAACTGTTAAAAGATCCTCTTAAAACCTTATAGAGAGACCCTTCTCCCCTCCTTCGCCATCACTGTGTTGTAAAGCTGATAGCTAGCCAGAGCAAAACCGCGGAGCCGTCCGAAATGGACTGCGGGATAGTGACAGGGTCGCACTGCCCTAAGCAGCTCCGCTGAGCTCTCAGGAAAGCTGCAGCTTTCTAAACCAAACGCAGCATTACAACAATCCTTGAGAAAAAAAAATTGTGCTTGTGTAAAGCATGCCAGAGGATTGATAAGTACATGCAAGAAGTAAGACTGAATATATAGAACATGCTAGAGCCTTTTGATAATGGGAAATTGTGTCTGAAGCTAGATGATATTAATGCTGAGCAAATCTAAGCTATGAGATATCTCAGTACATTTCTCACTTAATTCACACATAGTATGCTAATCAGAGAAAATGAGAACTTCTCACAAAATTCAATTTTTTCCTATCAATTTACTTTATGTCCAATAAAACATTAGTTTAAAATAAATATTTTTTAAACTCAGAAATTAAAATATTTTGTACACATTTTGTGAAGTTATATTTGTAAATACAATTATATTTTCTGTGGTCAATTATTTTCCTAATAAGTAAAATCTAGCTTTAAAAAAACCTGAAAGCTGTAAGCTTTCAGTCATGCCTGAAATTTATTGCAATAAAAATATAAAAACTCACAAAAGTCCAGACAAATACTTAACTCTTTGATATATAAATGTCTAAAGCATAAAATATTCTTTAATTTTATGTCACTATGATGTAATAATAAATGTCATTGATATTTGGCATTATGCCAGACACACGGCACTTTTACAAGCGCTTTTTTTTTCCGCAGTTATTTCTACTGTGTCAGCTATGCTAAGTTTACCCATCAACATCCACTTTAAATCAGTGGACCACTTCAGTAAATATAGATTATTCAGTGGTAAAAAACACATTTGCTCTGCCTAGCTGTTGCCAGAATGTTTAGCAGAAATCAAGCTTCTATGGAATAACTGAGCTCATGAGATGGGGTCTCCATTTTATTCAATGTCGGAAACTCATCATTCATTGTAATTCAACTGCTTCGTGTTACACTACTGATACATAAAATCTGAGGAGCAAAATTAAGTTGGGAAAGTATTTCAGAGCAACTGCATGAGACCAGACTGGAACACAAATCTGCTTTTCTCCTATGTAAATAGAATAAATAAAATGAGTTTGTTTGGATTCTAGGGACCAAAGATGATAATAATAAAAAAATGACTGTATGGAAATGTCTACTTCTCAGTTAACAAAGGAAGTTTTTTACTTCTGTGACATAGCCCTTTATTTCAGGCCTGCCAAGTATCTCTATGGCTAGAAATTTTTAGCTCATTTCTTCTTAATGCTATGTGCCTACTGACCACAGTGACAATGAAGGAAAGATAGAACCAGTTTTGCCCTGTCTCTCTGGGAGGAGCCAATTCAGTTTTGTTATGCCTCAACAATGGTTGTCAGAGGCATGTGGAGGAGGGGTGCACATGTGCCACATGAAGGAGTCAAAGAGAAGAAGCCTCGTTTCTGGGGGGACTTCGCCTGGCAACACCCCACACCAGGCAGGCAGCAGGGGACACTGCGCGGGGACGTCTCCAATCACCTGACTGAAGAGTCTCCACCAATGGATGGTAAAGAAAGGTTGGACCGGACCAATGGTTCCTTGTTAGCAGGCGGACTTTGGGAGGGGCAGGAGCGTATAAAAATCACCTGTGTCACTATTTGCTGGAGGTTATTACTGTTTGCTGCGCCTGCTTGCTCCCTCCTTTGCCCTGGCCCCAGCCTGCCTTCTGGCTCTCCTGCCCTCACTGGCTCGCCCTCGCACCTGTCCTGCCCTCCTGTGCCCCTGACCGCCGCCTTGCCTCTTCGCCCCACGTCCTCTTCTGGGCTGGCAGCTTCCTTCCCTGCTGCCCCGCTGCAGCCGCCACTGCCCGCGCTGCCGCCCCGATCCCGCCGCTCGCCGTGACCCTGTCCAGGCTCCCGCTCCTCCCGTCCGAGCGCCCGCTCACCGCGTGTCCGGGGCCGTCGCCGTGAGAGCCGCGCCCCGCCGGGCGCCGCGCAGGCCCCGCCAGAGCCGGCCCGTGCGCAGGGCGGCAGCGAGCACAGCCCTTCCGGGACAGCGACAGCGCTGCCGGCCTCGCTGCGGGTAACGCCCTCTTCTGCTCTCGGTCCCCTCTCTCTCCTCTCCCCCAGTCCTCTGCCATTTTCCTTTCTTCTTTGCTGTCTCCCCTAGCCGTCTTTTGCTCGGGCAACTCCTGTTCCTTCTCCTTTTGTTATCAATAAACAGTCCTCAGATACAACGTTTGCCTGCTTTGGCATCATTTCGTTCCCGACCATCCATTTTTAAAAGAACTCCTCGCAGTTCCCCCCACTGGAATGCAACCCTCTCGTTGGTTAAAAACAATAATAATAATAATAATAATTATCAATAATTATTCAGTTTCTGCTTCCTTGGAACATGGTCCACAAGTCTGCTTTTATTTTTTTGTCCAGAGAGGTTCATGAGTCTTTCCAATTCTTTCCTCATTTTAAAGAAATATTCAAACACTGGCTATGCAATATTATTACAATAAATATAGATAGCATATATAATACAATTCCTTACCTCTGTTCCATTAACCTAAGGACAAATGTGGGACATAGAGATGGGTTAATTTGTAACTTGTAACTCCACGGTAGAATAGAGACAGCATGCACACCTAACCAGAATATAGTCAATAAAAATATCCTTAGAGAAATAGCTTAGCAAAATAGCAATTTGTTTTAAATGAAACCTAAACAAAGAAGTTACAAATTGTCAGCTTGCATCTTTGCAGAGTTACTTGTTTCTCACATTAAAAACAAGACCATTTCATGTTTCCTTCCCCCCCACAGTACATTAAATTCAACACTGTATAACATACCATAGAAAAATTAGAAACTATACTATTTTTTTCTGCATTTCTAATTTTTTGTATATTCAATACTTCTTTCTAAGTATTAAATGGTTTTTATCAGTTCTATTTTCCCATTAACCTTTTTATTTTCTCTTCAAACAATATTTCCTTTTAGCAAATGCACTTATTTAGGTTCAAATTTTATTTTCAGAAGTGGGAAACAGTATTTTGAAAACAGTTTTGGGGGGTACTATTGGTATGCCTTTTACTGGGAAAAAAAAGTGATTAAATAGCTTTGCTGGTCATGACTAAGACAGTCAGAACCTCTCTAAAATTCTAAGAACAGTACTGCCCAAAGAGATACCTTTCACCCTCAAGAGACACCTTCAGTTCTTCCTATAAACTCAGCATTTGTCTTAAACTGTGATGAATGAAAGCATTCTACATGCAACCCCCTATTGCCTACTCAGCTTAACGCAATGAATATTGTATATACAACATGAAACACGTATTATTTTCACTAGTATAGTTGTTTTAGTGTAATGCAAGCATGGTTATGATAAGAATTCAAATGTGTGTAAGTTATAATATGTTTTGAATTAGCTAACTAGCCATAATACATTAACATCCACTATCTGTTCTTGTCTATCTTCCTCAACGTTTTTAGTGATTCCATTGTAGAAGCATCTACCTTTATTACACAGGAAGAAAGGAGATGAACTACTCCAGTGAAAATTTTTGGTATTTGTTTTAAAAACTTGGCAGTGTAGTTAAAGCTGATAGAATTTGCGCTGAATCCACTGTGTTGAAGACATTTGCCAGCAGAGAGAGAGGGATGGAGACCAGAAGCAGTTAGCCAGAAAAAACAGACGGAAATGTAACTTTCTCATTTGTAACAGCTGGACTTGTAAGCATGTATCTGTCAAAGCCTTAATGAAACACAGACTAGTAGCCAAAAAGTTCAAAGGCAGGAATCTGTGCTGTTAAATGAAAGGTCAGCCTTATCTCACACAGCAATTTAAGCTAATTAAATACAAACTAGTAGTCCTAGATTCACTTTATGCTAATGGAAAGAATTAGGTATATCTGTTTTGTGATGAGAAGACTTTCCTTTTGGTTTTTTCCTCTTTATTAATTTTTTATATGGAATACCTTAACTGCTTAAAATTAACTTTTAAGCCCAGAATTATGCAGCGTAAACATTAGCCAAAATTATTGAAAAAAAAAATCCTATCTATATCTAAAAGAAAAGGTAGATTTCTCTTCAGAAGGACTTAGCTTCACAAGTTGATTGTGCTTGGAGCTTGACATTCTAAGCAAAAATGTCTTCTTTTATCTTCAGGTTCTTCTACTAAAATAGGAACTGTATAGTCACTCCAATACATTGAAATAAAATAGCTGAGTCATTTAGTATGGCATGAATCTGTAACTTAAAGAAAAAATTTCTCCTGATGAGGTTCTTTGGAGAAGAGTGTAAGTAGTAATCCATAGAAATTAGTACAATGTTATCTGATTTGCAGTGTTGATCTTAGTGGGATCAGTGAGTAAGAACTCTTCAATTTTATTAAACAGAACCAAAACAATCCCCCAAATAACAGCAGTTCCCCCCAAGCCTGCCAAAATTATCTTTATTCCCTTTTTATGAAGTATAGTGTTTTCTTAAAGGAACTCCAATCCTAACCTGAGTGTAAAGTGTAAACTTCACTAAATTGGCCACTGTTTCTCCACTAGATAGAGGCAGACAGTGTAAAACTTTTGGTGGTAGTTATTTCAAAGAATCACAGAATCATGGAATTATTTACACTGGAAAAGACCCTTAAGATCATTGAGTCATCCAACCATATTTGTTTTCTCCTTTTACCACCTGTAATGTTCCGCCCTATGAAGTCAGTCGTTCTTTTAAAAAAGCAGTCTGAAAACTCTTTATTGCATGCAACAGCTTCACAAGCAGGTACTCAGATCAGAACTTAAGAAAGTTGAAGAGTTTATTCTATTTCTGTGGCTTTTCCTTGGTAGTAAGGGGTTTTCTCATTGTTTAACTTTTGTATCTGCAAATATTATTCCCTAGAATAAATGTAGGTGGTACAAACACCTGAAATATATTTGAATTATTTGACCATTCCACTATTAATGAAAAGGCAATAGATATAAGTGTTATTCCAAAAAATCCCTATGAAAACTTGCAGACATACATCATATTTGAGAAAAAACTGCTTCACCAGATATTGTAATAAAATTTTTTGACATTTATGTAAAAGATTGGAGTTTACATGTAAGATAGGATTACACAATCTTGATACTAGGATTGCCTTGCCCAAAAGGTCACAGAAATAGAGCAATGCTCACCTCTTAGCCTATTTCCCATTAAAGAGATATGATAGCAGCCAAATTAGGCTGATATTTTTGGATTAAATTATTATCATTACTGAAATGTAGTCCTTCTGGGCACTGAGTTACAATTTTTTTTTTGTTTTTTAAATTCTCAGACCTTTCAACGAGTATTGCCAACAATTAACAGTGCGTTTTGGGTTTACAGTGTTCATGGTATACAAACAACTTGTCAAACTTCTTGTTTTTCTGTAGGTTATATTTAAGGCCACCAGTAAGAGCTACAGTATCAGCAACTTCATTCGAGCTGAAACATTGCCATTTCTGGCTGTGTTTGACTTCGAAGTCTAACCTGTTCACCCCAAACAAAATCTGGAGTAATACAAACAAAAATGCTTGCTTGGCCCTTGTAAAGCAAGGCTAACAGCATTCATACTTTGTAGTTGCTATTAATTCTGAAATCTACTTCTAATAATTTAGAAGAATGTGTGTCTATGAGCAAAAAAAGAAAAAAATTGTTGTAAAATATATTAGTGGACACTTGCAGGGAAAGTCTCTAACTGGGTCATGTGGTTTAAGTAAAAGGCAGTTGTTCAACTGTTCCATTTCACATTTTATTTACAAAGTGCTTCACATATTTGCATGAGAAATATGGTGAAGGTAGACTACAATGTGTTTGTATTTTACATTAATTTACGACTCTGATTGCCCTCCTCCAAGGAACCAAACCCCTAGGTTGTTCCTTCAAGCCCAGGTTGGCAGCCTGAGAACTGTCTCCTTGGTATTTCGTGTACACCTGTTGAAAGCTGAGAAAAAACAGCATCAGAATGATCCCACTTAAGCCCTGTGGACAGTTAAAAACCTGACCAAAAATCCCAGTGGAAGTAGAGACAGATGAGTCTGCTGTTCTACACAGGAAAATCAGTAAAACACTCAGTCAGAAGCTAGGAGGCCACTGAAGGTGCATAAGTCGAACAGATAGCTGTACAGCCTTGAGCATAAACAGGAGAGAAGGATTTTGTCTCCGTCAGAATTGTATTCTCTTGGAGTAGCATAGAGCATCTCTGGTTTTCAGAAGGAGATAACATTTTTTTTCTTTCAGCTGCTGCTCCTTCTATTTTTGATTAAAAATAATTTATTTTCAGAAGCAAGAACTGATTCAGGTTTTTTATGTTATGTGGTGGTTGTCTTAAAATGATAGAAAAGTCTCTAATGATGTTCTGTTTCCTTCTTACAGATAGCAATGAAATCATGTTTAAGTGGCTTGAAGAGTCACAGAATGTTTAAATGCCTTTTTTTTTCTTGTTCACTGCAATTAAAATCAGAATCTGATTATTTTATTTTGCTGTGTTTTATTTATTTAGAATTGCTGTAATTTTTCATTTCAACCGAGTTTAACCTTAATTAAAATAGATAGAATTTGTTTTCATTCTTGGTTTATGCAGGAGTAAAACTGCTTCTTTCTCATTTCAGGATTTTTTGTCTTGACCATTTTTTCCAGTGTCTTGTGCTCAAGGTGTTTATACACCCTTCTCCATGCCCACTCTTGTGTAGAGGTAACTGAATTTGGACATACAGTGTTAAATCACCCTTCTATCTGGTTTGAAGTTGATTGAGATTTAAAGAGATGTATCTTAAAAATAATGACTTCTCCATTTCCCTTGATAGTTATAATTGTTGAATTCAGTAGTTAACAATTTTATAATAATTATTATATTATAAAATTTTCATAATTTGTGAAGCCAGATTAAAAGATTTCAAACCACTTATTCAAAGTCTTTGTAGAAAGCCATTTTCATATTTTAAAGCATATTATCTTGCATGTTTTGAGATGAACTATTCCTAACGTTTGATTCAAACTCTATGTTTAAACCTAACAGGAAAAAAGCAGGTTGTGCAACTCAGACTCAGTGAGTTTTTATGTATGCGCTTTTTTATATCTGCTTTTCGCCGTGGCTGCCACACTTGAGAAACAGGACAGAAATAGGATAGTCTCAGCTCATACATGGTAAGTGAAGAGAAGAATGGACTAGGACTTGGTTCAACAAAATATCTGCTGCTCTTGGCAGAGGTATCTTCTAACATCCTTCTTACTTTATACACACCAGACAACATGGAAATCAAAAAAATATTTACATCACACCTTTGAAACATTATGTGGTTATATCAAAGCATATCTTTATCATACTGAGGGCAGAACATATTTGAAATATTTGGCACCTCTCTCACCATAATGGTTCAGAATAGATTTTTTGTCTATTCTGCCCCCTTTGTGATACTCACACTTTGCAAGGGTTAGAAACACAAGCAGCAGCTCCTTTCTTAAGTGTGTGATTGAGCTGATGGAACAGAAGAATCAGTAACTACTCCAACCTGCTATTTGCTGATTACTGGGTGGGGGGGGGGCGGCGCGCGATTATTTGTTTGTTTGAACTTGACTCTCACTAGTTTCACTTGACGGTCCTTGGATCCTGATCTGGGAGGATTTGTATACTTGAACATCTGCATTGAAATGCATTGACATTCACCATCTGAATTTATGTATTCCTTGGAACTTGAGCCAATGCAGCCTTTTTTCCTTTGGTTACTGATACTATTTTACATTTGCGTATGCAATGCATACCAATGTGGACATTAAAATTGAGCTGATAAATCTTTCCTTATAAGTACCTTTTTTTTTTTCTTCTAACTGAAAAGGAAATTTAGGAAGTCTACCTCAGCTGCAGAGATCTTCACTACAGATAAATCAGATACGTACAACATGGAACCACTCTTACTGACCAAGTGAACACTCCCCTGAAGAAATTATGAGCTTCACTATCACTGATGTCTAAAGACGTTCACATGATGGAGTGTCAGCAGTAAAATTCTCACTTATAACTGGTATTTTCTAGGTTCTGAATATGTTCAGTCTCTTTTAGTCGTAAGATATTACAAAGTGGGTGATAAGGGATAAGTGTATACTTAGATGGTTCAGATACACCCTTGTAACTTCTGCTTTGTTAAGGCCACAGGTTTTCCTCAGGGGAATATATGTTCTTGCATTTTGGGATAATCATGTCTTTGAATGACCAAAGACTTATGAACTTTACACTTTTTACCTCTGCCATTTCAAATAAAGACAGGTTTCCTTGTAAAACAATGTATTTCCTTTTATTATGCTGATCATTTCACCTGCTTTCATAGTTTTTTCATTTCCCTGACTTTACACATTTTAGCATTAAAAGATATTCCATGTTTGCCCTCTGTTCAAGTTGTGATTTTATAAAACTCTTTCTGGTAACAAAACATGTACTGCATACTATACTTGAGATGGAGCTCTTTCATGCATTTCTACAGTAAAAGTTTATCAAAAAGAAGAGAGCAGAAAAAAATAATCTGGTTTAGCTTGTCATTAAAATATTCTTCTTTTTTAAAGAAATAATTGCTCATTTAATTTTATTATTTCAAGATCACATTTATTAGTTTTTCAGCATGTTTTTAATCAACAGTCAAGAATACTCAGAATTTTCAAGGCATTCTGCAACAATTCACAGCCTGCTCTTACAACTTGTGTGTACCAGGAAACTAGAGAGAGTTGTGATTGGAGTGCTTAGAAGACTGAAAAATCAGGTCAGTCTCAAACTGTTAAAACAACACTTCACTAGATTGACATTAATTAACATCACATGTTGACAATAATTAGTTACTGCACATTGTTAATCATTATCACTGCATATTGAAAGCAATCCTCCCTTAACAATCATACTGCACCAGATGTGAATATACAAAGTCATAAAGCTAATGCTGTGCAGTCAGCACTAATGGCTGCAGATTGTCATGTTCTTATTCACTGAGCTCAATATGTGCTCCACCTGAGGTCCTCTCCCTTCTTCCACCTCCCCATACCCTAATTCTCCTACCAACCTGTTCTTGGCTACTTGTAGTTTTTTAAAGCAAAACCAGTCCTTATCCAGCTCTACAATATGCACATGAAACCTCAAGAGATCTTTAGTCCAACCTCCTTCTGAATGGTCAGATCTGAGTTTGCACCAGAATGTTTTTGTAAACCTTTGAAGACTGATGCAGCACAACATCCCTGGGCAATCTGCACCACTGCTCAACCAAGGGGAAAAACACTTGACCAGCATGGAGTTGTTTAGGTTCCCAGCGCCTCACCGCTTTCAGCCTCTGCTCACACTGGCGAGACCATAAGAAAATCGCCCGGGGCAATGAGCTACTTGCTGCCAAGTTCATACAGCCAGTTCCCATAATAAACTGGTAACAAAAGACATGGCTAGGCCTTGTATTGTCAGGCACAGATACTACAAGGGCTGTGTGGCCTGTCACTAGTAGTGATAGTATTAATTTTTTGGGCCACTGAAAACCATCTCCAATTCTGCAATTGTTGCTAATATGTAGGTGCAAAATAAGCTGAATATAAAATCTGCTCACTCTTTTTCATCTCTCATGGGTAAAACAGGCCTCCATATCTGGCTAGATAAATTTATTTATTGTTATCCTGAAATGTTTTAATCCATTTAATTCATTTTCAAAGCAGTTTGAAAACATGAGGCACAGTAAAATCATCAGCACAGAATCCTGTGGAATGAAGTCACTGGTGGCATCCTGTGGGGTATGCCCAGCCCCTGCCCTGGAGGGAGGCCTGCTGAGATAAGGAGATTGCATAACCTCCCAGCAGAATTCCCTTGGAAAAGGCAGCACTTTCGGTGAGGGTGAGAGAAAACAAGAACCATGATCCTCTGGGAGCCCCTATGCAGATTCTTTGTAACCCATTGGCTTCTACCCTCTCACACCCACCCTTGTATCCCTTCTACCCTTTTGAGTTTGAGACCTACCCTTCTCCCCCTTTGAGTTCGGAGAACTCATCCCTAGCCTCCCCTTCGCGGGGTGTGGACTAATAAAGCTGCCCCATGCAGAACTGCTAAACGAGCTTCTCGTCTCTCTCCTCCTGGTCCAGCCTGGGGTTTGCCTCCCAGAACAAGAGCTGAAGTCACTCTCGCTGAAATCACTAAGGAGCTGACAGCCTGCTGAGACAGGCACCTTTCTGCAGAGGCACCCCGGCGGCTGAGGAATCACCGCAGACCTCTGGAAGACTGTCCCTTGCAGGACACTCTCTCTGGGTTGGTCACGGCTTCCTGGGTCTGAGCCACAGACCCCAACCCGGCCGCTATAGCATCTTATTGCAAATAATAATCCTTACTTAATTATAGTTTCATATTAAATTAGTTTCTGCAGACTTCATAAAAAGGTATTTTCTGTAAGTCCAAGCATACTGTAGGAGCCTGGTGGCAGGTAACTGTGTGCTTAACTATTTCAAACCCTCAAGTTTGTTATGCTTTAAATACCTATCTCTGAAAGTGCCATTAATGTTATTTCCTATTACATATATCTCCTCATGTAAAATAATTTTACTAGTTTCCTAATCATTATTATTCCTACTGATTTTGCATACATTATGGAAGGACTTATTTTTGTAAGGACTTCTTTAGTTTTTTTCTTGTTTATGGGGTTTTAGTACTATTTTAAGTTCTGTGTTTCTCCTGGGTCTTCACATCTTCCCCTCTCATATCTCACTATATCTGCATATTTCTTTTGGTGATTTTTTATATTTCTCTCAGGTTTTCATTTTGTAATCAACTTTGGAAAAAGAGACAAAGTTAATATGCCAACTGCACCAGACATTGATGCTTGTATATGTCTATTAATAAAAGAAACTGAAATCCAGAGTTTCTTTCATCTCTTAGCATGATGTTGGTTTCTAATTGCACTGAAATATAACACAAGAATACAAGTGGGGTTTTTTTTCAAGAAAAGGAGAGAGATACACACACATTTTAAATCTCTGATATTTTTCCTCTTTTATGGTCTTTGTTCTGTAAATCTGTGTTGCCATCCATCTTAATATTGTAATTCAGAAGACACAGAGGGTGAAGTCAATAATGAAATTCCAAGTGATCAAGGAACCTCTTTTTATCTCCCAATACCATTTTAATTTTTTTTTTCCCAAGATGTTATGTTTCATTTTTTTTGTTTAATATTTATTCCTATTTATTTAATTTTTATTCTTTCATATTGTTCAATTTTATTCTCTAGGGGAATAACAACATATATGAATAAGTAGGAATATCAGTATAATATTTCTGGTAGAATAACACATCCAGAACAGCATTTCAGAGGGAGATCAGATGAAATTCACTCTGTTTAGGAAATGTCTTCCTTTTAGTGAAAAAAAACCGAAAACAAATCAATCTTTCTACCACATTTGATTATCCCTTTGTTTCCTGAAATAGGCACTGTTAAATGGATTAAGGCTTGAAAAGAAATTCAAGGATTAAGGTATTACATAAACCATAATCAGAGTGAGTTACTATGTATCATTCTGTGTTGGCATATCATAGTTTATATCAATTCTAGGTTAACTTTGATGAGATTTCTGAACATTTCTTAAAGTCAGATTGCATTAAAAGGCACAAGTTTTCTTACTATTGTGTTCTAGTTTCAAAGTTCAAATTACTATAGCTTATTAGTATTAGCATAGCATTTAATATACTGATAATTATTGGCTGCTGATCTTATATGCTGTTTTCTAGATGTTCACTTCTTAACAGTTTTCTTCTTTTTTTTTTCATTTATAAATCCATTTGCTCATTCTTTCTGCAAAAATAGATGGGTGTAAATAATCATACAAATCATACAGAGAACCACATAAATTTGGGGTAGACTATACAAAAAAAAAAAATTTGCTTTTTTCCTATGTGATAATAAGGTAAATGAATATAAAGAAATTTCATAAAACAAAGTTTTAGGTCAGAACACTGTTCTAGTTTTTTTTGGGAATACGATTAGCGTCTCTAATTCTTTATGTGGCTAACAGACTTTAGACTGTGCATTTATGCTCTTGGAATACTTAGGGCTATACTCGCCCTAAGATAGTAAAGCTCTGCTCTTCTTCATGACAGCAATTTTCTCTTTTAAGCTAAGATGGGAATTTCAGGCAGTACTTCACCACCAAATCACTGAAGTTGTACATGGCATAGCAGGTGTCAACTTCATCCCAACTTAGTGAAAGACAAAGTAATCAAATTAGCTGATACCTTACTTAGCATACACAAAACATTGAGTTGAATATTGAGATGCTATTTGCACAGAAGAGAAAGATCTGATCTCTAGGTGTAACTCTGAAGATATTAAAAACTTCATTTTTTCTCTCCAAGCAGCACAAAGAAATCTGCCAATTGACTTTGTCTCCTATCAAGGAGTTACTCAAGACCAGATATCTTACAAAAGCTCACTACCTCATCATGTTAGACCTAAATGCAAAGTTCAAAATCAAGCTTCAAAATGGGGACCAAAATGTCACACCTTACACTTCCACTTTCACCAGCAAACTACATTGTTTACCCACATTTGTGTAGCTTCACCAGAAGACAAAAGTTTGCAACAAAATTAGATTGCAGTAATCACTATAATAGTATGCTGAGAGGAGGGATCTGTGAATCAAAGCCCAGGGAAAATACAGGTCAAGGTGAATTCTCACTATTTGTCTTTTTGGCATTGGGTTCTGAGGTGAAGTGACCCTTCATAATTAAAGGAAAACTGCAGGCATCCACCTTCAAATGCTGCTTCAGTCTATGAATATTAATCTTACCTTAGTACGTGTACTGATGAGAACAGCAGAGTTGTATAAGAACTTCCATTATTTGGCATTTCCTTTTGGCTTCCTAAGGCACTGGATTATTAGGCAATGGTTATAATAATTAATGCTTAAAAAAACTCAAGCTAGTTCTCTCCACTTAGTATCTAGAGAATTTGTTTAAAACGTGAGTTTAGAAAATCTAATTCCCATGTACATTGTAAATGCCAGGCATGTCAGTAATATGCTTGACATAATTAAATCACTATTTTTCTCAATTGCTTTCTCCTACTGAAAAAAATGTCGTTCCTGTAATACATTCCCTTGTTATTTCTTTGACCAATTTTGCTCTCATCTCTGACTTTGATAACAAATAGCAGATGTTGTGGCTTTTACTGCACTGTGATACTGACTGGAAAGAATTTTGTATAAAGCAGTACCTTTATTTAGTAGTGGTGGTACACTACCCTGTAGTGCCCACTTCATTTTTTTTAGTTATGTGAAAGCATAATGGAAAATTCAGGTGTGTTGTCTTGCATGGAGTGTTTCAGAAGGTAAGAATTGGGTCTTCATATGAATAACCCAGGCAAGTTACTGACAGGCATGCTGGAAAAGATGATCTGAAAATATTTAGTGGGAAAGAATGATGTCAGATATTAAAAAAAAAAAAAAACTAAACCAACCCAATACAAACAAAAAAACCCTGAACCAAAACAGATAAATAAATATGACTTCATTGTACAAGATATATAGACAATTGAAGGTACAATATCACAGATCTAAAATTGAGGAGTGTGAAGCATTGAATTGTCTTTTCAGTGGCAAGGTTTTTAGCATAAAGTAAGAAAAATAAAATAAAAGCCAGTCATTCTGTTGTCTTACTTGTGGGAACCAGGAATCAGAGCAGTATTTTATTTATACTATTTATATTTATTCCCCTTCTGCATTTGTTCTGGTTTGTTTGTCTTCATCTGTCTCAGATACATTTCAATAAAATAAAATAATGTCTCTGGTTTGTGTTCAGGTGCTGTTAAGAATCACACAGGAGCCTTGGTTTTCTATAGTTTTTAAGATGCCCCAAACAGATTACTAGTGAAACAAAGGACAAGTTATAGCAGATGAATACAAAGAAACAGTGAAGTAATAAGAATGTTCATAATGAAAATAACTCTTAAAAAATTTAATATAGGTTCGACAGTGACTAAAATCAGATACCATGGGAGATGTGAATGAAGCTTTGTAGCAAGTGCAGTGACTTCAGCTATTCCCCTTAACAACAGAGAACCAGGATCAATCCTTGGTCAGGAAACTGAGGACTGTGGGCTGGCTTGCATCCAGACTGCTTAGTACCAGTTGCATTAGGATGAAAACAGTACATCAATGTTTTGTATCATTTGGGTCCCCTGCAATGCCTCTGAAAGCCTGTTTTGTATCTTTATTTTTTTTCACAATAAACGACATACAATGAAAGGGCTGTGCTGCACATGACGAAAGTGCATTTTTTACTTGATTTTGAGAGGCAGAGATTCAGTGTGGATTTGTAGAAAGGCGGAGCAGAGGGAGCAATACTTTGTGCAGTCTCATGGTTTTGCTGTCCTTTACGAGTACTCCTTTAAGAAGACTGTCTTTAGAATGAAATAGAATATTTCCTTGGTAGGACCTAAATTCACTGAGAGTAGATTAACTGTTGAACTAGGTGGGCAAACGAAAGTCCAAACCCTTCTCTTCTTTCCTGGCTGGCTGTTTCTTTAGCAACATAGAGGTACTCATGATGTTTATTTACTTTCCTCCTTATGAAATGTGGTGGGTTGACCTGGGCCAGCTGCCAGACCCACAGGGCACAGGAGAAGATGAGTTAAAAAAGCCCCTGTGTTGACATAAAGACAGGGAGATCACTTGTCATAGCAGGTCCAAAGAAGACTGACAATCTGTATTCCACTCAAAATTCTCCATATATTCAGAAAGGATACACTTTCCATATAATTTATCAATTAGCATTAAAAAACATTGGTTATATCCTCAGAAATTCTAGTAGAACATGAGACTGAACTCAGGCTTTATCTAGTCTTATCTGTGCAGGATGGCTCTCACATATATGGGTCCTCAAACAGTCCACACAAAGCATCCTTTGAATTCCCATTTCTTCAGCACCATACCACTACATTTATGTTTATTTGTACTCTTCCATGCCAGCAGCAAATATTTCCTTCAGATGCTGCATTTCACCTCATAATGGTATAAGAAAACTTAGAATGTTCCTTTCTTATGAAGAGTGGAACTCCAGCACTCAGTTAGTTCAAGAGCCAAGGTAATTTCTGCACATTCAGATCAGAAAATTGGAAAGTATTATTAGTTGTTGCAATTTTGATGTATTCTCAGCCTAGGAGGAAGAGATTCACCCAGGGTCAACAGGCCAAACTCATCTCTCACATCTGAGTGCAGAGTTAGGTATAAGGAAGACAAACCTTAATGGAGAATTTATGAAAGATTGCAAGTTCTGCATTATAAGGGAGGCTGTCAGTAGGTTCGTTATCGCAACATGGGAATTATTATTGCTTGTCCTCTGAGTGTGGCTGAAAAAAGATGGTTTTCAGTCTCATACTTTCTAACTGAAAAGGTTAAAAATTGGTGTCTTGAAGAAAATTGCATATAATTGCAGCTCTGCATATTAAAAAAAGTTGGAATATTGCTCTTTTTAGCATGAGGGAAAATTCAAACTTTGTAATTTGATTAACAATTTAAAAATTTTGCTCTTGAAATGAATCTGTTTAGGCTGATAGACCAGAAATATTTAATTAAGTTTGGACAAATATTCACATGATTTATACTGCATACTTCATTCTTCCTAAAGTATATTATTACGACATTGCAAAGTTTCACCTCTGTCAGTTTTAAGGCCTTATAAAGGTGCATTTTTTTGAAGTAGATTTGCAAAAAAAACCACCCTCTTTTTATTTCATAGTATTGAATTATAAATAGAAAGCCATTAACTGTAATCAAGACATTTTTTCCTGTATTTACAAATTAATTCAATCAAATTAGCTGTCCAGAATATATTATTTCCTGACTATTTGGGGGGAGAGGGGTGTTAATAAAAGCTTTAGTTTTCTTTGCTTTTACTTTTTTTTCCTCAGGTTTTCTTTCTTTGTGTGATTGAAAAGGCATTTTTGGTTGTACTTCAAACAACAAATTAAAGACTTTCATTCTCAAAAGAATGAAGTTATATATGTGCTAGCTAATAGCTTTTGATAGCTTTACAAAATTACTTTGTTCTTTTTTTAGAGTAAGTTTTTGTTGTTTTAACACCTTAAAAGCTTTCTTATATACTGTAACATAGTGTTGTTGCCTTAATACATAAACAACTCTCCGAAATTACTTTCTAGATTATGTTTTCAATAGTAATCCAAGCTAAGGAGTAGGCACAGTTTAAACAATGCTAAGCATGGCCATCTGACCATACTCTAATTCAAATCCATGTTGGGACATTTTTAGGACACAGTGTTGTTATGATGTCCTCTCTCCCTCCACCTGCTTTACACTAAGCTCCAAAATAGTCTCAGAGGAGAGCCTTCTCTGAGCTTCTTTTAAGGACACAAGGCAAGTCCTGATGAGTTTATTCACAGCCTGTGTCGAAGTCTGATACTTTCTGACTGGGTTCTTTGAGATATTTCACATGTTGAGGGTGAAGTGTTTAATATCAAATTTATTTACTTGAAGATTATTGATGTTACCTATCATGTTACGTATGATGTTACACACTGATTTTTCCAGGTGATAAAAAATATACTGAAAACGCAATGCAAATTCAAGTGAAATCTAGCAAAATACAGCAGGTGCAATGCACAGTTCAGTCACAATGCCTGATTCCCATTACTGATCTCTATAACTCACCCTCATAATGTTCTCATCCCCAGTCACCAGGAAAGAATACCTGGGTTAAGCCAGCTCAAAGCTGTTGGTGTCTTTGACATACCTTTCTAGTTGTCTAGTTTTTGTACTCTGTTGGGCTGAGCTGTATGTTTACTCCTTCTATTCTAAATCTGTGACTCAGGGAAATATTTACACCACCAGTTGATCCTCTAGGCTCTTGACAGTGGTTTATCTCTAACAGAAGTGACCCTCTGGTCCCCTTTGTGCTGAGATTTAAGTCAGCTTCTTTGCGTGGCTGTCTAAGATGAGCAGGCATATCACCACCCTTGCCCATATGAACCTTCTTCCTCTGGTGGGTTTTACTCAGTGAATGACATTCCAGCCCTAGGGGTTTAGTCAGTAACAACCTGCTATTGATCTTGAAAATTCTCCTGTCTTTTTCTTGTTCCATTTCCTTTACCCTCACTAGGACTCTTTTTTCCCTATCCTTTCCCTATATAGTTATTTTGTAATACAGTAACATATTTTTCATAAGTATATGAATACCAAATATTTCAGGAAGGGGCCTCAATCTGCTTTTCTACACCAATAATTTTGGAAAAAAAGTTAATTTTTTTCTTGACTCACAACATTTTTGAGAATTATATTGAACTGTAACCTTTCTGACTACAAACCAATATGGAATTTATGAATATTTTAATGCTGAACAAGCAAAAATATATAATGGTATAATCATGCGTACCTAAAGTATGATTTTTACTTGTCATTCTGTAGCACTGTATTCATTTTAATTACCATAATTGCTCAAGTTCTGCATTTGACTAATAACCTAAAATTAAGGTAACTCATTCATATTTAAATTAAATATTAATTTTAAATTTAATATGATTTGCCTAACTTAAAATAAAAATACCTACATTAAATTCTGTTGTCTTAATTCCAAACTATGTTTTATTTAAATCACGGAACTTTTCCAGTGCCCTGAGGCACACATTTATGTTTGGGACTAGATGATCTCCAGAGGTGCTTTCCAACCCTAACCATCCTCTGATTAAATTATTTTATTATAAAAAAATACTTTTCCAGTGATTCTTAATTACTTTTATGCTTGTTACTTCATTTTTCAGTATCTGAACTAAAAACACTATTCAAAGGTAATTCATGGTTATTCCATTTAATTGGAATTACATGGTATGGGAGGCATAGACCATCACCATCACTTGACTGTGAAAGTACATCCTGTACTATGTAAAGCAGTAAAACTCACATCTGTTAGACAGGCTCATTCTTATACTCAATCAAACTGAAAAACCATTTACACAATGATGGAGTGGGGGATTGTTTGCTTGTTTGTTTCTCTCAATCACTGGAATTGAGATCATGACTAATATTATAGATCATGTCTCCCTGAGAAAGTTAAAGACAAAAGAAATGAGATCAGACCTATGCACTTTTAGGACACGAATTTGTTTCTGAATTTCTTTTTCCTTCATTCCTGCTAAAATGCCATTTAAACATTGATATTTTCAGTGCTTAAAAGGTAAAATCCCTCTTTTGAACAGTCAGTAGACCTCTCATGGATGTTACTGTTTCTTCTCTTCAAGTGAAAATCAGATTGCTATATGCAATCTAACTTTCGTCAGTTCCATTTTCTTAATAGCCTATGTTCAATCAGTTTATGTGATTATTTATTCATAGGGTCCTAAGGTAAAGAGTCACCATCTAATAAATTCTTCAGCTCTTCTTTTTGCATAGCAATTAAAGGGGATGAGGTTTTTCATTTAAAATGTATGGAATATGTAATATTCAGTGACACAAATCAACTGAAACTCTAACTGAGACTTTTTTGAAAATACTGCACTTGAATTCCACTTATTTAGTCATTATGTTTCATATATTCTCTTCACGTATATTTCAGTTGATGTAAATCCAAATTTTATCTAGATAGACTAAAATATTGCTTCATTTGTCATGTCTCCATTGTCATGTACAGCTGGAGAAAGCATTTATGTATGAAAGAGTATTCAAAATAGAAGTAGCTCCTTAATAATTTGTCATTCTTAGCATTTCTTGTGGTTTTATATATATGAAAAGTGCAAAGAAGCATTAAATAATCTTGTACGCTTAATGAAGACATTTGAATCTAGAAACAAAAGGCTTTTCTTAATTGGTTACCAAAAATTAATGGCACTTTTTAAGTTTTTAAGCTACAGACAAAATGGGGGCAATTTCAAATGTATTGTGGTAAAGACAAATGCATGGACATAACAACAATGCCCTGTCATATAACCGGAAGGTTTGTGCTTTAGAGGTAAAGCTGATCTGAAATCTCTTCCTAGCCCAGTGCTCATTCTGCTGACCAAATTAAGCTGCTCTAGCGCTTTTCAGGATTTAGAAAGGCAAGGAAAGGCAACAGAAGGTAAAATATTTCTAGGAGTGTTTTTATTAACTTTTAAGTTATTTTCTTTCTCATACATGAGCTTATTTAATCTCCAGTGGTTAAAATTTCTTTAAATTCCACATCAAAATTCGTAATGCTTCCAGCCCAAACTATTCTATGATTCTGTAATTCTGTGATCAAAAAATTATTGTACAAGAAGCATTTTCTGTCATTTGCCTATGCTGTTCTTGCCTTCCTCCTTCCTTTACATTAGAAGAACTTCTTGTAGACTGTACAGTGAACCAAGATTTGGCTTGAGCATAAAAGAGTAATTTATTCTCTTTTTTTGTTTATTTTGCAGCTGTTTTATGCTCTGGTTCAGCATGTGGTCTTGTAAGCACTTATGCTGGTCTAATGGTGTAAGAAGCAGAATGATAAAACTGAGTCACCGTAAGAAGAGGGCTGGGAACTTTGTTGGTTTTGGGTTTATGTGTATGCTGAACTCCAGTTCAGAGTACTGAAAACAACGTATTTTTATTGCCACAGCATTTCAGTAGCATTTCTCAGATGCAAAGCACATTAATAGGGGTTCCCTGCCTGTGTTAACTGCTGCCAAATTGAAGTACTCTTTGTAGCTTGGTCTTGACCACAGAAACACAGAATTTAGTACTTGGTAACCATCTTATGCAACCTTTTCTCTTAATTTATTGCACCCACATTTGAAAGCTGTCAGGTTTCTTCTACGTTTTTTCCTTCTGAAAATTATTCTTTTGATGCAGGCTGGCTCAAAGGGTCGACGCTCGCAGCGTCACTTCCACAACGTCCTCAGGGAACGCCTTCGGTGGCAAAGCAGGGCGCAAGCTGAACGCACATGCTGCTTCCTCCTCAGAGTAGGCAAGACAGGCAGCCGGTGTTTGGGCTCGCATCAGCCTGGAGGTAAAGCAATAGAGAGGGGCCTCTGGTGTAGGTTCCAACCCAGGTTTATTGCCGGAGGGGCCAGGGACGAGAAAGGCCCTGAGGGAAGATGTGCATGGCTTTTTAAAGGGGGATGGAACAAGGTGGGACAAAGGGAAGCAACCAATGGAGTACAACCAAGGGTGAGGATACAATTAAACTTGAACCACTGGGGAAAACAGGGAGGTGGGAGTCACAACAGGGAACCAATGAACAACTGAGGAAAGGAGAACTTTCTAGAACAGGGGGAGGTAACTGGGGTCTGAGAACCACCCAGGGGGATGCTGCTTAGACCTCCAAGCTGTCCCATGATCCACCCTCCGACCCACTGTCATGGGCAGGGAAATCCACCCAATGGATGGCCCTGACTTGAGTGGCGTGTAACAATCTCGGCTCCTGAGTGAGCTGAGCCACCCCAACATTCTTTTATGCTTATCAACTTTCTTTCAACATCTTTTAAAAAAATGTATTTATGGTGAAATTGTGCCCATTTGTTCTTGTATCAGTACTATTTGGTAGTTTTGAATACTCCTCTTTTTCTGTGACGTCCCTTTGTTATGAATTTGTAGAAACATTTGGTCTCAACCTTCTTCTTCTTCTTCTTCTTCTTCTTCTTCTTCTTCTTCTTCGTCTTCTTCTTCTTCATCTTTGTCTTCTTCATCTTCGTCTTCTTCGTCTTCGTCTTCTTCATCTTCTTCTTCTTCTTCTTCATCTTCGTCTTCTTCATCTTCTTTGTCTTCTTTTTGTCTTCTTCTTCTTCTTCTTCTTCCTCTTCTTCTTCATTTTCTTCTTTGTCTTCTTCATCTTTGTCTTCTTCATCTTCATCTTCTTCGTCATCTTCGCCTTCATCTTCTTCGTCATCTTCGTCTTCGTCTTCTTCTTTGTCTTGTCTTCTTTATTTTTTGAAGTAGAATAAACTACATGGTATCCTGAAATACAACAGGTTTTCTATGATACTCCTTATTCCTTACATCAGTTTGAGCTGAGCTTCCTTGAATGAGGATCACCAAAATGTTACACAGGACTTCAGTTTGAGGAGATTCTCATACAGTGGCAGTCAGATCTATTCCTGGACATAACCCTCCTGATGTATTCTGACATTGTAACTCCCAGTTTTGTGCCATCTATAAATCTCACTACCTCGTTTTGATTCTGATGTTAAAGAAAGATTAGTCTTAGAATAATGTTTTAGTCAGATTGAGAGAAATTTCCACAAGATTCATTGTTCCTCTTTTCAGAAACATTTTCTGTTTTCTTTTCTTTAGTTTGGTCTTGGTCATAATATCTTTCACCACTTTAAAGCTGTTTCCTGTTAATCTATAACTGTTTAAAGAAAAGAAAGAAACACAGATCAACCAACCAAACTATTTCTAAACTGTCACTTTTGACTAATAGTTATATCTATACATATGGAAGGTACAATTAATTAAATCTATACATTTGTGTTTCTTGAAAGCAGATTTAGCTAACAAGATGTAATTTTACTCATGTTAATGCAATTGCCAATTATAATCTGATTTAAGAAAAATACAGCTGTCCATGTTCTCTTTTTTGTGTGTCTAAAAGGAGCTATTTCCAACATTCTGACCACATTTGCAGGACATGAACTTGCTTAGTCTTGAGCAGGCAGAATATAATAACTGATTGTGTTATGCCTGCTGAATGCCTTGTTTTTCCTAAATTGAATGGCATGTATATCACACAAAATTGTTCAGAGTCAAGGGGGAATTGCAGCTGGGAAAGGCTCTGACACAAACATAGAAGATTACAGTTATTTTACACCAACAGAAACAAATGTAGATCTCAGTGGATAAAATTTCTATCTTCAGTTTGCAAACAAAATAAGTGAGCCTAATAAGATGTTGACTATTTCAGCTGTGAAATAGAGCCAGCAAAGGTATTTTTTATTTTATGGACCAGATAACTCTTGAGGTTTTAGATTCTTATGAATAACAATTTTTTTGTTTGTTTTATCAAAGAAGCAATAGTTCTACAAGACACTGTAATGAAGCCATAGTTACCTTCTATTTCCTGAAGGGACACAAAGATGCAGCACTATTTTACTAAAAGCTTGTGCCAACATACTGCTTCTTTTGTCCCATATTGCCATTCTATTATTCTCCAGAGGGAGCCTTCAGCCCTCATGGTACACTGGCAGTGGGACATCCATTTATTAATGTGGTGCTGCTCAGTCCATGTCTTCAAGCATAGGCCAAGTAAAAGCGCTCTGTCATGCTGTGCAACTGGCTGTTCTACTTATACCTCAAAAAAAGTGTCAAAAGAAGAGAAACTGAGCATAAGAGTAACAAAAAACCATGAGAATAGTCAGAGATATGAAAACCATGATTACTGAAAGAAGGATTAAGAAACTAGATTGCCCATTCTAAGAAAGAACCAAACAAGAAAACAACATGTAGTGATGAGTAGTATGTTCACCAAGTTCCTCAGGTATTTCTGAATACAGTGTATTAGACTAATATAGATGAAGGACTGAGGATTAAGGAATAAGAACTGCAGCATCTATACCCCAGTTCCTAAACTCCAGTGGGGCAAGTCATACCATCTAAATTAGGTGCAAAAATAGAATGTGCAATCAATGAAAATAATCAAGAATCTCTGAAAAAGGTAGAGGGCATCAGCACTAAAGCTCTCATTATGGGGAGAACTACTTTTACCACCGCACTTTTCTCCAAAAACTGGAACTACCTATTATTACCTTACTAGTAGATGCATTGAACATTATTAGATTAATTGTGGTAGTCAACACAAGATTAAAGGATCAGCCTTTCAAAAGACACAAGTAGGGTGCCTTTGTCACAAGGCCATGAAGCTCCACAACATGCTCAGAAGCCTTGCTAAGGATGTGTAGATGGTTAGGATACCCTACAGGTCTTTCTGGAAATCTTAGCCTTCTGAATCCTTTTAAAGTACAAATTTTAGAATATCCACTAACAGTTTTGCCCAGGTTCCTCCCTAACAAAACTTGTGAGCTGAAGTGTACTTGAAAATGACTGGGGTTTTTTTGGGTTTGGTTTATTTATTTAATTTTTTTTCAGTTTACTACATCGTTCTGGGATTTGTATTTTAGTTTTCTTTTTCTGGTTTTTTTTTTTTTTGCTATTAAAAAGATTATGCAGTAACAGATTGCTATCTAAATGAATAGGTACTTCTGCCCTTTAGTTTAGTTTTGTTTGTTTTATTTTTCCACTCCGCATAAATTTCACCCTAAATTCTTATCATGATAGTGATAGTGCTGAAAAAATCAGTACTTTTAATCATCTGTCTGAGACAGAACTCTGCTGGTCTATTACAACAATAACATTTTTTCTTTAAGGGATTAGGAATATACTGAAATGAAGAAGATATTTTTTCTTCTTTTTCTTTTTTTATTCAGAAGTATTATGTATAAGCATACACTACTTTAATTCTTGATAGAGATGAAGAGTTGATCATTTACCTTTGCATTGAAACTATTCTTCTCACTATTGCAAAGACAGGCTATAAGGCCAGCCTATTAATAGCTTTTGAAGGAGCTGTCTCAGTGGCTCAGCAAAGATTTGGAGAAATCATTCTTGTGTAACTAACATAGGGATTATGAAAAGAGCTTTAGCTACATCAATTCAGCAAAATTTCGTGTCATATCAGAAGCTCAGGACCACTACTTGCTGTGTGATAAAACACAGTTATCAGGATGCTCCAACATATGGAGACATTGCTGAATTGCTGGCCAAGAACTAGAAAACGCGTCTGAAAACACATACTTTTCTGTCTTATGCCACATGTCCTGCAAGTATTGCTGAATAACTCACACCTCCTCTGAGATTTTGGAGGCCAAAAGTTCTGGTTTAACCTGAGTGTGTTAAGAGAGAGTTATAACAGACAAATGGATGTGAATTAGATAGTTTGAAAGAAAAGGCAATAAAAGAACATAGAGTAAAGAAATAAAATGGAAGTTGAAAAATATTCATGGGAAAAAAAAAAAAAAAAGAAATCGAACAAGAACATAACCAGAATAAACCAAATTATCCAAAGCATATATCCTATTCAAAATTACTATGCACATCATCATGTGCTGGTTTAGGTACTTTGACTCATAAAACATTTTTTCTTAGATCAAGAGGGCTGAAGCTTTCCTTCATGGTAATATTTTTGGAATATAATTTACCAGCTGTAGCCAAAAGATATTTCTTATTTTCACCTGGATAGAAGATGAGAACAAGAAAGTTGTTACTTCTGTCTGCTGTGCTTTTTTTTTCCACCTCGACGCTTGATGGGATTGCACATTGAGACCTTTAGAGCTGAAATAAGTGAGTGTATCAGTCTAACAAAAAGAAGATTGAACTCAGGTCTCTGACAAGCAGGTCTTTTCTTCCTTCTTTTCATGTTGCTCTCAGCTTTACCCTCCAACAAAAATGAATGTCAATTAACATACATATGTGTATGGAATATATGGAAAATATTTATATATTATCTAAATTATACACATACATATATGTAAATGTACCCATACATATGTGAATACACATTCACATACAGATTTCCATGCATGTATCCTCCTGTCTCACACAGAAAGACGTGAAAAAACTTATACATATCTGTGACTCAATATTGTTAACAGTTACAAGTACACATTAAACAGCATTTACACACATCCATTTTCTTTTCACTGTATAAATATATAAAAAGTTAATTTTCTCATAATTTTTTGTAGGTAAAACATAGACATATGTATTCATTATAAAACTAAATATTTTCCAATTTCAAAGTCATTCTAGAAAACTGCCACTGATGAAGGACCAAGTTATGAATCCCTGACTGGAAATAGCAACCAGATATTCAGATTATTTTATATTAATGGCTTTCATATATCCTAATCTTTATTAATTATTCACAATGATCTCACAGGATAGCAATGACATAAACAGATTTGGTTCTTTAGAATCTTACATGTGATTTAATATTTAGTAAGCAGTCTCACTGACACTAGTATGAATGTATGAGTAACTTGGCTGGGCCAAACTTCTTTTATTAAGACATACTGCCAAGACTCAGTTGAACGGCTACCTGAAATATTCATGCGTTTAACACAGCTAAAATGCCATCCCACTGTGTAACAGTTGCATTTATCTTCTATATTCATTAATTATAATGAGTGCCTATATAGCTATCCTAATAATTTTTTCTTCCTGAGATGTACAATATATCTGTCTCTAGCACCTAAAAAAATAAAACTAAAATAACTTTCAAAAACGTTTAGAGCAAGAAAACACCATTACATTTATAAAACTTAACATGTATGCAGTTTTCCATACCAAGTTAATTTTCAGATTCAGGAAGACACACTCTGCAAATGAAGACACAGTGCTCTGTGAGCTGAATGTGAGCTAAAATGCTGCATTCAAAAAATGCTATAGACATTTCAGAAGTAGTTTTGAAAGGTGGTCTGTGGCACTTCTTGCTGCAATATGACCACAACATGATAATGACAGAGAGCAGTGAAGATGTGTGACACAATTATTTATTGGAATGACAAAGCTATTGGATAAAAATCATTAACTTCAGTAAAACCAGAAAGGCAGTATAACCCTGTAGTGACTATGGTGCTAATAGGAATTCAAGTCCATGACTATACACTCATTTAGAGACTGAGATTTTAAAATCTAGTCTACTTTACCTTTGACTTATCATAAATCTAAGCTTTTAGTACACTTATACATTATCTTTGAAATACATTTTGCAGTGAATGGCTCTTTGACATCCTTTTCTATTTAGGTAGGCCTATACCTGTTGTGCACTTTTTACTGTTTAAAGATGAGACCATATACTTTTTATTGGGTTTTGCTCCCAGTAAATCTATTTATGAGACACCATTTGATTTAGATGTTATTTTCTTATACATATAATGTAAGTTTCAAAGCTTTTTAAGGTCTTTTTAATCCTTTTATCTAAATTCATTCAGCATTGGATCAGATCTATCATCATAAACTGACTCACAAATGTATTTAACAGTAAAACTTACAGGAAGTGATACTTTTGCTACCTCAAAATTCAAATGGTTTTTCTACTTATGATATCATCTACAGTTTGTCTAGTTGATATCTGACTCTTTGATCAGAGACAAAAAAGCCCAAAACCCCCCCACAATTCATTTTTTTCTCATCATCTGACACTTTTTATACCAATGAAAACAAAAATTAGCTTTCTTGCCCATTATACACTATTGATACAGGACTGAAATTTCACATAGATTTTGAAGTTTTCATAAGCAGGAGTCTTCATCTGTGAGAAATAAATGCCCCTGTATATTGCAGTACTCCAGAATATTTTCCACCAACCCTTATCAGCATTGTCATGCACCCCAAAATTACATGGACACAGAGAGAGTATCTAGTAAAGTTCTTAAGTCTTTTTGCAATAGTTCTAGCATTTGTATCCAGTCAGGAAATGCATCTCACTGACAATATCACTAAACATCTAAACTTAGATAGTAGTTTGATTCAGTTACCAAAATACAGGTGTCCACTGCCAGCAGTCATGTGCCAGAACCTCCTGTCTCTTGTCCAGCTGCTACTCAAAACAAATTTTATGTTTGTCAGCCATCTACCATTGTCTCACCTATTCCCACCCTTTCTTCCTGTAACCATATATCATTATATTGTTTTGAGAAGGAGCAAGAGGTAAAGAAATACATCTCCTTGCAAATACTTTTGGCTCTTTGACCTATTTTTTTAAATTGATTTTTTCTGAACTGAACTCAAAAATCCAAGGATTTCATGTCCATATTACACTTAATAACTGTATAGTATCAAGCATGCCATGGTTCTCTGAGTAAACACAGGAAAGCTTATGAAGCTTGTGCAAGCTTTTACACCATGCCAGCTTTAAGGCATCAGTCTTTAATCAACAATATCCATGTCTGAAACAATGGAATTATGTTTTTTCATTTTCTTTTCTTCCTCAGGTTTCTCTCGGCCCTTGCCTGAATTTGGCTCAGAAAAAGTTTCAGCATTAATTCTAAATCAGATACAGGAAAGAGGGAAATCTTCAAGCACTTTTCAGGTGTTCATAAAGAACAGTTTTAAAAAAATATATTTTCAAAGCAAATTACTTCCTGTGTGTGCTGCTGGTGTATAACACATCCAGGCTGCTTTCTGATTTGTCCCTTTGCTTTGTTACTGTGTGACATGTTGATTCTAAAGCTGAAAGGCTCACTCTCGTAAATTTCTAGTGATAGAATTATTATCAGAAACCATATAATTTGATAAAATGTCTTACTGGACACAAAATTACATTCAAATTAAAGCTCTCAAGGAACCATGTGCACAGCCTAGTAGCAACAGCTTAAGGGCAATGGAATTTAGTCAGAAAATGGAAGAAGGTCAAGAAACAGAATTTTTTTACTGTAGGAACTATTAAAATGTAACAAATCAAAACACCATCTTGGTGTATGCAGCTCCAATAGGCAACAGTAGTTCCTGAGAGAAAGATAGAATATAAAAAATCTGGTGTGGTCTTTCTGATGATTTAGTACCACAAATTCCATTACTTCACAATTTCAGTTTTTGAACATCCTGAGCATGTGGACCTCTGGACTGATCAACAATTCTTGGTTAAATAGTAATTGCATACTGAAGTAAACACAAGCATATTTCTGGCCTCTCTTTGACGAGACTGTCCATATGTATTTTGATGGTATCAAAATGTGGGACTAAAAGTTAGTAATAATTCATTATTGTGTATCACTAATATCTCTGTAAAATGTGTTAGCTTTTAAAAATCCTAAAGGTCTTCTCAATTACTAGGACTGTGGGAAACCCCTGCAGCCTTGGCAGAAATCAGAATATCCTTTGGCACATTCTCTAAAGATGCATGAATTAAAAATTTTACTGCTATTAGATGTATTTTCAACTTGTCAACACTATGAAGAAAAATAGTCATCAAACAGTGATTTTAATCTCTTTGTTTCTACCTCTAATAAAAAAAGACACAAAATTTGTAAATTGGATTCATTGATGTCCTGCATTTTCTCTTCCTCTGTTGCCTTGTCAAACACCCTTTTCCCTATTCTGTGATTTATTGTTTCCACATGTTAAAACTGGGTTGTCTTCTCCAGAAGAAGATTATAACCTACTACATGGTCTTTGCAGCATACAGATGAATCCCACAGAATTTCTAGATTTCAGAGTAAGACAAATATGATTCATCTGTTTGTGAATATAAGCAAGAACATGTGACCAGCAGCTCTGTTTATCTTCACTGTAAAGAAGTTTCTGGGCTGCAGTTCATGTGATACAAATTTTTATGTATCAAATAGACTATGGGAGATGTGGATAGAATGAAATCTATGTCTGCATTCATCACCCACCTTCTGGTAAGTGCTTTTATCTTTTTTTTTCCTTACAATAGTAGAAATATGAAAAAATTTCTTTCCTGACCTTGAGGCAGTAGCTTGCCAAAGCCTTTCTAACCAATAAATTTGTGAAGCGCATAGAGGAATACCAAGGCGATTCTCATTAACATCACTTCAGTAGCTGACAAGGCCCAAATAAATATGCCCTTGCCATTTCCTTATGACAATGAAATGAAATAAAATTCCTTAGTCAGTATTCAAGTGTGCTTTCTTGAAAGAGAAGAAGAGTAGGCTAATATTCAGTCTGTGTAAGGGGAAAATATGTTCTAGAGCAAAGAAATTAAAAGAAACAACCAATTTTGTACCATATCCCAGAAAGACATTTTTATTTGTTACTTTGTCAGAAATGACAGGATATTTAGATTCACTTCTAATACAGATAGTCAGCTATGAAGTTGTGGCTAAAGGTACCTTTAGTTTTTGAAAGCTATATATTTTTTAAGGTGGTTTTGTTCACATGTTCCTTTCAAAAATAAAGCTACCTGTGGCTACTAATGTCTTTCCCATTTCTAAATTAGAAAGAAATACACCATGTTTTTCTACCCTTAACTGTGCTGACATCTGCAAGAGTGACCCTAAAGATAGATACTGAATAACAAGGTGTGACATAAGAAAAAATAAGGATAGTTGAAAAATCAAGACCCTCTAGATTTTTTATTATTTTCTGTGCTGGGAAGATGGGGCTAGACTTGACAGAGTGCTTTTTAATATTTCCAATAAAGAATTTTTTATAAGGTAAGGGTGAGTTTCCTATTTGAAGGAATCATGAGCATTGCTCAAGAACAGAGTCCTAATATGAATTAGCTTTCATGCAATGTGTACAGTCAGGGACTAATAATTTGAAGCAAAACAGAAAGTTAGCCGAAGAGCTAGTCTAGGTAACACAAAGAAACATATCTCAAATCTAATCAGAATTTATGGCAAACATTTGATTTTCTGCCTACTTCTATGAGTAGTTTGCCACAACCAGAACACAGGACATCAGAGCACACACTACACAATTTTCTATCATTACTTTTTATGGATAGTTCTTAAGATATTATTTTTGACTGAGAAATCATGTATAGCCAGAATGTCTCTCTTTGACAGTTCATAATTTTCTTGGTACTCCAACCGTACTTAGAGAGTAAAAGTTTTGCAAAATGCTTTGAGCAGTCTGAAAAGTTAAACATTTCTGGAGTACCATGTGACTCTTGTGTTCTGTAGTTTGGTCTTGTTCCCATTTGTACACTTAGTGCATATAGTGGATCAACGTACTATTGAATTACTCTTTCAAGGTTTTTCAAGGCCCTTCTGGAGTATGTCTACAGATGGGTACAGATGTACCTTATTTCTCTCAGACTCACTGTGTTCAAGTTAATAACTTTGAAAACAAGACTCTTAAAATGCTTCTATGCCCATGTAAAAAAGCTTTGGCTCCAGTACAAGTAGAAATTCACAGATGTCCCACTTAACATTTAAAACTTTTGACTTTGAATACCTGTTCTTTTCATCCTTTGTTTTCCAGAAGAAAGAAATGTAATTAACATTACTGAATGCTCTCTACTTCACATTTCTAACAACTTGACATCAGTGTTTGCTGTGCTGGTAAAATCTGTGGCCTCTGGCTTGTTTCAGAATATTAAGATTCAAGAAGTTTCACATAAAAGTACAGTGTAGAAGATCCTAACATGGGCATGTGAGCAATAAAAGCTCCTTTCCTTTTTTTTCATAAAATTATATGATAATCCATTTATTTAGGTTAATATTCTTCTTTTTTACAATCATAGAATCACAGAATATGCTGATTTGGAAGAGATCCACAAGAAGCATCAAGTCCAGCTCCTGGCCCTGCACAGCACCATCCCCAAGAGTCACATCGTGTGCCTGAGAGCATTGTCCAAACACTTCTTGACCTCTGTCAGGCTTGGTGCTGTGACCACTTCACTGGGGAGTCTGTTCCAGTGCCCAAACACCCTCTGTGTGAAGAACCTTTTCCTAATATCCAATCTAAACCTCTCCTGACTCATCTTCAGGCCATTTCCTCACGTCCTGTCACTGGTCACCACAGATGAGATCAGTGTCTGTCCCTCCTCTTCCCCTCACGAGAAAGTTGTATCTGCAATGAGTCTCAGTCTCCTCTTCTCCGGGCTGAACAGACCAAGTGACCTCAGCCGCTTCTCATTTGGCTTCCCCTCAAGGCCCTTCAACATCTTTGTCACCCTCCTTTGTTCACTCTCTAATAGCTTAATCTGTTTTTCATATCGTAACACCCAAACCTGCCCCCAGCACTCGAGGTGAGGCCACCCCAGTGCAGAGAAGAGTGGGACAACCCCCTTCCTTGCCCGGCTTGCGATGCTGTGCCTGATGCACCTCTGGACATAGTTGACCCTCCTGGCGGCCAGGGCACTGCTGACTCATATTCAACAGTGGATGATGTAACTAGGCATTTATTGAAAAAAAAAAATCCTTCCCAAATTATGTAGTCCAAAAGCCACCTAACAATTAAGTTTCCAATGGCTCAATCATCTATTTAAATTTCTGCTCTAGATTCTTTTGAGTCACTGAATTGTCCAATTTTACATATCCCTTCTTAATGGACTTTTTTTTTAGCACTGAAAGCCTCCTTAATAAGTCTTTGATTTGTGATAATTTGTGTTTAAGACTGTGTAAGAGGATGGTGTCAGCAACAGAGTAAATCAAAAACTTAATAATTTCTTTCTTCTCTCAATCTGTTGAGTTTGCAGCTACAGTTGCAATTCATTACCTTGAAAATCATAATTTGATTTAAAAATCCGGATATTAAAAGGGAAGGCTCTCAAACCAATCAAGTATGAACGCTCAGTTATCTTGAGGCTAACGGGTCATTTGCTGTAAGGGTCAATGTTTTTTACCTAAAATGAAAGCAATGCTTTATTTTTTTTCCTCCTGTCTGTGCTTTGCCAGTCTGCCTCTACTGTGTAAAAGCACTGCATTTCAATAGTGTTATGTATCTAGGAAACGTATTTTATTTTATTCTTGTAGCTAACCTATGTAAGAAATGCAGATACAGACAACATAAACATTCATCTTTAAAATATATGCCAACAGAAATCTTTGGCTACAGAGGAACTAAAATTGCAGGAGACAGACAGATTTTCTCTCACTATATTCTTTAAGGAAAATATCAAATTGGACACTTTTATTTTTTTCTCTGTCTCTACCTTTTATTGGCAGGAACCAGAGGGATGCTGGCAGACAGAAGGTTACGGAACATTTTTAATGCCTCCTCTTTAGCTCACTGTAAAGCTGGTGAGTGAGTAAATCTCTGCTGGATGATTTCATGGCTCAGCATGACCATCATGTAGCAAGGCAGAGAAAGTGCTTTTGCCTTTTCTTTTTTTCTTTTTTTAATGCTATAGGCAGAGGTCCAAAAAAGCAAAAGGATCTCAAGTGGTTAAGCACAAGGGGGGATGACCAGCTGATAATTAAAATAGTGAATGACATGGAGGCAATGGTGTACAAGAACAGTAACCTAATTCCCTGCATTGGAAAGAGAGCTATGTTTCTGACTCTTTGTTAAAGAAATGGTGAGCTACTATGTGACTTTATTGTGGGGATTTAGACATAATATAGCTTGCCTAACCTAAGGTTTGTGCAGATCTCACAGGATTCCAGCTTGTTTGTTTGTTTTTTTTGTCTTGATATTGCCCTTAAACATTTACATAACTGAAATTTTGATTCAGCTATATTTTCACTTTAGCTTGAACTTTAACTCATAAAATCATAACTTCAAGATAGGAGTCAGTGGTTTTATTCAGCTGGCCTGAAATTGTCAGACAAACCAATGCTGGAAGATTTAAAACATGTTTATCCAACATAATCTGGATTAAATCTGTTCAGCAAAGACAACTGATATTTTCTTGACCAGAAATCCTAGTACATGACTTCACAATGATCCTGCTGCACATGCATAGGTCAAGTATATATGCATGGAAGGTCTGAATCAGGATGTGTTGGACTAATTCGACAATGGGCAGATACGATTTGTATATTCTCAGAAAATCCCAAGCATTAGAATTATTGCATGTGCAGATTGATTGCACTCTTGATGAAGAGTGGAATATCTGGTTTAGATCTAACTTGAAGTTGTTCTTCATATGTTGAATGAAAATTTATTATCTAGGATTTATGTAGAAGTAATTTTTATAAGTGTTTTCAGAATGTTAATTGAAATAATTTTTATTTATAAGAATGGTGCTATATTTCAGCCATACCAATATTTTAATAGTTGCTGGTATTCAAGAGACTTTTACATGCACTTTAAGATACAGACCTTACACATTATCAGACATATATCTTCTGATTAGCATTTAATTATCTTTCTCACTCTGTTACAGATTATGACAGAATAATGAAAGTAATATGAAAAGCAGTTCTGCATATATTTTCCATGAAGAGACACTCATCTGAGATACTGAATAATTCAAGATTAATAGCAGGTTGCTCGAGTCTTGACAAGAACTAGTTATCTTTCTTCCTGAAAAGGGAGTAAAACAAGAACAGGATAGTAGCAATGCAGAAAAATAGAGTGCTTGTTCCTAAGTGTATCCATAAACTAGGTCATCCATTACTGGGTCTCTGAACTCTTGTAGTATTACTTACAGACACATCCAGGGTAGCATGAATTTTATCTTATGTTAGTTGTCTACCATACAGCTGAGCTAGTCACCCTGGGTTTTCTTTATAGTCAATAAAGAGGCACTATTTAGGGAGAAATTCACCTGACCTATTTCTGACACCTACTTTAGGATGAAACGATTCGTGCCCTAGAAGTGCTTATTTCTCTTCACTGACCAAAGAAGGAGCATAGAAAGACTAGCTCACCTGTAGAGACATATATTGAAGAGGCCTGAGAGGAGCCTTATCATTTGATTCTGGTCCCTACTTTAATCAGTAAATGACTAGTTTTACAAGAGAATGAGCTTTCAAAACATGATTGAAAGCCTTGTTCTTCAGAATATTCTGCTAACAGGTATCATATGCAATGCTCAGTAAGAACAGTGATTCCAGTCAGATGGAATGGAAAATAAACCTGAAACCAAATGGTTTCCTACACCCCAGAGACTCACTATGATCATGAAGTTTTGAACTAAACAGAAATGACATCAAACACTTCCACATTCTTCCTTAGCTCTTACTTTCCTTGAGCATACCACAACCCTGGTTTCTCTCTAATGAAATATCTGATCAAAATATTTTTAATAAATTTTTAAAATAAAAAATAATATTAAAATAGCATGAACTACATACTTATACTTTTTTTTACTTTCCTTATTTCTGGAGTAATTTGACAGATTCAACTTAAATTTGTAAATTGCTTTGAATGTTTCATACTAGAGATTTAAAAAACAGAGAAAGATTTATAATTTATTCCTTAGCACTAATTTTGTTGTATCTTCACTGAAAAAGTTTTTTCTCTTCTTCTGAGAAAAACCCCAAACTCAAACTTTCAACAAGTACAATAACACTTGGTAGCACTAATGTTCCATTTTTTTTATCTTCCCTATAAAAGAAGATTCAGTTGTCATATAAATATTTTTAATTGCCATTATTAATGTTTTTTCGTAAACCTTCACTTCTTTTATAATGGGGAAATGATAAAATCGTTGCTTTTTATAAACTTCTTGAACTTTCTTCTTTTTTTTTTTCTTACTATCTTTTAATACTTATCTGTTGATGACTCACTGCTTGACCTATTCTAATATTCAAAAGCCAATCCCTCAATCCTTTAGGTATTGTACTGTAGCTGTTACACTGGAAAGCAAATTTCAAGGTATATCATTGAAACCTATAGGGATTCTATGTGCAAAATAACAGCTAAATGATCATTCATATTTTGTAGATTAATCCTCTGAATAATAGATAGTTATTACACTCTTAGTAAATTTTTCATGCTCTGTGCATGCTCTTCAGGAGCTGCACTAGAAATGACACAAGAACTCTGGCTACTATTAACAGACAAAAGCTGATTTTGAGTTTCTAATTACTTTAAGTATGATTAAAAGAACTAAATGGTTGGACCACTCAGATATTTTACATGCACATAATTTTCCTGTATGAATTTAAAGAAAACGTCAGTCAATTTGAATTTGAACATACTTGCTTTTTTTAGTATTTTTTCCCACATGCATATTCATTCCAACAGTTACAGTTCAGTCAAATATTTGTAGCAGGATGTGGAGCTGATAATTATTTGAATATGCTTGTTTTCCAGACAACACACATATTCATAGCCAGAGTTACCAGTAGAGTAGAGTTATGCTTACTATAAGAGGATGAAAGGATAAAGAAGACGTAATGTAAAAAAACCTGAATTATTCTTAATATATGACAAATTTACTATAGAGATTTCAGAGCTACGTATTTTTCAACTATGCTAAGTGTAAACGGTATTTTTGTGCTGATTTCAGAGCTGGTAAATAGCAACTACTTAACAAAAAAATTCCATTTAATTCTTTGTAAACAACCATAAGTCTAGAAATCATTTTTTTCGCTTATCACATGTTGTGTTAGATTTAGTTTCAAAATTTTGATCCCTAAAATTATTTTTGTAGTTATAGGGAAGACATAGATACTGATATTAAGTCTTCATTGACTATGTTGGCTACATCACCACTGAATATAAAGAAAGGTCAGATACCTAATTAATATATAAACAACTACATTCAGCCATCAATGTTAAAGTCTCTACATCTTGGAGCTGAATGTAATTCTTTAATACATGGACGTTTAGGTTGTACTAAACTGTAGCCCTCCTCTCTTTCTTTTCAAATGCTAGATCATGATAATAATCTTCTGGAATGTGGCTGACCCCCCTGTAGTTCCCCGGATCCTCCTTCTTGACTCTGGAAGACAGGAGGGACATTCGCTTTTTTCTAGTCCTCTGAAACCAGCTCATTATGTCACCATGTTGCCATTACTTTCCATGGATGATCACAAGTGGTTATTACTTTCCCTGGATAATCACAGTGATATCATCTGTCTGGTGTCAGTTCCTTCAGTGCTTGTGGGTACATGCTACCAAATCCCATAGGTCTCCTTGTGTCCAGTTTCTTGAAAAGGTAAAACTTCTCAAGGTCAGACTTTTCTGCAGGTCTCAGGAACCAGGGATCATTGAAAGCCAGTCTTAACAATAAAGACCATGGAAAGAAGGCATTGCATATCTCAGCCTTTTCCATGTCCTTTGTTGCCATGCACTCTGCACCCCTTAGTAACAAACATATTTTCTAGGTCTTACTTGTGCTGCTGATGTACCTGTAGGAGCCGTATTTTGATCTTCATGGCCCTTGCCAGATGCAGATCCAAATGAGCTTTTTCATATCAGGTATATCAACAGCAAAAGCAAGACTTATCCTGGGCTGCACAACCTTCCCAATAGTAAGGAACTTGTGTTAGGAATCATTACAAGCCTTCTTTCTTGGACTGTGCCATCTTTCCCAAAGAACAGAAAATCAATGTAATTCATAAAATTTCATATATACATGTGATTGAAATGTTTTACTGTCTGAGTCCCTCTACTTTCTGAACTGTTACTTGCCCTTCAACACCTTTGTAACATCACTGCCTGTATTTCTTTGTATAAGGAATGAGAAGGGTACAAATATTTTTGGAACATTTTTCAGCATTTTAGACCATACATAGCATGAGTGATGTTCTAAACATGGCTATTGAATTGACTGTGTAAGGTGCTAACAATTATCCCTAGTCTGGAACTGTCTGGTTAATATCTACATATGCTACATTAGAAATATTGTGTGCCTAAGCTTCATTCACCTGCCCATGTTAGCTGGCATTTGTCATTACCTGCAGGCAATTGAATTGAGCCCCAGATGCCAGAAAAAAATGACATGAGATGAACACTTATAACCAGCAATGAGATAAAAGAATTATTTTAAAATACAAATCTTTCAAAATAAAAAAGCTTTGTATCTGTTTTACCAGGTCCTCATTGCTTCATTTTGATAAGTGCAAGTCCATTTTTAATCTAAAAAATAATTGCCAATTTTTTGATTTTTGAATTTTGATTTTGTTAACTAAATCTAGGCATTGAAGTAGAACATTGACTGCTAATGTCTTGTGATGGTCATGTTCACTTTCCTTGTGTTGAGGATGAGACCTTCAAACTCAGAATAAGGTCTCTCTGACTACAGAATTGAAAAAAAATATAACAAAAATCTGACTATAATATAATATAATATATCAGTTGAGTTACTGGTAAAGCATATGAAAGGATATGCATGGCCCCTTAAATATATTATATTTGCAGGACTGCTACAAGCTGGTAGATTGTTTTATATTCAAATGTAACAATTATTTTGTTTCATTTAATTTCACTTTTGGTATAAATAAATACTCCTTTTTTTGCATCCACAGCAATAAAGTCATATTTTAAGAACTTATTTATTTTCATGTTTCCTATTCCTTATTTAGACTGGTTTTGCATTGTTTTATTCCTTTTTTTTTTTCCCTCAGTTCTGTCTGAAAAAAATAAGATTTGGAATCTCTAGCCTGTTGAGAAGACTAGATCTGTGCAAGAATTGAAGTAATATTGAACTGCTTAATAAGTATTTCACAATAGAGATTAGTATGCTTTTCATGACATGCACTGGACAAGGACTAGAAAGTAGTATGTATGAGCTGTTCATAGTACTAATTGTGATTTATAAGCCAATTAAAGGGGGGAGACAATTGCTATTCAACCTTAGTATTTTATTTAAATGATAAGATAGCCTCTAAACTTTAATAGAAGGAACTGGTTAATTTAATCCACAGATCACTTTTTTTTTTTTTCAAAAATAAATTCATTATTTATGGGTATACACTGAAACATTTCTACTTTAAAAATATTGAAAATACTTAACCTAGTAAGTTACCTGAATTTGAGGTAAATAGATAAATAACCAAAAAAACCCCTAATCTAAGTGTATGGCTAGTGAATATACTAAATAATCCACACACTTAAAATGAAATAATTGCTCAACCTAACTGGTGAACATAACCATAAAATGCCAGATAGATGAACCACCTCCAGAAAAACCTAGAAAGCAAGAAATATTTTGTTTATACAAGGACAAAGAAGCTTGTACACTGAAAAGATAAAAAAATTGTGTTCCAACTTTTGCTTCAAATGTCTCTACTCACTGATTCAGTACTGTCAGTAGCTGTGGTTTGCCTGACAAACTTACAACTTTGATTTTCTTTCAGCTCTTCCTTCATCAGTATCTACACTGATACAAATTCCTGCCACTCATCTCTTTACAATATCTCAGCCTTTACATTCAACCTGCTGACAGCATTGCTGCCTTTTGGTGTTCCCTGTTTTTTTCTGCTTTGCCCCCATGCCTCTTTGACCTCTTACCATCTTTCTTCTCTGCCTACCAAGAATAAGAAAGAAAACTAACCTAATCTTCTGGTTTCCCTGCCCTTTGTATCAACCCACTATTTTCTAAATCTCTTCAGCATCTTCCAAAGTTAACCTTTTAATCCTCTTTGTCAGGCTTCTTTTACTTTAACCTTTTCTTTATTATTTCAATTATATTTTCCTTATTCAACATTTCTTGCCTAATCACTTCTTGGTACTACTTGGTCCATTTTAATGTCTCATTTTCACTCGATCTTACCTACTTTTTAAAATTCTGCAACTTAGTCCTCTTCTTACTTTCTTTATGGCATGATTTTTGTCTACCTTTTAGATTTGAATGTATAGTCTTAGATGGACCCAGTCCATTAACATACAACTCCATGGGTGGTGTCACCATCACAGTTAGGGCCACTCAATAGTGGAGATGTCTTCATGGCACCAGGTCTGCTGGCATCAGATAACATTCATCTTTCTCATCTTTATGGAAGATATCTCTGGACATCATTAAGTCCAACCCCCATGCCAAGGCAGCATCACCTAGAGCAGGTTATACAGGGACACATCCCGGTGGGTTTCGAATGCCTCCAGAGAGGGACACTCCATGACCCCCTGGGCAGCCTGTTCCAGTGTTCTGCCACCCTCAGGATAAAGAAGCTCTCCCTCATGCTGAGGTGGAACTTCCAGTGTTTTAGTTTATGGGCATTGTTGCTTGTCCTGTCACTGAGAACCACTGAAAAGAATGGTGTCAAGGAGACAAAGCCTCCTTGCTGCAGCTATAAGAGACACTGCACTCACAGGCTCTTGTTCTGCAGGGAGATTTCAACCACCCTGACATCTGCTTGGAAAGTAACACGGTGAGCTGTAGGCAATTCCAGAGACTCCTGGAATATACTGAGGATAACTTCTTGAACCACATAATAAACATCCTTTCCAGAGGGGATACATTACTGGATCTCTTGGGGAGGTGATTTGAGACAGCCATGGGAACCTCATGAGATTCAACAAAGCCAAGTGCAAGGTCTTCCAGCTGGGTAGGGGCAACTCCGAGTATCAATACTGATGAATGGATTGAAGAGTAGCCTTATAGAGAAAGACATGGGCTTGTTGGTGGAGGAAAAAATGGAATTGAGCTGGAAATCATAGTGTCATGGAATCATTATGGTTAGAAAAAACCTACAAGATCACCAAGTCCAACCTTTCCTCAAACACCACCATGTCAACAGAGTGCCATGTCTAGTTATTTCTTGAACATTCCCAGAGATGGTGACTCCACCACGTCCCTGGACAGCCCATTCCAATGCCTGACTATGGCAGAATGCTCTTCCTGGAATGTGGCAAAAACAGCTTGAACAAGGCCCTTCTTGCAAAGCTATCAGAAGAACAAGAAGGGGTCATCATGCTGCTTTTGTGTTGAATAATGCTGAAACCAATCTGACTCATCAACTGCAAAGTTAAACATTCTTCTAATGAGATGAAGATGTGCTAGACCTGGTAAAATACTCAGATAAAGGAACAAACAAGTGATGTTACTGATAACTTCTCTGAAACTGCTGAGCTAACACAGCTGGCCTGGGGACCCAAGTCTGAAATTTTAAAAACGAGGTCCTCTAAGGTATCCTTTCTTGGATTGCATGTGTAGAGATTCTGTCCCCATGAGTGGGGACAACCCTTAATGTCACCCCTCAAAGTTGAGCAAAAAAGGTTTGCCCAAGGTCTTTGATATGGGTGAGTTACATCAATCTCCACTTAATACTTTGTTTTACCAAGTTTAGTACAATTGCTTTAATAGAATTCCTTCAATATTGCTTCATAGTGCACTATATTATAATAGTTAGAGCTCTCATACTATGCAATAAATAATTCTGATTAAAATCTTTTGTTTTATCATTATCATAATAAAAACAGCTCGCCCAGAGAAGCAATAAATGCCTCGGTCAGGTTGGACAGTGATCTGAGCAACTGGATCTAGTTGAAGATGTCATGCTCATTGCAGGGGGATTAGATTAGATGACCTTTAAAGATGCCATCCAACCCAAACTATTCTGTGATTCTGTGATTCTCTTTCCCTGTCCTCTAATCTTCATTCCAGTCTGTTATATATGAAAACATACACATTTCTTTCTCTTTTCTAAGTTTATTCTTGCTGGGCTTAAAAAGAAAAATGCACAGAATTCAGGTGAGGGAGCAAAAGCAAGAGAGGTCAGACAAAATGTAATGGTGCTGTCACAACCTTTTGACATTGTGAGTACTCAGATGTTAGTAAATGGGGCTCAGTTAAGCTTTAAAATAAGAAAAAACTCTCACAACTTCTTCAGTACTTTCAATCTATGTGCTGGCCATTTTAAGATATGTTTTATGTTGTGCGGGTTTGTTTGATTTTTTTTTGCAAAATGCAAAGACATTTATACTTGCTGAATTGCACAATACCCAGTCATTCGGCAGCACCTCCTTCAGTGACATTTTGCGTGGATATGCTCATTATCACCATAGTAACTGAACCCCTTCCTTCACTCAATTCTACATGTGTCTTCCTTTTCTCTCCTCCTTCACGCTGCTTCTGAGGAAAAATTTATCTGAAGAAGCTGTTATATTATAGGAACAGCTACATGTTGTGTATTCAAAGCAATTGACATATTTTTACTCACTCCCCAAATTTATGATAGGCTGATTTTTAACTTTTTATATATGTGTGAACAATAATCACTTGTCTAATTATTTACCAATATTTTATGATTGGTTTTAAACTGAAAGATGTTGTCTGGCAGATCAGACAACAGCATCTCAAGAAGAGGTTTTCTGCACAAAAAACGGAGTAGTTCTACAAAAGAAATGGACAGCCGAAATTGTACTCTACCAGCAGATGGGAACAGGCTAAGGTAAAAAGGAAGATATCTGGTAAATTACCAGTGAGTTACACAAAGAAGCTCATTCAGATATTAATCTAAAATAATATTAGTAATAACAATAAAAAAATCTTCCAAAGGTCATGAGCATTCATATATATTAGTCTCAAGTGGAACTTTCTGCATTTTCCATCACTTCAGTGTGAAGCATAGACATTCTGAACACTGTCAAATTTTTTTATTTTGGTAGTAATTGCTTCTCATGTGCACCTTAATCATGTAAATGTATGTAGAGACTTCTCTCAGAAAGAATATTTTTAATTTATTAAAAACTCTAATAGTAGCTGAAAATATATAGTAGAAAATGAATGAATAGTAGAAAAATATATGTCCAAGGAGAAGATCTTTATATTGCTGCTGTTCACTATTCATCACCAAGTGTCTTCCTGATGCTGAAATACATGGAGTCCTGCCCCAGGAAAACTGCCTTGATGGAAGATTATTTAGACAGACTACTTTTAAGTATTCTACCTGAGGCAAAGTTGATTAAGCATTCTCCTGGGATATCTTGAATTTCCATGAGAACCTGCATGTCATTGATTGCCTGATATTAGTCACGAAGCCAAAGGAAATAGCAGGAAACAGTGATCAGACCTTTCACAAAAGTTTGAAGCACAACTTGAAAAATAAAGTTATTCGTCAAAGGTTGAATACACAGCCTGCATCAAAGATCATGACAAACTGTTTTTTGTACCCACACTGAGGGTGGCTTAAGGCTAGTAAGGCTTAATTTATGATGCCTGAGAAGATGGAATTTGAATAGAAATCTTAGGGGGTTCAGGTAATCTTTTTTCTAGGTCACATCTGTTCTTCCAGCCATCTGGAGTCATATATGGAAGCCAATAACAGCTTTACCTGTTACCTTTCCCTATGATACCTACCTCTGCCTATAATACAGATCTGTCAAGAACTGAGCTGGCATCCTAGTCCATATCTTGTCTAGCTATTCAATTATTTGTGAGGAGCTCCCTGTTCCATTACTGAAGTAAGTATTTCCCTGGTTTGCAACAGTCCCTGTTCAGCCTACCAATTTTGATCAAAAATCCCAATATTGTCCCTCCTTCCTGTCTTCTATTTGCTAGCTGAAGCTTTGGGGTAAGCCTACTTGAAACACACTTTCATAATGGTGGCTGAAGCTTCCTAGCAGGTCCAATTCAAATCCAAGCTAAAGGTGTCAAAAGATCTGAACTAGGATCAAGACAAGTTCAAGACCTGAGTTAAAAGGAGAAATTTATAGATAATAAGGATAGAATTTGGAGTTAGGCAAAATTAATTAGTCAATTTATTTATTGACTTATTTATCAATAGGAACAAGTAAACAAACAAGCAAAGCCAAAACAAAAAACTTAAAAGAAAGAAACCTTGTAGTTATATTAGACATTTATATTATGACGGCACATGGAATTGTGCGGGTTTTTTTCTGATTACCTCTCAAAGAAAATACATCTGACTTTTTACTGAGACAACTGTCTCTTAGGCAGCAAAAAAAATTGGTAAGTACATTAAAGTACTTCTTTACTTTTGGGATTGTAATGGGTTAAGCCCAACTGGCAACTAAGCAACATGGAACCACATGGTCACACTCCTCCCCATACCTCCCATTCCCTTCTAGTGAAACAGGGCAGAGAATCAAACGTAAAACTTGTAGGTTGAGACAAAAAGAGTTTAATAGTTGAAATAAAGTAAAATATAACTATATCAGTAAATAATAAAAATGAAAATAAAGTGAAAAACCAAACCAAGTGATGCACGATACAATTGCTCACCACCCACTGACAGATACCAAACCCTATCCCCAAACCCTGATTGGCCCCTCGGGGGGCCAAAAGGCAGCATTGTACCAGCTACTGAGATTAACTCTATCCCAACCAAAACTGGGATGGTGATAGATCTAAATAGGAAGAAAATTAAGCTACTGAAAAATAGAAAAATCAAAATTGTTGACTGCTAAAGGAACATTAGATAACTATGCTCAAAAATAGAGTTAAGACAAATGTAAGAAAAGTGTGAAAAATAAATAGACTTTTGGAAATTGAAATAGTTTTCCTGTATATATTAAATAAGTTAAATGTTACTAATGCAGCAGAATATTGACAGAAACTAGTCTAGGCAAATTTACAAGTTGTACCAGACTCTTTAATATTGAAATACTTATTCAGAGAACTGGATGCAGAGCTAGCCATCTTAAATACAATGTAATATAAACATTTAATAAACTTTATAAGCATGGAATGAAATCAATATAATTAGGAATTAATCACATAAAATCAGCGTTGATTTTCTTGTGAATTCTTTAAATATAAATTGAAAATAAGTCCTATTTTCTGAATTTTTACCGTGGTCTTGTGCTTCAAGAGGGAAAGAACTCTTTATTCTATTCTATAAATACCTCTATTTTTTTTTTTTAAACCACATCTCAAATAAAATAGAACACTATCAAACATCAGGAAAAAATATTTCCCTATATTTTAATTTAGAATTTTCTGAAGCTTATTTCTTATGTTGACATTTAAGACGCTTATTAGCTGTTTTATTTAAAGGGATGGGCCAATATAAACAGAAGCAATCAGAATAATTTTAGCAAATTAATGCATACATTATAGTGCATGGGGTGAGGGAGATCAGATACATTGTTGTGTTTCACCATGGCAATGGTTTACCTGACTTAATTAGTCCCTAGAGAAAATTCTTACCAGTACCTGACTGTTGACTGTGCCTGACTTTCGAGATTATGCCAGCATTCGTTGTTCTTGACAGTGATATAATCAAGGTTTTTTATCCTAGATAGTAAAGCATTAAATCATTAAAAGGACTTGCATGTTTACAGGTATATTGTTTGCATGTGGGGATATTCTTTTCCTTTGCATTTTTCTGCCCATTCTGGATAAGAGATTGTTATTCTGTATTTTTACACCCTTCTGAATAGGAATTTGTACAAGAGGATTTGTACAAGGCATGATGACTATAGAAAACATAGAAAAAAAATTCCAGCAGTTTTGGTTGGTAGCCTTCTTCTTTCCGGAAACTATGATCCTTGTGGTTTTAGACATATTTTATCATGATTCCATTAATTGGGCAGATATCAAAAATCCAAATGAAGTGTGGAGATGCACTATGTCTAGTGAGGGCTGGGTTTAACTGTGTGTGTTCTGAATATTTTATGTGCTTCAAGTAATGTATTTTGATTAGGGAATGAAAGCAGTGTGCATATATTAGAGTGACATTTTAAGGATTCATTACATGCAAATTTTTTATCTTCAGCACTTTTTTTCCTTCAAAATGGATCAGATTTAGAAATTTCTTCTTCTTTAAGATATAAAATGTTTCCCTTTGCCCCTAGCTTTGGCTAAGTATTTTAAACATCCACATAATCTGAACAAAAATAGTCTCTTTGAGTTGCCCTGATATATTACAGTTTGAAGAACAACAGTGTTTATTATACCTCATAATTTTTTATTTTAATACTCTAGGTATCCCACTATTCAGATTCCCTGGATTCTCTTGTGTTTCTCCCATGAATGTACAGAAGAGCAAGAATTATCAGTCTGAAAATTGTGGAAATGTAAAGAGAAATTAAAATATTTTAGATTTGTTTTGAATTAAAATAACTAGTACTTTAAATGTTATTTTGAATCTCTGAACATTTGCTTCATGGCTAAGAAATAATCAAAAATCTTATGAAATACAGCATTTACAAAGCCTAAAAAACCTCTTTTGCCATAAATATTATCCTTCAATATTTTATGTTTTCCACTCTTCCCCTCATCTCCCTTGCTAGGGTGAAAATACGATATTTAATTGAATTAAGAAAAGAATATAAAATATTTACTATTCAGTTATGAAGGACTTAATCTTTAATCAACTATTAGTATAATTACTATAATTAATTAGTGAACATTCTAAAAAAAATGCAGCATTTAAAAAAGCCTAGAAGGTAATCAGACAGTCTGTCTGATAATTTGGCAGTTGTGATAGACTGCATAGAGCTAATAACAATCAATATGGAAATGTATACAGAGAAGCTTAGATCATGCATTTTATTAAAGTAAATCTGTAGATCTTCATTGCTTTAATTTGCACACTCTGAAGATGCATCACTTTAACTGGATAAAGACTTTTCCACATCATGAGTCTATTCTAGTCTGACATTAATTAAGTTTGGATCTCCCAGATTGTACGAGACAGACTGTATGTGGGTTGTTGTGGTTTTTTGGGTTTTTTTCTTTCTAATAAATCTTCTCAGATCACAGAACCACAGAGACTTCAGAGTTGGAAAGGGCCTACAAGGATCATCACGTCTAACTCTTGGGTGAATGGCCCGTGAAGGGATCAAACCCATGACCTTGGCATTAGGAATATAGGTGAATGAATACTGTACAAAAAAAGAGCGATATCACCAACAGCTTTGGTATGAGGAGAACCATCTCTACTGCCCAGCAGTTTATACTTTTTGAAAAGATCCTCTCTGTTTAATAGGCATTTATTTCCCAAATTCTATTGATTTTCCTCCTATAGCATAGTTGAATATATTAGATTCTAGTGGTAAAAACAACCAAACAAACCACAAATCCAACAACCAAACAAGCAAAAGACCTCATACTGAATTCTTAATTTGGAAAATTTCTAACAGTAATCCAAAGACTTTTACTACCGTTGCTCATCAGGAGAACTGAATTCTCAGTAGACTCAATCTTATCTTTTGTATTTCTATAACAAGTCAGTTAACTCAAACTCCTTGAGAACAATTGTTTAACTGACTTCATAGTTAGGTATCTATATAGGATACTTCTGCCTCTTTGAGAGTCTCAGGAATTGTTTTGACCTGATTAAAATACCCAGGAAGATATGCATTAGTTCCAGATCACACCTTTCTTCCTAAATATATCTGAATGTGATTCATTTTTGAAGAGGAATGGGGAAAACTTAAATGCCAAACTGATTTTAGGAAAAATGAGAGCAATTGTTTAGGTACACAGAATTCTAAAGTGAATTAGGCAGTGGCACAAGTCCTTCAGGGTTTATGTTGGACTTGTAATTTCATCTTCACAGGTCCAGTGATATGTCAGCTTAGTGTCATAGTGTTAAAGGTTCTCCCAAACAACTGGACATGAAGATTTAATTCTTTGTTACACTTTCTAAATTATCATAAGTCAAAATAGTCCACAGACACAAAATCTAATATGCATTTAGTGCATCATGGAGCTGTACTATTCTCTCACATCCATTGTGCAATCATCTTCTGATATATGTTTAAGGAAAAAAATTATAAAATCCCACCTAATCTACATTATTAAAAATTCAGCTTCAATTTATTTCAATTCTAGAAATAGAAATATCATTCAATTCCCTACAATAAGTAATGGTGGGGAAAAAAAGTCATGCATAGAACAGTAATCTTGATACTGGTGTTAAAGGTGTGTGTGAGTTAATGAATATAGCTCTAATGATGGGATTCAGGAATAGTTAAAAAGAGACTAGAAAAATAAATGTTGCATATACACGCTTTATGATTTGCTATACCAACTGATGTTTTGAATGAGACTGAGAATAATTCTGAATGTTGATACCTTCGGTACACCTAAAATTTAATACTTGCAATTTTTTTTAAAAAAAGCTGACCTTGTAGTGAGTGTTATGTTTACACATTTACTGAATACTGATAGCTAGGTAATATTGTTGTGTCACTTCTCTCACTATTCAGAATAATATTAAAATTAAATGATACAACTCTGGTAGGAACAGCTGAATGCATGACTCTAACCACAGACTAACCTTTATCAGAGTACAAAGCTTCAAAATTATGAATTCAGTTCACAGGCACTGATGCAAAATTTTTTCAGCTATTCTGCTTGACATAATGAATTGACTTTTTTTCATTTATGAGACTGAGCCATTGAAAAGCAGGTGAAACTTTGCTGAAACATTTAAATTTTTCATGGCTCCAAGCAAAATATCAATAACCCACAAAGGCCTGATTCTGAGCCTTGTAAGAGGTACTCTGTTTTAAAGTATCTGAGGAATCTAGTCATTTATGTATTTGTCTAAACTGTAATAAATTAATAGAAATAGTGAGCTTTAAAACAAACATTTGGCTAACCTTTTCCAGCACTGCATACTACACCATAAAAATCTCCATCTCAGTTGCTGTGTTTCATCCTTAGAACTTTGTTATATCAACTTTTGCCATTTCAATTTGTAACTACATTATCTTGCAATAAGTACCACTGGTTCCCCCTCTGTAGTATATTCTGGAGTGCTATATTTACAAGAATATATGTTGTTATTCCATGAATAATGATTGTGTAGCTATGGGTTAAACACATCATTTTTTTTATGTTACAGGTGGAAGATACATATTCTATTGATTCCAGATAGGAGGGTGGATAGTTCATTTTATATTCCTTTGAAGAGTTTTGGTTTAGTCCTTTTTTTTGTGCTACTCCTACAGGCATAAATGAAGAGATAAAAATAAAGCCACAGTAATATAGAACACCAAAAAATAAATTCTCATCCCTTTTTTCTGAAAATATAAGATCATAAGTCCCTAGCCTATTCTTTGGTATTTTTCATTATAGTGAAACTGACCTTTCTGAATAGAAAGGTCTCTTTCTTCATGTATAATATTTAATACAAAGGTAAAAATAATTAGGAATAATTTTAGGCAGTGGAATTCATGACCATAGCACTCCAGGAAGGGGCCAAGTTAGAATCCATGTGTTTTCCAATACCAAGTGTGGTTCTGGAAGCTGTAAACCTAACTGAAGGGGACAACTGGAAAGCAACTTTATCTTGCAGCCTTATGGTGTTGTATTTTAAGAAATTCAAGTGTAAAATTGTAACAAATCTGATGTAACTTTTATTTTTAGAGGAAAAAGGGGTGAATAAGGGTAACTAAGGCCTATCCATAAGACATGATGTAAATCTTTAGAATACTGAACCCCAAAGGACAAGTTCTACAGATCAGCATTACATGAAGAGAAGGTGAACTGTGGACCTGGGTGATGGGTGATAAATAAGGCTGGCTTCCTGTGCATCTTTACTGTTGTACAAAAAACAAGAATGAGGAGCGAATACGATGACTAAACCCTTGAGCATCCATACTGCACAATTATCCTCTTTTTTGGCTTGGGAACTGCTCCAGCTGCCTGTCTACAAGGGCCATCTATTATCAAGAGAGATACCCACAATTAGTGCAACTAATGCCACTGCAGAGGTAGTGGTCCCATATCCATTCCTATTTAGGCGGGTGAGTGGATGAGCAGAAAGAAAGATACATAGATAGACAGATAGATAATGTATATCGACAAGCTTCAGTACTTTAATTTATGGAGAGTCACATTCAATGCGCAACTAAATCTGATAGTGACTCAATAACATTGGCTTTACTAGAATCTGCAGGTTATTTCCCTCTATTAGATTTCCCTAAATGTGCCTGTGTCAGTAAATCACAGTGCTGGTCAAATAAGACAGTCTTGCTGTGGGAACCAGGCTTGAGTTATTTCTGAACCACATCCAGTTCAAGAGCCAGAGACCACCAGTCTGAAATTAAAAATTAAGAACTTTCAGCTTTTCAACACAAACACTGAGAAGAAATGAAAAAAATAACAGAATTCTACATGGCATTTATTTTCTGCATTTTGCCTTCAGAGAGAAAAAGTAAAAGATGGATCACAAAAATAAGATTAAATCTTTTTCCAAAAGCAAAGTACAGGTGAAGTACTACTTCAGGCCAACATGGAGATGTACAATATGATATAATGTTCAAGGAAATATAATTGCTATGGATTCTGATTTGAACATTTCTATGAAGGTGCATTTAGAGGGAGTAAAGAAAAGCTAAGAACATGAGATAAAAAGTGAAGTCTTAGGAAGCAGTAGATAAAATGCATTTATCAATCTCTTTGTTTATCTAGATAAGTGGTAAAAGATCTTTTCTTAAAAGGTACCTTGCCTTACCTTGGGAATAAATACAGGCTTAATAAGAGCAATGAGTGAAATCTAGCATATGAGAACCCCTCAGGATTATTTGTTGGCTTTACATGATTTCACACTCCAGGCATTCCTCCCTGGAGACATTTCATAGAAGAAGTATAATTAACCAAGAAGTGTCACAGATCAACTTATTTAGAACTCAGCCACAAAAGCAAATCTATCCCTGTCTTTGCCACATTTATAAACAATCCTAGGATGTGTTTTCCTTACTAATATTTTGTTTCTTTCTTTTTTTTCCCTGAAAAAGATTTTAATTAGCAGTTCTTTATTTAAAGACTTCTAATTGGATTTTTTATACAGCTTTGCTTCTAAAAGAAGGTCCAGACTTTTCCAAATGTTTGACAGGACTGCCTGTCTGACAGTAAAAAATTTGCCTGGACTGGAGTTAAACAATGTACAGAGAATGAAACTATCAAGCACAGTCATTCTTTAATGTCAGGATGAGTGATAGATGGTTTGTTGCTCCACAATGAAGCATCAACATTCATTATAATATTTCATTTTTGACTTGACAGTCCTTGATTCTCTTATCTCTTTCTTTCTGCACAGAAGGTATTACAACCAAGAGAACTTGTTAAACTGTTCCTCAAACTAATCTGTTATTTTAGTTTGTTCTTTCTCTGTATTTTTTGATACTTTATATTGAATTAGTATCAAATGCCACTCTAATAAATATTAACTTTCTTCTATTAACAATGCTGACATCAGCAAGTGTCCTAGAGTCTCCAGTTTCTGTTATCAGAGCACACATTGAAAAATGAGGCACCAAGACATCTGGTTGAAGCCTTATTTTTACTGAAAAGGAAACTGTGCAGACTATGCTCAACTCAGACTGTAGTCCCAAGAAGTTCTCTGCAAACTTTGATTTTTTCTGAAAAACTTATGCATTAATTCAGCATAGTGTTTCTTTACAAAATTTTTAGTCGAAGCAGTAAAAAGTGAGCTCTTGGAGATTAGGGAATAAATCTCCTTTCATGTTATACTCCAAATCTTGCTATAGGCAAAAAGCAAACACACTTCATATTAAAAAAGCCCACGGATTTCTTCTTAGTGTAACTGAAATATTAACATGCTAAACAAAGATTATTAGTGGTCCATATCTACTTATGGCAGGAAAGTTAAAAAAAAAAATAAAAATACTTATATCTAATCCTTTTTCTGGTATTATGCTGATCCTCCTGCTGCCCCTGGCTTCAGTTACAGGAGTGACTACAGTGAGTCACCTACATGCTGAGCTCTTCACCAAGAGGCATGTGATACTGACAGTTTCTTTCTTTTCATTCTAGGATCTGCATAGTTTTATTTTTCTTGCTTGTGAACTGACTCCACAACTGGCTCCACATTCACTGGTCTGCAAGTCCATGTTACATCCAAACTTTCTCTACATTTCATACATATGTATATGGTATAATAGATTCTTTTTCTTCATTCTTTTTGTTATCCTCAAATTTGTTTTGCCCGGCTCTTAGGTCTGCAATTCTCCAGCTATTGGTAGGTTATGTACAGTCTCAAGATTTCCATTGTCAGGATGTGCCCTTGCTCTAATCAGGCAGCACCTGTACGTTTCTCCCTTATGGAAACTCCTCAACATAGTGGGAATATCTTTCCACTTGTCAAGGCCCCTGCTGTCATCTGAAATGTATCCATACTCACCCATAGCTCAGGACAAGCAAGCAAAGATCTCCGGCTCTGTATCTCAGCTGCCAGTAGCTGCATACTGAGTAAAGCAGTAAATTGTTCTGTGCTGTGGATGTTCACAGTAATTCCATCAGCCATTTAGGCCATTTCCTCTTGGGTGGGATTGATAGTTAATCCTATTTTATTAAACAACCACAGATTTAAAATTTGTTTCTTATCTTGAAATCAATTCCATACTGGTTTTCCCAACAATATTTCCCATACACTATTGCATTGTCAAACTGGGACTTGGAAAATTATCACTTAAGTACCCCAATTTGTGTCTGTTCAGATAGCCACTTTGCTGCTTGATTTGCCTTGTTGTAAAACAGAGGGGAAATCCTGTACTCCAGCTGCATGTATTGAAAGTGGGAGGAATTTCCATTGCAGGGTGTATCCATCACCAAGTGATGGATACGGCATGAATACTGTGTACTACGTGAAGACGTTCAGCTTCTTTTCTTCTTGTGTGATTCCCACTGATCCTGGAGTGATTGGTGTGGATTGGATGCTAAATGGGTGTACTAGACTGGGAAACCCTGAGTCACACATAACGTGTGCTAACTGGGTTTTGGTATTATCTGGGCCAGCCATGGCCTGATCTTCAGCCACATTCTTCCTCTTTTTCTTAAAGAGCTCAGTTAAAAGTCTGCTAAATCCTATACATATGGATATGAACCCTGAAAAAATTAAATTGTTTCTACAGAGATGTTAACTCATGAACATTTGGAGGGACAAAGATTTTTTTCTCGTTGTTTTATTTGCTGCTCAGTAGTTGTGATCACCATCACATCATGTGATCGATGTTCATATCAACTTACTTTTATGCATTTCACTTTGTATTATTTGAGATTTTTTTTTTTTTAACTTTGGATCTTTTCACAAAACTTTTTGTTGTTAACTTCTCCTCTAATTGGGTGTGAACAAGAAATAATAATAGGAAACAAGAAAATTATTGTGTGAACAATAAATCATATGCATATGAAATTACTTGGGCTCGGTTAACTTCTGATATTTTTTATGTGACCAGATACCACGAGCACATTATGTATCAAGGGCATTGTGAAGTCCTTGGGTAACTCAAGGAAAGCAGAGTCACTGACCTTTGAATGTAAAGACAAGCTTGTATTAACAAGTCCTAGAAATGTGATTAAAAAGAAATAAATTGTAATTTTTTTTCCCTCACTTTGCCTTAGAAGATGCTTCTTTCAGAACCTTTGGCATTTTTGCTACAACGCTCTTTAGTCATTGCAAGACAAAACAGTCCATAGGTAACAATAATCACACTTGGGCAGTGTTGTAAAAGAAGTGGATAATTACCTTGACAGAATAAAGTCTGACAATTACTGAGCACCAACCTTGGGGGCATGTGGTCTGAATCAAAACATTTCACAGATCTGGGCCCTGAGACATTAAATAACTTGAGCATTTTTATAAGTTCCTCAGAGTGGCTTAATTCTGCACTGTAATTTTTTCAGCAACCTCACTCAAAGGTACAGTTGCTATTGTAGCAATCATCTACCATTATGAATGATCTCTTAGGCTTGTGTGGGACTACACCAGTGCCTGTGTGTTTAAATGCACATTTGATTTGGGCCTGTGTAAATAAAATAATATGGTTTGCAATGCCATGATTTAAAGAAGATTCATTCCGAAGAAATAATCGCAAGAAAGTACAGAAAAAAAGGTCTCTGAAAACTGAGTGCTTCTGGAAAAGCAAAAAGAAAAAAGAACTGTAAAGGAGAAGGTTATAAAATTTGAAGTAATTTGAGAATTGAAATAAGTGTTGTGATAATATAATAATATAATTCCAGAAATTAGTGACAAGTTACTAATAGGTGGGATATGATGGAGTCGGTCCTCTGGGGAATTAACTCTCATGACAAAATCTTTTAAGTAAAAGAATAGATATATTTCTTTACTTTCTTAGCAGATGTGTATGAAATATGTGACACCAAAACAGTTTTTTGGGGCAGCTTTGTCATCAGAGAGAAAGGACAGAATTCTCACAAACTGTTAATAGTTTCCCAGTGTTACAGACAGAACAAAATTTTGCTGCCCCAGTAATCAGAAACTGAGGCTAAGACTGCTATTCAGAAAAGAATGAGTTGGAATGGATCACTGTGAAAAGAAATGAGGAAAATAGAGGGAAATTTTCTCTATTAGAACCCATATACTCCTTCCCTTTTCTAAATGCAAAGGCAGTGGTTGAACAGGGTTTCCAGGGCACTATAATAGGCAAAGATGTTAACAGCTGCATGGTGCTTCTGCTGCTTCCATCAATCCACTGCCCTAGGAATAAATTGTTTTGCCTATGCTCAGATGCGGATATGAGGTGAATTTTCTAACAATTCTTTCACAAACTAACATTGAAATCAGTGGATTTATAGCAATCTTTAGATTGCTATATTATATTAGAATCTATGCCCTTGCATGTATTCTTATTCTTGAAATGGAAAATGACAGCTGAAAATGCTCTTATGCTGTCTCCCATAATATATATGCTAGTGTATGAAAGTGTGTGCTTGTATTCACACATATTAACATATGTCTCTAATTCCATGTTTGGACATGGTCTTGTGTTCAGGAACACTATTAGGGAGTTACAGGGTGAATTTTTGCAAGGTCTTTGTCTATCAAAAACATTTGGGTAAATTTAAACACACCTACACACATTTTGACACATGCATTTTGTAAGTGCAAATGTTCAGGGAACATTAGTCACCCAAACTTGTTTTTAAAGAGCTTACACATCACTTTGGAAGCATAAAAACAATGTTATGTACAGCAGAATTCATCCATGTAAAATCAATGTACTTATGCTACTACATGTTGAAATTCATTATTTCCTTTAGGGAATATATAGTAAACAACTTTACCCTTTAAGTAACTATAAAAAACAGTAAATAGTAGGATCACCTTATTTTTTATCAAAGGCAAAAAAGCAAAGGTGATATTTTTTAGAATCAGTTTTTCAGGTACAAGGCACTTCTTCGTGTTCACTGAAGGTAAATAATATATGAAAAATATTTAGGAATTTTTTTCAAGATTTCTGTTATAGTCTCTGTGATTTGCAGAAATATATACCTTAGTACTAATCTAGATATACTTTTGAAACAGCTGTAGAACACTATCAAAGTGATGTGTAGAAGGCTATCCAAGGCATAAAGAAAATTTTCATCTGGTTTGCTTCTTATTAAAGTGAAAATGTCAAAAAATTGACTGCTTTTATGACCCATAATGTGAAAATCTCTCTCCCTTTCTAAAAGACTTAGTGGAATTTGAACAAACTTAACATTTATGATCCTATAAAAGTCTGAATCACTAGAATAGTTAAAGAATAATTATTTTTTCACCAAAAGTCAGAAAGATTTTACAAGGAACAAGTCGCCCTAGCAAGTCTGGCACAAAGCAGCCGAGGTCAGTTAAAATTACTCTTACAGCTAGATACACTGTTATCCTAGAATGGTGTCAGCTCTACAGCTCAGGTTCCTCCTTAATTTCTGGTGGAAGCCGCTATTCTTAGGGGTTATTAGTAATTTGACCACTTGGAATTGCATCCAAGACTTGCACCAAAGATTTGGAATACACGTTGTCATTACAGACACTTATTTTTTTTTATATGAAAAAGTTCAAATTAATAAGTTTTCTTCAGTTCTATGGTAAAATGAAAAAACAGACAATGATTTCTGATACTTTTTCAAAAGTGATAAAAATTAAATAGCTTTCTCTTTCATTGCTGGATAACAGGGGTTTTTTGCAAACTCTTGAAAGTGTGCGCCCTTCATCATACTCAGAAGCACTTGGAAATCACATAATCATTCAATTATATTAATTTGTTGGTTGGATGAGAATTTTAAATACCTCTGGAAGTTATATGACTTCATAATCACTCATACATATATTTTTGGTTTCTTTTCTTATTAAACATAACTAAATATATTTTAGCAGTCATGACAAGCAAGATAATCAAGAAATGGTGGATATATAATATAAATAGAATACATAAATACTTAATATAGGTTCAACTTTGAATGACAGCAATTAAATATACAAGCTTTTGAAACTTACAAAATTAGTTTTTGACCTAATAAAATAAGTCTAATAAAAGGCCTAATAAAAAGAACCTAATAAAAGAAGACATGAAATCATTGCATAAACTGTACTCTCACTTTATCATTCTATATAGAACTAAACTATATCTAAATTAATATTAAAAAATTAGGTAAAGCCTAATTTATGTAAGTTCCTCAAGGCAAGTGACTGGTTCACATATTGTCTCAAAGACTGTGGAGCAAATAAGACTTTGGAGCAAATAAGATTTTGGAGCAAATAAGTGTGCTTTATCAAAATCTAGTTATATACATACAATATTTTGTGGAAAGCAACAGTGCAAACTGATTAGAAAAGAATGCCAAGCAATGATCAGGCAGAAAGCTATTGAAAGAATAATACCACCTGTTCTCATTTTCAAGCAGCAACCAGAGTCTCACACCCTCTTTATAGTTTTCCTGACTTTACAGCTCCGCTTTCACACAATCGTGACATCAGACCTGGGTCCTAAAGAATCATTTAAATGTCTTAGGAAGAAGTTCAATATCCTAAAATCGATATCCTTTCCTTTGCTTCTTTTCAGATGCTTAAAAGCCATGTGCTGGTTTTAAATGTTAAAGAGCTAATTTATACCTAAATATGTGAGGAAAGATTAATTTAGTTTAGAATTATAGCTTGTCCAAGACTTTAAATGGCTGCTCTAATACAAACCCCATTTCGGCTTATACACATTCTGCTTTTTATCTTCACAGGATTTACTTTAACCTTCTGGAAAACTAGTGAGTTGCTCATTACATCTCTGCATATAATGTACATGAATATATATAATCATAGGTTCACACACATACACACACTCATACAGAGCCTACAGATAAGACTTTCAAAATGGTTACTTCAATGAAAAAAGTGATGAAGTAGACTAAAAATGGAAAAAATCATAAAATCATATAAAAAAGGAGGTTGAAACAGACCTCCGAAGGTCACCCAGTCACACATCCTGCTCAAAGCAGGAGCAACTTCAGTATTAGCTCAGGCCTTATCTAGGTGAGTTTTGAACATCTTCAAAGACAAAAATTCTGAAAGCTTTTGAAGTAAGCTGTCCCAGTGCTTAACCTCTCACTGGGAAGAATGTCTGTATCCAGTAGGAATTTTCCTTCTTGCAGCCACAGGGTTTTGCCTCTTGTGCTTTTTCTGTGCGTGTATGACAAGTGACTCCATCAGGTCAACAGAACCTCTTTAAGTTGCTGTAGAATAATGTGAGCTCCCTGCCCCACACTTCTCTTCCTTGGGCTGGACAAGTCCTGCTCTGTCAGCCTCTCTTCACACATTTTATGCTTCAGACCCCTGAGCACGTTGGTATCCCTTGGCTGGAGTTTATCCCATTCACTGACATTTTTCCTGTACCTGGGAGTCCAAAACTGGATGCAGTATTCCAGGCAATCTCACATGGGTCAAATAGAGCAGAATAATAATTTCCTTGACCTGTTGGCTATACTCTTGCTGAAACAGCCCAGTTAGTCTTTTTGCTGCCAGAGTACACTGCTGGCTCATAGTCAACTTATTCTATATGAGGACTTCCAGCCTCTTTTACATAAAAAACCCCCAACCTTTCTGTCCAATCAGTTCTGAGCCTATACTGAGCCATGAGGCTATTTCGACTCAGGAAGGACTTTGCATTTTTTCTGCTGCAGAACTTAATGAGGTGTCTTTTGGCCTGGTCTTACAGTTTGCTGTCTGCATGAATGGCAACCTGGCCCCCAATATACCATCATCTCCCCTTGATTTGCTATCACCTAGAAAATTGCAGCTGGTGCATTTCATCACTTTATCCAGGTGACTGATCAAAATTCTGTCCCTAACAAAGGAAGGATGATATCTGCAACTCAAGAATTTGCTGAAAAAAGTAATTTGTATTTTCTTCTTAATTTTATTTGCAAAATAGTGAATATCAAATTTCAAAGTTATAGGGAAAAAAACCCTAATGTTAACTTCTCCCATTTGAGAAGATTCTTAGAATAAGACAGTTAAATTGTAACAATTTGAAATGATCACTGAAGCAGATTAACAGTAGTTTGTTTAAACAAAGTTCTTTTGGAATGCCTGAACATTGCTATGCCTTCAGGTTTTGAGGACAGAAAAGGATAAAACACTCTTACAGAGAATTAAAGGCGGAACAGTAAGCAAATTATTTAAAAGTCAACTTAGCATATTTCATCATGTAGCCTTTATTTGCATTTTAATTCATTCTGTTTCTCTACTGCATATATAAAAATTTATCTTCATCTGGAAGCTGAATCATTTCCTAGAGTTAGGATATCTAGCAGTTTTGATCATAAACACAGAACAAAAAAGAAGCAATGAACAAAATGCTCTATGTCAGTCAAATCTGTTCATCTCTATAATTATACAAACTGATTTAAATAGATTTTTTTTTCAAAAATTTAGAGAAAATTTCATTTCTCTAAATCATAGTGTGTTTTGTTTTGCTGTTTACTGTGGTTACTGATTTATGCTTGAAGCAAAAAACCTTTCTTGTCAGCATTCAGCCTTATTGCTTTTGATTTTCTTCATACGTGCTAACACCCAACATAAAGAATAGGAACCTCATATGTTGAATAAATATACTTCTTGGAGGAACCCCTCACATACCCTTTTTTCCACATGTAGTATAAACACATTTCTGTATCTTTTTCTTCTCTTTATTTCACTGTGTAATCTTGCTTTTTCTTCAGTGTCAGCTCTCTTCTATCCTACTGATCTTTCTCTATTTATCCAGTAAGACTTGCTTAGTCTTCCTAATAGGATCTCTATACCCTTTATCTTCACTTTTGTCCCACTGGGAAGCTTCAATTCTCTTTGTCTTCTCAGAGGAGTTCAGTCACCCTCAAGCCTGTCTTTGTTCATCTCTGCAACTTGTTGAAGACTTTGTGGTATTCAGGTGGGAAAGGACAGGTACCCTCTGCTTCATTTAGATTTACAATAAATAATTAATAGGTAATGTTCTGCCTTTCTCCAGGATTTTTTTTTCTGCTCTAGGTAGAGAATGTCCTAAATATAAAAGCATATTTTGCCTTGAACCCATAATATTAGAGGACTGCAATCTGATGAAAGTAGTAGACGATGTTATGGCAAGGGTATTCTTTCCTTATACTGTAAATTGTGTCCAATTTCTGACATATGATGCCCATACCACAGTATGACAGACAAATATAGTGAATTTTTTCTACAGATTTGTTGTAGTTTTCTTGATGCATTTTGCAAAGTCATAATGGGATAAAACATTCTTTTTAAGCTAATAGTTTCTTTAGATTAGCTATAGCTTCATGTACAGAACTTGTTTTGTGATTAATATGTGATATGAAAAACCAATTTCCACTGAAAATACTGAAAATTGAGTGACTGTATCCCAGTTTAAGAAATTTCAGAAGTCTCTCAGGATGATTAAAACAAAAATATAAATTAAATATGTGAGGTAGGAAATTACAGTTTTCACTTAAGTTCTAATTTAGTTTTCATGGAGAACTAATAGCAGGGCTTCTTCCCTAAATTTATCCATTTTCAAATGAGAGGATGGTCATTTACGTTACCTATCTGCTCTCCTAGAATCCTTCTATAATTAAGTGTAGGTGCAGGCACACGCAAAGCATTTTTTTCTATTGTGTTAAAAATGGGAATAAAAAAAAGTGGGCTTTTATTTTAGCTCTGTGATGAATCCAGAAGTCCTACTTCTTTAAAAACCAGTTTTAAATGCAGTGAGTGTTCCTCCAATGAACTAAATTATAAAGAATTCATAAATATCTTCTTAGATTTAGAACAGATTAATTTTGCACTCTATCAGTCTATATAAGAGTGTTGTTTTACTGGGTGTTTTTAATATCCCTGTGTGAATCAACACACGCAGGTGACCGAGGGCGACAAAAAAACCCCACAGCTGGAATGCCAAGAGTAAATTTATTTAATTACCTCACTGGATGGAGGGTCCCGAAACAACACTGGGCTGCGGAGCCACACAAAATGAGGATGCAGGCCCCATCAGGCTCAGTGCAATCCTAGCAGGTGGCAGGGCTGCTGTTGGCACCCATTTATAAAAGGCCCGTGCACACATAGTTTACCATCATGCTGTGATCTGCCCTGTGCTTTTTATGGTCTCTGCTTTGGTGCCTCTCCCAACAGGGAGCTCAAGCAGCCTGAGAGAGGGCCTCCAAGTCTCTGTAAACACCTGTTATCTCTGCACAGAAATTCTGCTTCTCAAAACAGATGGAGGATAAAGAGCCGCAGGCATAATGTGTGGTTTCCTACACTGGTATTCTCCAGTCACTCCCAGCTGCAAGGTCACTTGAGTGAATCTACCCTCTCCTCACCATTCTTCTGCATTTAACCCTTTCTTCCGAACAATCCCCTCTTTTCTCAATAAAAATATCTGAAATATTGAGAACAATGTGTCAAAAAATGTGGGACCTCTCTCTTTTAAAGAAAAGATACAAGGAAAATACACTAAACAGTGTGGCAAAATACAGTGAGCCATGCCAATTTCCAGGACAAAAATCATATGAGTAAAATGAATTTGGACCGCTGCAGTATTGCATGGATTTTAAAGGTATTAGAAAGCATTAGGAATTAAATCTCTGAAGTAGAGGAAGTGGGTGTCATTGGTTGAGAAGTCTTGAGTTCTGTAACAAGTCCATTAGAGTAAGCAGATAACTTTGGTGAAATCAGAATGTACATACACAAACAAGACATTTTGTTTTAAATCACAAAATCTGTAACATTTTTATTTTGTAGATTTGCAAAAAGTATAGCCACATTTAATCCATTTGAAAGTGTTTTATTAAATCTTATGTTTACCTCTCTAGAACTGTGGGTGGAATTTCATTCAGTTCTTACAGAGGGAAAGATTTTAGAAAAATTAATGTATGAAGTTATCTACATTTGAGCTGATTATCTAGAACCTGTTTATAGTAAGTGAAGTAAGGTGAAATTCGTCTCTTTTTAAAATAGATTATCTTGTGGATTAACCTTGGTAAACAGCTAAGATCCACACAGCCACTTACTCCTCCACAGCAGGATGGTGGAAAGAGTCAGAAGAGTAAAAGTGAGAAAACTTGTAGGTTGAGATAAAGACAGGTTAGTAGGGAAAACAAAAGCTATGTGCACAGGAAAGCAAAATAATGAATTCATTCAGCACTTCCCATCAGCAGGCAGGTGTTCAGCCCTCTCCAGAAAAAGTAATGGTTACTTGGGAAGACAAATGACATCACTCTGAACACCCCTCTCCTGCCTTCTTATTCCCCCAGCTTTGTACACTGACCATGATGCCACATGATATAGGATATCCTTTTGGTCATTTGGGGTCTGCTGTCCTGCCCGGATATACTCCCAACTTCTTGTGCACTCCCAGACTTCTCACTGGTGGGGTGGGGTGAGGAGCAGAAAAGTCCTTTACTCAGTGTTAAGCACTGCTCAGCAATCATGAAAACATCTCTTTGCTAGCAATGCTGTTTTCAGCACAAATCCAAAACATTACCCCTCTTCTGTGAAGAAAGCTAACTCTATTCCAGTCAAAACTACCACAGATTATTAAATAAGCTTTCCCTGAAAATATTTATATCAATTCAGTCACTACAAAGGAGTTCCCAGAGATTCCCTCGGATGTAGACATATACAGTATAGATATATAAAGTTAAATGACATTAATTCCACCCATAATATCTAGTCATCAAGCTTCCTCATTAACCAATGAAGACAAGCAATTACATCAAAAATTAAATTAATCTCATTCTAAAATAGGTGTCTATTACTGCAGGCCTGGTTCCTACGGTATATCACCGTGTCCCGCAGCCATAGGGAGGAGGAGGAGAAGATCCAGCAGGCAGGAATTGTGCAGCAAGATTGATTTATTTAATTATTTTACAAACTCTTTTACAGACTTTTTTCTTCATAGTCTAATTGGACAAAGGACCAGCCACCCCTTGGGGGCGATTGGCCAAACTCCTAAAACATCCATTATCAAAATATTTTTCCACTATACCATAAACAAGACTTTCCAAGGTTGCAGGTGGCTTGGTTGTTTACATTCCCTGCTACCTGTTCTGTGAGAGAGAAAAGTCTCTCACGGACATAGAAAAATAACAAGAAGATCCTCACTAACAGCATTTTTGTACCTACAGGTGTCTAAGACAAGTAGGATAAAATAGACCCTTATGGTGGAAATTATTTGCTTCATATTATTTGCTCAACTTTCATTTAAACCATGGGATGAATCCCAACTTACAAATTAATAAAAAAAAACCAAAACAGTGAAACCAAACCAACCCACTGGGAACTGCCAGCACCCATGAAGATCTCATACTAACAGACTACAGGACAACACTCTTTGTTAATAAAATTGTGTCAAGTTAAGGTTTGAGGACTGGTGGTGACAGTATCTGACTGGTGTTACAAGCTGCCCCTGAGGAGGGTAACTGAGGTTCTTGTTAATAGATCCCTTGGGGTGGATAAATGTAAAATAACACTGAAAGATCAGTGTTTGTATATGTGTATGTGTGCATATGGCAAGTTTATTTTAGAACAATTTGGTTGCAATGTGTCAGTTTTCCGTGCATTCACGAGTCGGAGGAAAATAACTCTCAGGGATGGGACTATGCAATTACCCGAATTTATTGTTTAAAATAACAAACGCATCAGCTGAGGCGTGAGATTTTACAACACCTCCGAGTAATGGCGACTAGTCACAAGATTTAGGGTTACATCGTAATTTATAACTTCCTAATCCAATAGGCACTTAAAACAACACTTTGTTTTGGATTTATGACCTATCACCTGTGGCACTTCTCACTGCAATGCAGCTGTGTCTTGACCAATAACTTCTCATGTCGTGTACACACAGATGTCTCTCTTGTACCATCTACATTCTTAACTTAAACTATATAAAATCACACTATTATATTTTAAAACCCTCCGCCAAAACACCCAGTGTACAATTTTACTTATAATTATAGGAATACAAGTTTGTAATCTTTTTACTTAAAGTCTATAAATCTCTGTCAATTAAGCCAGACCTAGTCTCTTCCAGGGTTGTAAATCAAAGCCTTCTTTAATTGCAGGAGTTTCTACTCCTCTGTCTCCCACAGCAATGGAAAGGAGGAATGTAGCCATTTTGGTTTTATTTATAGAAATATAAAAATATAAATGTATTAAAATATCACATAAGAAAACCTATAGGCAAAGGGAAGAAAAAAAGAAAAGAAAGTATAAGAGTAGATAGCAGAGGGGAAAGTTATCACCACCAATGCATCCAGAGACAAGACTTTATTATTGCAATATAGAAGCCAATTGGCCAAAGCAATAGGCCCAGTCTTGGTCCTTCAGTGGTGAAGGAAGTTCAATGGGTTAATATAAATTCAGGTTCTGGTGGGAACACCCAGGCCTCACCCCTGGTAGGGAGTTTTGCACCTGAGCCTTATCAGGAGGGAGAACATTGGCATGATAAAAAGCATTATCTCACCTTGCAGATTCTGCTTCTTATGGACCTCTTTCCTTACCTGGCTCTCAACCAGCTTGTTGCTAAGTAAAGGCCAGTTTGTCATGGTCATCCCCCAGTGATGGGTGCTCACCTCCTCTGCACCTGGGCTGTTCTTATGTGTGGTATGCCACATACCACACACCACACACCAGTCTCCTCCCCCTCAGCTGGGGGTGCAAACCTGGCCTCAGCCAAGCCCCTGGGGTTTTTGTAAATGGCTGATTGTTAGAGTCATTAACCTTTAACATTTCAGTCTCTCACAATTGGAAGAACCTATCCAAAGCAATATACTAAGAAGCAGGAATCTAAGTTTTGTCTCCCTTAGACTGTGTGTAGGAAGTCAGCCATACTGACTGCAATGTCTCTTTATTACAATGTAATTTTACACCCAGACTTCTCCCACACACAGCTACAAAAGTACTTTAAAATAGTGACAATATTGTCACCATTAAATCTGATTTGCACTGTAAGGGGGATCTGCATTTTTCTATAATCTGTAGTTTGGACTTTTCAGGGAAAGTTTTGGGTTGTTTTCATTTTTTTTTTTAAATAGTGCCTTATTCATTTAGTTAGGTATTTTGCTATTTTAATTAAAATAAAGGTTTTTACAGTCTTTAATTTTAAATTTCCCTTTGTGATCATGTGTCTCAAAATTTCTGTGCTTCTTGTTCCTAATTTGAAGGATAGAGATCCTGATTTCCGAAAAACATAGTAATTTTGTAAAGATGATTTGAGGTCTTGAAATGAAGAGATTGGAAATGTTATTTATTAAAAACGGAAATTTGACTCATTGAGTTATAAATTAAACTTCATGAGGTTATTTCCCACAAAGTTTTAAAAATCTTTTTAAAAAATCTCACAATGACTGAAAGCCAAGAGAATTTTGATCTCTGTCTCTTCCATTTTATGTTCCCTGTGATTGGTGTTGCCATCTTCTGTGTGGCTGTTGAATGATGTGCTCAATGTTTGATCATAAGAGCAGAAAAGAACAGCATAGAAGAACATATCTAAGAATAGATATCAGAGGTCAGTTCAAAGGTCCATCTAACTTAGAACTCTGCCTCCAAAACTGGATGACAACAGAAAAATAGGAGCATAATAGAAACAGAGTACTAGGATAAGGTAAAGCCTTGGTGATACTTCTCAGAACATTTCCCAACCACCAACAATCTGCATCTGGGAAACTTGTGAACAAAGTTTGCCAAGTTTTTAGTATCTCTTTGTGGTTTTCCTTTGCTCAGCATTGTCCGTTACCTCTCGAATATCCATTAAGCTTATTAAACTCATCAGGATACTGTGGCAAGAAATTATACAACTGAAGTCCTCATTTTATAAAAAGATTCCTCCTTATGTTTATTCTGTATCTACCATCTGCTAGTTTCATTCATTTGTATTTTGGGAGAGATAATAAACTCTCTTCCTCATGCCATTCACAGTTTCAAAGATGTCCCTTTTTGTTTATTCCATCATTCATTTTTCTTATTTAATCTTTGCCACAATCCCTGGTCATACTTGCTCTTCTGTGCACTTTTTCCAGACCTTATGGGTATTTTTCAGCTATAGAAAGAGGGGAAAGAAATTATATCTGCTCTCAGTAATCAGAACATAGATTACCGCAAATATGTGTAGTGGCATAGAAATGTTCTCCAAGCCCTTTCAATATACTTTCTATTATTCCACTTGGTATTCTTGACTACTTCTGAGCATGGAACCTTCTCCAGATTTTTCATTCCAGGAACAAGCATTTTCACTAGTGTTAAAGATAAAAGTGTGTATTCCAACACATAAAATTTAGGACTGAGTCTGACTTCTGATGTTTTAATGTCACTTTCTGAATTAAGTCACTAGAGAATCTGAAGAGTTTCAGTCTGAGAGCTAGGGTAAAGTTTTTTTATTGCAAAACCCCTTCTTAATTGACAGTAAAGTCAGTGCAATAATATAATTGCATATCATCATTTCAGGAAATTTAGAGATTTTTTGCTAATTAGAATGTAATTATTGTAACTTACAGAGTTTGTGAAGTTTGTTTTCCCAAGGTGTCTTCTTCTATCTTTTTTTTTTTTCAATAACAAGAAAATCAGGATCTATGGGGACAAAATGTTAAATAATGTGAAAATATATTTTACTGGAAATTAATAATTTAGGCAATAATTTCATATGTATCAAATAATAAGAACTATTGATTTATATTTTATTATGAAAACTGCAAATTTAATGCTGTACCTATTCAACTTGCAATGAAGGTATTTACAGATCATAATGAAATGAACCAATCAAGAAAATGATCAATGCAGTTTTCCAGTTTTTAATAACATCAACATTTTATTGCAGAAATAGGCAGTCTCATTGTAAAACCCAAATCATATATCATTTTAAAGTTATAAGAGAAGAACTGAGTAGTAGAGCTAGACTCCTTTCCTTATTCGTCTCTAGAATCCACTTCAGTTGTCTCTTTTCTGTCAGGGTTTTTCTGATGAAGTAAAAGGTAGATTGATTTCTGTGTAAACCTGAAAAAAATATTCATTAACAAACACATTTTTTGTATCACTTTTATAAAATTTACTCATCAGGAGGGAAGCATAGGAGATTTTATTATGAAAAGCATGAGGGTACCTATCTAAGCAAAATGGTTGATAGAGTTCTGCAATGGATGTGTACTGCTGTTGAATGCTGCTTAAATTGTGCCTTTAAAATTATTATGCACTAATACTTTTGTTTTTACATTTCTAAATATAATTTTATCACAACTGTGATCTTCATCTGACATGAATTTTGTTGTTAGCACTCTTATAATATCAACATTGCTTTTCCCAAAAATGCGATGTGGTATTTAAAACAAAGTCTTGTACTCATCAATATCTTAATACCAAATATTTAACTTAAAATTATGCTTGCAAAACTGATATGCACTATCTCTTTCTGGTTTTTTGCCTTTAGAAATACTTGGATTCTGTATTAAACAGAGTTATAACATTGCAAAAATGAAGTTATTTGATTGTATACAAAATTGCACAATCATTGTTAGAGATATCAAAAAAGCCCACATTTTTGCAGATATCTCCTAATTTCAGCTTGATAAAGATATGTAGCAGAAATATTTCACTTTTTTTTTTAAATCACATCAGTCAAGCCTCTGCTCAAAAATTCAGAAACCTTGAAGAATTTAATTTCTAATTTTTGATATACGTGTACAGTCTTTTAGAAATACAAAGAATCCTCTACAGAGAAAATTAACTTGGTGAAAGAACAAGTTTAGCAGTTGTATGTGGACATTTTGGTCCAATTACACTTTACAGGTTTTTTTTGCATTTTACTACAACACACTAATATTACCTTCACAAAGGCAATCCAAGTCTTGTTCCTAGTACTATCATACATTTTTGTGTGACTCTTAAAAAACCAAAAAGGACTGTAGACCACAGTTTCTCCATCTGTAAAATAAAATAACTTCCTGAAAATAATATTATTCAGCAATAATCATAGTTTTTAAGAACCTCTGATGATCCCACTAAGCAATAGCAATGAACAACAATTATTACTCAGCCCTAATTAAAAAAAAAAAAAAGCTGCTTTCTATTTGTAAATCAGATTTATTTTATGCACTAGTAAAAAGCTGAATCCAATCTAAATATTTTCTTACTTAGAAAATGTATGTGACATCTTTGTGGTATGAATCCTGTTGCTTTTATTATTTGAAAATTATCTGATTTAGCAGTAGACAGGATATCTTGCATAGTTTACCCTTTACCACACTTGTTTTGATTGCTTTGATATTATTTGTAATTAGGAGTGCAATGCTGAATTATAAAAATATTAAGCAAACATAAAAGCTACTGACTGGAACATTTTTTAATGGAGAAAACAACTCTGAGCTTTCAGAAAACGATCGTAAGTCTGTCTAGCATAGTGTCAAGTGATGAAGTATTCAGTTAGTGAAATGTCAAATTAAGGATAGCTATTACATGATTTATATAAGCTTCTGTACATTGAAGGTGGCTTGGGGGTTTTTTTGTCATTCACTTGAAACTGACTGCAATTAGCTCAAAATAGCTGATGATACTGTGATACTGCAAAATGTTTGAATTTGGAAGTAAACATCTTTAGGTTTCTAAATGAGTAATTATGTCATAGGGATCTAAATATCACAGAACTGTTGAGGTTGGAAGGGACTTCTAGAGGTCATCTCATCCAAACCCCCTGCTCAGGTTACATAGAGGCAGTTGCTGATGACCATGCCCAGAAGGCTTTTGAGTACTTCTAAGAATGGACACTCCACAATCTCTGTGGGCAACCTGTGCCTGGTCATCCTGACCACAAAAAAAATGTATTGCCTGATGATCAGAGGGAACCTCCCGTATTTGACTTTGCACCCATTGCCTCTGGTCCTGTCATCACCACTGAAAATGGCCTAGCTCCTTCCCCTTTGCACCCTACCTTCTGGTACTTACTGGCATTGATAAGATCTCCCCAACTTTTCTCCCCACTGAACAGAAGCAAAGGAGGCAGGCCTTCCAAGGAGTTCTAGAAAAAAAAGAAAAACTAGTATAAGCTACCTTTTTCTGAGGCTGCATTCTTTGACCCCAATATATTTGTGCCAAGTCAACTTCAGGGTGGCTTTATCATAGCTGAGTCTGTCGCTTCTGAGGTCAGTCCTCACATAGCACTGTAACGACATCATTTTCTATTACGTGATATCAGCAAAAATAAGATTCCCTTTAATTTCAGGACATGAAAGGTCACTTTCATCCCCCTCTGCTCTCTTTTCCCTCTCTTCTTCCCTCCTTCTCTCCTCCTTGACCCTGAAGCTAGGCCATACTTCTCAGCCCTGTCCTCATATTCCAGACATGTAGCAAGACCTCTCCTCCTCTACAAGATGTTCTCAGCTTTGAAGAACTGCAGCACGTATCCTCACTAAGGATCAGAAGCTGAAGGCTGTTCCAAAGGGAATTGGGTTGAGAAAACAAGCATATGCTGTGAAGTACAAAAATGATTCATTATTGTCATTGCAAATCATCAGAAAAACAGCAAATAAATAATGTACTGTTGCCAAAAATAAGATAAATTCAATAGCTTCACCTCAAGATGTAAGGGCATGGCTGAAGGCACTTTAATTGCCTAGTGTAGATAAAACCTGTGAGGTCAATGCAAGCAAGGCATTGAAAATGCACAGTGAAGCAGAAAATATGAGCAACCTTATACAGAATAGACTGAAGTCATCACTGCCAGGAAGGGAAAAAGATGGGAAATAAAAGATTAGTAAATAAGGCAAAATGTAATTGAATCTATGTCTAGATTCTTTACCCCAATATAATTTATCAGGAAGCAGACAAGACATCCAATGGGAAATTAGGCAGAAAAGAGCAAGCCATCCAGTGGCAAACTAGGCAGATAGTTCTGGTCATTTAACGGGCATCACAATGCCAGTCAAGGCAGTGGTTCTGTCATGTACCCATAGCCAAGCTCAAGGACTTGTGTGGCTCTGAGGACTGTGACAGTAATTCTGTGCATATGAACCCTGGCAGAACAATCTGTAAGCGTGTTAAATAATGGTAATGGCCCAATATGAGCAATGCCCACCTAGGAAGATGAAAGTGTAAGTTTATGCCCCAGACACGATGTATGGGGATGACAGTAGAGTGGTGGAAGGTAATACTCAGATACTTTGTCAAAGCCACAGAACAGAATCCATTAGCAATTATGAGCAAATGAGACTTTCCTGGACAAGTGGGAGCTGGGCAGGATCATGTTCTCAAGGGTAAAACTCTATTCTTTCTGGCAAGTGACACAGACGTTGCTGAATGAATTGCAGCAGTGGTGCACAACCGCATATAAAGGCATCCTTCATGCTGAAATGTCTCACTGCACAACCCCTAACAGAGTATAGAGAAATTACATAGCTCCCCTAAACTACATCTCCCACTGTACTGCATCTTTGTCAGATGGCTGCTGTCAGCTTCTGGACTATTTTGTTCAGCACTACATCCCACCATGATATTGTTCATAACTGGTACAGTGTTAGTCTTTCCATGGTTATAACCATATTGTGGTGCACTGGTAGCAGCCTAAAGAGCAGGAAGGGTGCATTACATCCAAAGTGATCTCTGAACTCTGAAGTAGCCCAGAGAAGATTACAAAGTGGGCAGACCGCCCTGGAGGACAGACCAGGCTACAAAACATAGTGCTAGAGAACAGTGCCTTTGGCCAGTGTCCTGAAAAACAGTGATTCCCTTGGGGAAATCAAGCACTGGATTGGTGCACAATGTCAGGGATGCCTTAATCTTTGTAATGCTAAGAACCCTTCTGTTTGCAATTCAGTGGTTTGTTTTTCACTTACATCTGCATAACCCTTGACCTAAGTTGTTGTGGCTGTATTTTTCTGAAACTTTTGCGGCAGTGTTTTTCCCTTGTTGCTTCTGTGCATACTTATGAGTATCTGTCTAGTAAAAAATGAGTTGAGCCTATCAAGCCTTCTCTCAACAAGCTGTTTTCTGCTGATTTTTAAAATATGCCAATATCTTTTTATGTCTACTAAAATGCTTTGAGAAATAAAACTATGTGAATATTTAAAAAAATTGAATAGATGTTCTATTTTGTTGTGTTCTACCTTGATTTTCTTTTTTTCCCCCCCTAATTCTTTTCTATGTCTTTATCTTTTAGAATTTCCATCAGTCATCTTTAAAATGATCATGTGTCTTGTCTGCAAAAAGTTGTTTTCTGGATTAGGGGACCAGTTTGGATGCATCTTTTTTTATCCCCTTAATCATGAGGTAACAGGAGACATCAGAATATCAAAGGTGTGTATTGCTGTTCAACACATGAATCCTCCTTGGAATTATCTATATGTTTGTTTATCTCAGAAATATGGTTTCACTTATTTTTATCTGACTCTGCAGTTTCAAAGAAATGGGACTTTTGCTCCCTTACACCTGTTCTTCCAGAAGACTAACATCAAAGTGAAACACCGACATGAAACTCTTGCTTAGGAATATGTGATTTGGGGTTTTGATTATTGCTTGGGTATAGATGAGAAAATAATGACCTACTCCAGCAATTATTATACATAGGTATAATTTTACTATTCACATATTAAGTGTTTCAAAGCATTTATTATTAGGATACAAAGCAGGTCTCTTCCTCTTTTTTCCAGACCAGGATAGAAAACCGAGAATTAAATAGTTGCAAAACAGCCTTTGCTGCCTAATTACGGTATTCCTAAAAGCTGCCATGTCATAAAAGGTTATTGCACTGTTTTCATGATATGAGAGATGTCATTCCTGTTTCAAGAATAAAAGTGTTTATGGAAGATGTATGTCCATGGTCTTTATTATATGAAATTGTTTTGGAACTTCAATTTATGTACATACCGTATATATACATATTGTTTGAATTCTAGAAAATCCATACACATTTTCTGGGCTAGTGTTTTCAAAATGTTATATTTTGACAGTTGGAAACAAGTCAAATTTGGGTTTTAGTGGTTCTCAGTTCATAAAGCATCAACATCATGTTAACTGAATTCTGTATCTTAGAATGTTAATATGAAACCATTTCTGACAGCATACTAATTTGCAGAAGAATGAGAGTTCTCTCTCTAAAGGTATGAAATTAATACATAAATAGGTAATGAAGAATTTCAAAATCATGTTTTCCTCAATAAGTATGCATTCAAGTGACTTCAATGAAGTCCATATTTGACTAATTATGTTGTAGGATTAAAAAAATAGAAATATACAAAAAAACTTCCTTACTGTGCACAGTTGTTTTTAAAACTCATCTAAAAAGCTTACAGGCATTTAATATTATAGCTGAATTTCTCAGCTGTCTTTAGACATTGTGTGGGTGGACTGAAAGGAAAAAAAAGATTAGCTTCTTTATTTTTCTTGACTTTTAAATTGTGGATTTATTTCTATTTATTTCTCTATATGTCCTTTATGACTAACACCCAAGGATAGAGTCTATCGATTAGAATTTTGTCCTTTAGGTGTCATAGAGGAGTGTAGACTACCAAAATCTTTGAAATCTCTACAGAAAAATGAGCATGATTTCACACTTACTGTTTTATTCATAATATTAATGAAAAGTAACAGTCAGTTTGAAGATTTTACACAGGGAAAAGTTTATTTTTAAAAAAAATATTATGTTGGCATGTAGAATTAAGGTTGAAGATTAAAAAGCTAAACTAATATTCTCAAAATGACAGTAGATTATCATGAAATAAACAAAATTACACTAGCATGAAATAACCTCTGCTGTGTAGGAGGTGAGATCAGATGATCTAGTGGTTCCTTTTCACCTTAAATCCGTGATATAATGAAATTTCCCATCTTTTCACAGTGTAGCATCTTTTGTTGACGAAGCAGTATGTTCAGCCAGAACCCAGGGATCAGATGAAGAAGGCTCTGTGAGGGACAATAGAAGTGAGGTTTGGGAATTTGAATCCAGCGCATCAGAAGTGTCAAAAAAGTTGTGAATTTGAAACTGGGGAAAGTAAATGGCAGGAGTAAAGGAAAACTTTATGAAAAATGTACGAGGAATATAGAACTCTAACAACTTGCATTTAGGTCATTTAACTTGGCTAAACTTTCTAATGCCTCCCTTTAACAAAGTACGTACTTCCTTTCTCAGCTTGCTGTGCTTGACTCCTTGTTGCACAAACCTCGATGTGATTCCACTAAAGGTTTATCTGTGCTGTGTATAACCTGGGATGTGCAAGTAAATTGATTAGCCCTGCCACCTTATACAGTCACCATCCAATTCAGTAAAAAAGAGCCTGTTTCTTGTGTGATCCATCTGTTCCGCTGGCTGGCAGCTCCCTGCCATGGCAGAAATCCAAGGACTGGCCAGGTTTACAAAAGAAAGAGGAAAGGCTTACAACAGCCATGCTATCTAGAAGGTCATGACAGGAACCTGACAATGGAAATTAAGGGCTTTCTGTGAAATATGATCACATTAGCACTGAACTATTCAATGTACCTATTGTGATGTGGGTCATATTGTTTCATGTTTGGTATTTATTCCATGGCAACTATGGCATCAGTATTCATCTCTCATCAGTAACTGGTAACTGTCAGTATGCATGTGGTTTGGCAAAGAACCTGATAGACTTCTGTGACAGACAAGCATTTCCTAGCCCACTGAGAAGCAAGTTGTTAACAGAAAGGCCCAAAGATTCACTAAAGGTATCGGGAACAGAAATCTGAACTGGAGTTGAATGCCAGTATAAGCAGGATATTCTAGGCTGCTGGCATAATTACTGTGTTCACAAAAAAATGGCTTTCATCCTGAAGCCAGTTAAGACAAATGCAGATAAACTTCCAATTTATGGAAAGACACAAACCACTTTTTTTTTCTCTTAGTCCACCCACATAAAGGCAGCTGAGAAATTCAGTTAAAATATTAGATGCCTGTAAGCTTTTTGGATGAGTTAAAAAAAAACAACTGTACACAGTAAGGAAGATTTTTTTGGTAATATTTCTGTCTTTTTTAATGCCACAATGCAATTAGTCAAATGTTCACAGTTTAGCTGTTACAGATCTTTCTTCAGAAACTGTTTGTCAAGTTAACAGCAGCTTTCATGAGTTTGAGCAAGTTGTTCTGAAAGGAAAAAGAGAACAGACACTGTGACAGGAGAACTCCTTTAAAGTTTTGTGCTCAAGGCACCCAGCTTTATATAAAAGGTCACTATCACCCCTCAGCAGTTCATGTATATTACCACATACTCTTCACTTTCTGTAAATCAAAAGGCAGAACATGGACACCTGTATACTTACAATAGGCAATTTTGTGCCTGCAGGATGATCACATGCTTGTAAGTTTAGTCACCTATATGTTTAGACAGTTTTGAACTGATCTGTTTTTATAGTGTATACTGAGTTTTAGGCAGTTATGCCCAATGTGACTAATGCTATTTGTCTTAATAGAAAATAGCAGTCATTAAAAGCAGAGCTTCTCTGAAACCTTTAGACTAAAAGATACAGACACAAAAAAGCATCTGTCACACATTGATTCCAGTTGTATTCAAAGCATTGTTTGACTCTCATCTGTTTACGATAGGACACACATTTTCAGTATGTTCCAGAAAAGAAACAAGTAGATCAAGAATGCAAATAAATATTTGAGTATTACATCAGGTGCCTTCTGTTCCTGGAATTACTGGCTATCTATCAGCAGCTGGTACATTTGCCATACTCATTGTGTAGTTTGGCTCCCTGGATGCTAATAAAAATGTAAATCCTCCATGGAAATCCAAAGTCACTGGCATATTTCAGAACTTTCAGCAATCTTATGCTTATTATTTAATACTTCTGCTACTTGACCTGTAGCCTTGTACATGCAGCCCAAGCTTTCTGAAACCTTTTGGTGATGCAACAGATACAGAAAAAGGACCTTTTCGTCCATTATGTATCAGGGAATGTATAACCATGTGTTGGGGTTTTAGTTTAGTCTTAGTTTTTTTCCTGTTAAAGGAATTTTCTCCCATATGCATGTTGCTAGGGGACAAATAGCTGTACTTAAGAAAGACAAAAAGGGGAGTGGGGCGGGCCTGGCTACTCCTTTGTCTACACCTGGGTGTGGGGTCAGTTCGCTCTGAGCGTCCGGAGAGAGAAGCTGCAGAGAAAGGAGCTGCTGCTTCTTTCTTTTTGGCCGTTCTTTCTTTCTGCTGGAAGCAACGCCGGGACCCCAAAAGCCGCTTTCCCTGCCCTGCTGGAGACCGGGCTGTGGCTGCCCTGCCCCACTGCTGCTTCGAGCTTTCGCTACGCTGTAGCCCTGCTCGCCCTGCCTGCCTGGGCGTCCGTGGGGTTCTCCCATCTGGATACATCTCGCCTGCCACCCGGGATTTGCGTCCGTCCCTGCCGTTCCAGCCGCCGTTCTAGCCTGCTGTTTCAGCCTGCTGTTCCTGAGAGCCCGGGATCAGCTGCCCAGGGGTTTGTGAAGCCTTTGTTCCATCCCTTCCCGGGATCCCAGGGCACCAGAGCCGCGGGTTTCCCGAGCTCGCTCCGGAGCGCCCCCTGCAGCCGCGGGGGAACCATCGCACCTGCCCTGCTCACCGGGAGCCGCCAGCGCCCCTGCCGGCTGCGAGCGGAACTGCACCCGAGGGGAAATAGCCTGACAGCCGAGAAGGCTGGCACTGGGTTTGGGATTGCTGTTACTGCCATAGTTGTTGTTGTTTTGTTTGACTGGTTATATACATATATGTATATAGTAAAGAACTGTTATTCCTATTTCCCACATCTTCGCCTAAAGGCTCTTGATTTCAAAATAGAATAACTTGGAGGGAAAAGGGGTTATATCTGCCACTTCAAGGGGGCCTCTGCCTTCCTTAGCAGACACCTGTCTTTCAAAACCGAGACACCATGCCAGTCAAATTTGTCTACTCCTGCAGCTGAAAATACTCAAAAAATACCTCAGTGCATGTTGCTTTGTGAATGTGTTTGCAGCAGTAAAGATCATTGTCACAGCTCAGTAAGTCACACTGTACACTCACTTTCCCCCCCTACTAACATAGTACCTCATACTACCTACCATATTACTTGCAGGCATCCTGTACAGAAAATTACTTATTCAAAGCCTATTCTGAGAAGCAAATAGAGAGAAACACTAAAATAGCTTAGGTTAAAAATCATCATAATGTACACTTATATGATGTATGTACAGAGTGGGGAAAGAGATGCTGAAAAGCAGCACTGTGGAAAGGGACCTGAGGGTCCTCGTTGAGTAAAAGTTGAATGTGAGTCAGCAGTGCCCTGGCAGCCAGGAGGGCCAACCGTGTCCTGGGGTGCATCAGGCACAGCATCACCAGCTGGGCAAGGGAGGGGATTGTCCCACTCTGCTTTGCTCTGGGGTGGCCTCACCTCAAGTTCTGGGGGCGGTTTTGTGTGACACAATATAAGAAAGACATTAAACTGTTAGAGAGCATCCAAAGGAGGGAGGGACATGAGGATGGTGAAGGCATAAAAATAGTGGATGAGGTCACTTGGTCTGTTCAGCCTGGAGCAGAGGAGACTGAGGGAAGATCTCATTGCAGTCTACAACTTCCTCATGAGGGGAAAGGAGGGGTGGGCACTGATCTCTGTGGTGACTACTGACATGTCCCAAGGGAATGGCCTGAAGTTGTGTCAGGGGAGGTTGAGGCTGGATATTTGAAAAATGTTTTTCACACAGTTGGGCACTGCAACAGGCTCCCCAGGGAAGTGATCACAAGACCAAGCCTGGCAGAGTTCAAGAAGTGTTTGGAGAACACTCTCAGGCACATGGTGTGATTCCTGTGGCTGTGCTGTGCAGGGCCAGGACTTGGACTTCGATGATCCTTGCAGGTCCCTTCTGGCTCTATTATTTTATAGTTCGATAGTAGTCAATAGTAGACCACTGGGTGAACATATAATAGTAAGTGCTAATATGAACAGGAATGTCTTTATCTTGTGGTCAATATTCATGTTTGCACTGTGGAGATCTTGAGATGATACTTTTGTCAAGGGCAGGCAAGTGTATGTATGTAGACTTCTATGATAATTTTTATCCTTGCAAATAACAGCTTCTTGCATTTTTTTTACTATATATTGATCACTGTGATAGCAGCTGAATATTTCTATAGAGTGGCTGAAAAGTATAGAATACCTAAAAACTAAAACTTATCATGTTTCAGATATCCTATATATATTATTATAATAACCAGGAAAATTTCTTGAATTCTGTTCTCTCTGAGGCCACTGCTTCATAATTCCATAGAAGATCTGATTTTTGTTTGACCTTTTCAAAAATTTGCTTGTTTTTTTTTATGAAACAGTGAAATCATTTGAAGAATTCAAAACATTAAGTAGCTCTATCTTTCCAAATATCTACAGTTAATGTCAAGAAGTTGTTTTTTTTCTAAAATCAAAGTTTGTCACAGTTACCTCTGATTCCTATAGAATAAATGTGTGTTTTGCTAATCGTTTGACTTTGCTAGTGAATTTGAAGGTTTTTTGTTCCCTTAGGTTTGATTATATGGCTTTGGATTATAGCTACTTCAGTTTTTATTAGCTGATTATTTGCCTAACTAAACAGAGCATCAGTAATACCAAATTGATTATAATATTATCATTATTACAGCAAGTGTGGTATAACTGAAGGTAGTTAAGTGATACTGGTGAAAGATTTCAGAAAAAAAAGGAAAAAGTCAGGCTTTGTTATAACTCTCAAAAAGAGAAATAATGGAGATAAGCATAGCCTTTGAAAGCAAAAGTTTAAGAAGCTTTTAAAAAGTTGCTGCCTGTGTATGAAAGTAAAATTATAGAAAAAAAACCAACCCAAACAACAATTACTGTGTGTCTTTCAAGCAATAGTGAAGAACATGCTTCAAGTGCAGTATGTACAAATACAAAGGTCAACACTCTGAGTGAGAGGTCTCTCTTCTACTGGAGATTGACAGCCATGGTGGAGTAATCTAAGACAGAACAATATTTTCAAGACTGAAAAACAAGAATTTATTTGAATTTTAAAATACTACTATATCAAGAAGGAGAAAAGTTCAGTTCTTAGTGCAAGAAAAATCTGTAATGCAAACCAGTCAGGAAGTTTCTCCTCAAGGCAAGTAGTAAAAAAACCCCATTCCATTGTATTCTTACAATGCTGGAAAAATGTATTATGAGTATCACATCTGTAAGAATACGTTTAGTGAATATGACAGAGTGATTATTTCTACTTGTCACACCACTTATCTTGCCATCTGTGAATATAAATTATAAATAGACTGTGACACTGAGGTTTACCTTCTAAGTCTTCCTACATTCCTCACTGCAGTAGCCACCAACTTTCTTTTATCAAAACTGAACTATGGTTTTTTTTCTTTTTTTTTCTTTTTTGTTTTCCTCTGCTAAGATATAGTGCACCTAAATGGTTTTCTGTTGGGTTTTTATTTATGACAGATCATATATCTAAACATGCATTTAGAAGAAAAATCAGTAAAAATATGTATAAAGAGAGAAAAAAATATTTTCTGTGTTAGTGAGAGTCCACCAAAATTCACTTTTAGATTTACATCATTACAAATTATTTTACCTTATGACTGTGGCTGATTGTTATTTTTCAATAAACAATGCATGTGTATTTATGATTTCATTTGTATTTCTATTTCAGATTGTTTTCATTTGTAACAAGGAAAGTTGTCTTTTTCTTTAAGAGTACCTAAATACTAAAAAAAAAAAAAAAATACTTGCATCTCTTGAAATACATTATTTAATATTTTTTCATTAGTTTATATCCTTTTAGAGATGTTTCATAAAGGTCCTGGAGAGGAATTTGCGTGATCTGAATTTGTCATCTCCAATAAGGATGACTATGTATCAACAGATCATTCTGGGTTCCATTTTTTACTGTTACAGAGCAATGGCATTCTTGGGGTTAATTACATCTTGTCACACTGCTAAAAACAAAATTGAGGCTCAATTCAATTGTCTAGATGTAGGCACCTTGCACTTTCTAATCCACATTACAGTCTCTAGAATATCTGCCCAAGAATGTCAGGGAAGAATCAGAAACACACTCTTGAAGAGTCAGAAGAGAAACTAGAAGAACCAGCCAAGTGTCTGAAATGGTGCTAGAAACATAGATTTAAGCAGCAAATGGTGCTCAGGAACATAAGCTCTCATGTAGGTATCTACAAATGTTTACACTTAGTCAGAAGAGTCATATCCCTTTACAGACACAGACACAGTTGTGCTTCATAAAGATGCTTCTCACCATGGAATGGAGTGGGTTGTTTTTTTGCTGTTGGTTTATCAATTTCCTTCAGTCTGATTTCTAGTGTATAGATCCCTTAAAGTTACACCATATGGTAGATGGTTGAAAAGGGTGAGGAGTGAGCTGTAGAACTGCTTTTATAGTCAACCTATTCTTGACTAGTCCTTGACAGGATGTCTGACATATTCACACCAACATATATGGCTCACTCCCCCACAAAAATGGAAAAGGGTGTCCTCAGAGGACAATCTTCAGCCAGGCTTGAATAATGTTTGGCAGAGCTCTCCATCAGTCTGATTCAGGATTAATGGTTATTCCTGTGTGCAGTGCCCATACAAGGTAAAAGAGATCAAAAGTGCATGTGCGCTACTGTGTGACTCAATTAATTGAATGTACATGTAATAAAATAGGACTTTTGTAGGGACAATTGGTTCAAATTTCAGATTTTTTTGAGCTCTGGCAGCATCTAACATCAACACTATTATCACTATTTCTCCAACATTTATTGATCTGGTCTTGTCATGGTAATTCTTTTATATTAAATAAATGTGCAGTAGTCTTCTTTGTTTCATAATGTTGATTTATTAGTTAAGTCCTTTATTAATTTTTGGAAATTTCTCTTCAAATATAGAAAAAAAATCTTGCACTGTTGTGGTTTTGCTGTTCTTGCATAGTTTGCTTAGTTGAGAAATAATGGGAATACCATTGTATTACTTTAGAGTGCCAAAATGAATATGATGAGTAGACGGAAGTATAAGACTTATTTTTGGTAGTTATTACTTAGATGTTTTTATTAAAGACAGGTGTGAGTACAGAAGACATCAAAGCCTGTCAGAAAGTGAAATTATTTTCAAGTCTGAAAGTTTGCTTATTCTTCCTCATATTCCAAATGTGCTGTTTGAAATTTATTTCAAAGGGTGAAAGCTTCACAACAAAAACATGACAGAAGAAGGTTAGAAATGGAAAGTGTTAAGAGCTGGCAAATCTACTTAGTAAAAGCAGAATTAGAAATCTAGCTGGGAATCTGCACATTTGGAGTGCTAAGGCTATAGAAAACTACCCTTGCAGATCTTCCACTCGCATCTTCTGAGGATGACTAAGCACTGCAGAGGTGGCTGTATAATAGCAGTAGGAGTGAAAAGATTTTGAATGCTAAAGCAAATACTGTTTGAAATGTCAGATGGGAAACTCTAAGATGTCTCTCTTTTGCCTAGAGGTAGGCATTCCTATGGAAAAGTCTGCACTTATTATTCATGAAACACATTGTTGAGTGTGGTGGTTTTGAAGCAGATCCAAAGCACAACATTGTACCAGCTACTATGAAGAAGATTAACTCTATCCCAGCCAAAACCAGCTATGAAATTACAGCTCTGTAAGGAGCATTGTAGAGGCCCCTACAACTGCATGATTATAGTGGGTGAAAGTTTCCCATGACTTATTTTTTGCTAATGGTAACTAAAGCATGAATAATTGCCTTAGAGTAGTATTCTTGTCAAGAGATAGATGAGCAACAGTCATGCATCCTCATAGTCTCATCTCATCATAGGATAAAGGAGCAATAAGAATTTCATAGGAATTTTTATTATGATCAACCCTAACACACTGAGGCTAAAGAGGAAGCTCCATGGCAACTTTTTCTTCCATTAGTTAGTACAAGAACTAATTAAGTCTTGTCTCTTGGATTAGAATTTTGGGGTTACAAAATATAAGGAGACCAAACACCCCTTTTGTTCACTCCTGTTTCAATGTTCTTTTCTTTCGGCTAAATCCTGCTAATGTTTTTATTTGGTGTTAGCCTGAACATGGCATTTTGTTTGGTCTGTTTCATTCCACAGATAGTAATGACGAAAATCTTTCAGTAAGAGAAATTTAGAGTGGACTTTCTATTGCCAAGAAGCAACACAAGAATTGAATAACACTTTTTTTTTTTTTTTTAAGAGTGCTTTTTACAATGTATTAGCAGCAAATATGATTTATTATGATTAAAAGAAAAGGATAGAACAAGGTAGTTCATTTAAATGAGAATTGACCACCTCCTAGTTCTTTGTGTCTTTTAAATATTGCTAACTTGAATGTCAGACTGCAGGAGGCTTTGAAAGTAAATCTGAGAAGGTCTAACCAGGAAAAAATTTTGTGCCATAATGTATCAGAACAGATTTTTCAGCTCAGTCAGTGGATCTTGCTGATACAAACCCTCAGAGAACCCGACTCAGTTAATAAATACTTCATTATATTCAGTCACCTTTTATTTTTACCTGGAGCCTTAAAAACTTCCACTGAATTGCAACTATAAAAGCCTTCATTTCATAAATCTGAAGAAAAAAGAGTGTAGATGCTCAGTGTGCATACAAAGCACAAAACCTTTACCTATTCTGTTATAGAAGCCACATAAATTGGTAAAGGTTCAAGTTCATTAGTAAGTCTTGGATCAATTCTTAAATGCCCACAAGTATATGTAGCATCAGATTATATGATTTGTGCCCTTTCAGTATTTTCTTCTTTAAAAAAAAAAAAAAAGTGAACTGAAATACACACAAGCTAACTTAAAAAAACCCAACCAAACAAAAAAAGACGAAGGAAGTATAGGCACTGACAGCTCCCATATATGTTTTCAGTCATCTGCCACTATCCCTGTCCCTTTCCCTCTTTGAAATGGAAACTTTGAAAAGGAACTTCTCAGCAAGATGTCTACAACGTAGTTAAGCCTAGAGACATTTCTGAGTAACCTTTCTTATTGGGTGGGTATGAGATCTTTTGCATCTGTTTGGAAATGAATCACCAACAGAAGCACCAGCTGTGCTAAAACAGTCCCATCCAACAACAAAATGAGAATTTAGACTGAGAGGATAAAACTTTTTTTCCCAGTTTATTGGAGAGTGTGAAAGTCATAATGCAGATGAGGCAAGCACGGTGTATTTAAGAAGGATTTGATGTGTCTGACTTCAGCGGGAATGTGGGTAGATGGGGATACTGAGACTCTATACTGGGCTCTACAGGGAGAACAATGCTTTCTTTGGGAGGAGAATGCCAGCCTTTAGCCATTAGGGACTGCCCTGACCAGCGATGTGTGGTTCACTTCTCCCATGTCTCTTCTCCCACCCCGTCTTTATCTCAGTGTCACTCCATGTTTCTTTATTACTCTTCCTGTCTCCTCCCATTACACTTGCGCTTTCAGTAGCTCCTTTCACTTTTCTTACCACTGAGCCTATAACTTCCATAGTATTTACCCATTTCCTACTCATATGTATTACTGACATGTTTGTTTTTAAGCTCTGCCTCAGACCAGTGTCTGACCTTTCCATTTGGATCATCAACTCTATCCAATGAATGTGCTTAATTGCGAAATCCATCAATATGGCTGATTTTGGTTAAAAAAAATTTAGTTTGAATTCACATTAGAAGGAGCTGATCACCTGTTTTCTTCCCCTCTGAAAATTAATTAGCAATGTATACAGTTTTGGATTAGCTTTTTTTTTTTTTTTTTTTTCTGCCTGCTTAATTAGGTTGCTGTAGGGAGGGAAGTTTTGTGCTGGTAGCTAGCATTGTAGCACAGAGATAATGTAGACAAAAGAGCAATCATCAGAACAATGTGACTGATAATGTAGTCTTGTATTCATTTTCTCCTCTGGAAATGAAAATATGTGTTCTTTCTTATTTTGTAACGTGGGCTGTTTCACTGAGCTGGTTTACAATGCAACTCCAACAGTTACACCATTAGCAAATGTTGGAGCATTTGTAGAAACATGGAGCTGAGAAGGAAAGCATAATCAGAATCAAAAAATCTTCACCCTCAATTAGATACCTCTATTTGGATGGATGACAATCCCTCTACACACTGTTTGCTACATTGACTAGAAACTTGATTCACTTGAGAGAACACAAAATTTTTAGTGGAACTGGAGACACAGTAGGATGATTGACCTAACCTCCAGTGAGTCTTGTACCGTGTGGTAAAGCAAGAAGAGGTTCAAACTGATATTTTCAAGCCCTGTGTTGATGTTTTGCATGGCACAGGGTGTTTCAAAACTTAAACATACTTAAGTTTTGGCAATTGAATTAAGTGTCCAAGTTTATGTATAAAAATTACATTTCATTACATTTAGATTTTGTGTATCACTGAAGATGTTGAAAGGGCTAAGGAATACTATAAAACACTGTTCTTGCTGTATCTGCAGATCCAGGTTCTGATTTTTTTTTATTTTTGTAGTATACTTACCAAAAGAGGAATGACTTATTCAGAAAACTGACAGATCACTTAACCTTGTAATTGTGGAGATTTTTTCTCAGAAACTGGGTTGACAGTCAACTCTCTATTACCTCAGAATCTGTTACCTAAAACTGGAAGACCATAGCCATGTATTTTGGTATTGGTTAAGTAATTTTTCACATTAGATAGGAATATTAGAAAGAACAGTCAAAACCTATTCAAAATGTTCAGAGAAGTAAACCTAGAATTACAGTCAGATGTGAACAGATTTGAACAGACTAAGTAGTAGCCATTTGGATATTTCTGTGTTTCTAAGACCACATGTATACTTTAATTTCTTTTTTATTTTTTTATCCAGATCCAACACTTCATATTATGTTATCTATTGTCTTGATTTTTTTTTTGTTTGTTTCTTCATGTATTTTAACTTTATATAACCAAAGTAGTAACAGCAGTAGTAACAAAAATAAGTAAACAAAAGATTCCTAATGGACACCAAATGGTGTACTAATAGGAGGACAGGAATAAAAGAGTACTTTACTTTTAGACCTATTCCCTTAAGACTTTAGTTGAAGTGTTTGACCTGTGTTAAAAAAGTTTATGCTTTTTGTTGTGTATCATTAAGCAAAGAAAGATACATTTAGGATATGATGTCTACTAAAAACTATCAGAGTTATTCTCAGAAATGTCAGGCATCTATCAAAAATCCTTGGGTTGGCAAGCTCATTATAATTAGAAAAGGTTCTGAATATGAACCTAAATATTTCTTTATTTTCATGCAAGTGATATTATTATCAGTGTCATGAAAAACTGCAATAAGTATTGCTACTCTTCAGTTGCCATCCTGAAGCAGCCATACACAGAATAGAAAAGGTTTTTTAAAATTATGTTGACAGTTCAGACAAGCTCTTTATGCTGTGGGCTTTTTTATTCCTTTCAAAAATGAGAATTTGAAAATAAAATTATTACTTCTTTTTTTTTCTCCTATTTTTTTCCCAACAAGACTTTTTTTCCTAGTCCTGTTGTAATCAAGGTACCTCTCAGAGTGATGAAAGTTCTCATGATTGCAAATGACCTGTATGCTTCAAACATTATCAAGATTGCTTTTGTTAACATGCTTTTGTTGAAGTGAAAGAAAGTAAAGTTTCTGGAGCAGTGAACTGTCTTGGTCACAGACTATTCAGCACAATCCACACAGCATTATAGAATGTTAAGGGGTTGGAATGGACCTTAAAGACCAACTACTCCCAAGCCCCCAAGGGCAGGGACACCTCCTGCTGGACCAGGTTGCTCAACCTTATCCAACCTGGCTTTGAACACTGCCAGGCTTGGGGCATCCAAAACCTTCCTGGGCAACCTGTTCCAACGTCTCACCACCCTCACAGTAAAAAATGTCTTCCTAATATCTAACCTAAATTTCTCCTCTTTTAATTTGTACCCATCACTCCTTGTCCTATCACTACAATCCCTGACAAAGAATCCCTCTCCCTGTCAGCCCCATCAGATACTGGAAGGCTGCTATGAGGTTGTAGTGGTTTGGTCCAAAATACTCATTACTGTTTATCTGCTGTGAGATAAGAATTAGGAGAAATGCAAAGCAGGCACCAAACTTGAAAGAATATAAAGAAGTTTATTAACAGACCTAAAAGAGGAAAGGAAAAAAATTATGCTACCTTCAGAACTGTCCTCCTCCCCCCACCTTCCTCCCTTCTCCCACTGACAATGTAAAAAGACAACCCTCAAGATGTTCAGTCTGTTTACCACTTCCATAATAACCTTGTTCAGTCCATTTAGAAAGAGAAGTCTCTTCTTGCTCGTGCTATGAAAACATTATCACAATGAGACAGCCGCCCACTTCCAAATATTGTTCAGTCCATTTAGGAAGAGGTGTCTCTCTGCCTGCGTGTGAGTCCTTTCCTCCGACTTGCAGCTTTTCCCGCAACTGCTTTCGAGGGTCCACTCTTGAAGGTTTTTGGGGTACAATTTTAAGGTTGAGCCGTTCAGAAACAAAAACAGAGGCCCTTCTCCTTCCCTGGGAGCAAAGGGTCTTCATCATCTTCATCGTTAAGACTATCTCTGGGAGCATCTCTAGGGACTGAGGTTTTCTCCTTTCCCGTTTGGAGCAAAAGTCCTCATCTGGTTCATCTCTCCCTGTCCAAACTTCTCATGAAATTACAGCTGCGTCAGCATCTGCCTATCTCAGTGCAGGTGCTTTTGCTTACGAGTTGAACACTCCACCCCCCATATCTTCATGGAATTACAACGGGATACTCTGATATATCATAGCTTCACAACAGAATTTCAGCTTTAAGCATTTCCTCTCTCTCTCTTCCCTCAGGGTTTCAGCTCTTCACAGCAATAAAAAGGGTTAATCTCACCTCGGCCTTGCAGCTTTGCAGCTGGAATGTTGAATTTTTCTTATCGCAGTGGAGAGGGGGGAGAGCCGAGCCGCTCCAGCTGCCCACGGCAAGGCAGTGGGGGGGTTCCATGGCTGGAACAGGTCCATCGGCTTCAGGATGGCCGTGGCCCAGCCCGGCCTGGCCCAAGCAGGGCCTGGCCAGGCCCGCTGGCCCCCACACGGGGCCCGCAGCCACCTGTCCCAGCGCCGGAAACGAGAGAGAGCTTGGAGGGGGAGTTTGCCTATTCTTAAATGTGGATCACAGAGGTGATCACAACTTTAAGTGGCTTAGAGAATTGTCCATATTCAAACTGGCCAGCTGATAGGATCTATCAGTTCCCAGAGGAAACTGTAAGCACCCCTTAGCAAGGACATCCCTTCCGGGACTATGCTTGCTAACCTATGACAGAGGTCTCCACACAACCTTCTCTTCTCCAGGCTGAACAGTCCCAACTTTCTCAGCCTGTCTTCATAGGGTAGATGTTCCAGGCCTCTTATCAACTTCATGACTTTCCTCCAGGCTTGCTCCAATAATTCTGTGTCCTTGCTATAGTGGGAACACCAGAACTGTACACAGTGCTTCAGGTAGGGTCTTGCAAGGGTCAGGTAGATGGGGAGGATCTTACATCATGTGTAAGAACAAAGCACAAAAATACAACCACATCTCAGACTCTGTCATTTGGTGGTCTTCATTGTTTATGGAAATATTTTGATTTGCATTAAATTCTTCATCAAAATGCACTTAAAATTTCTCTACACATATTCCCTTTCATCCAAAAAGCATATTGGATTTATAGCAAAACCCAGGGACTATTGCCAACATTAGATACTTGTTACGCACACCATTCTGCTAGAAAATTTCTTCCAGCCTCAAAAGCTTATAACCAAAAGAGCAGTGCATTCTAATGTCAGGAAAAAGGAAGTATCACTCTCACTGTTCACAGGTGGTAAGATACAGCCAGTTAAATTTTCAGTGGAAGCCATGTTTGTTCATTTACACATTTGTAAAAATACCGGACTCTATGAAAGCCTATCCTCAAATCACTTTTCATTTTACTGACGATAAAATAGTCCTTTAGATAACCTGTTTTTTTCAGACACATTTGCATCATGTATTACATGGCACTGAGTTCTCTTACTAAAGTAATGAGAAAGTACTGGGATTTCTCCGCAGGGTTCAAACCATTATTTGACATAAAAAAAATATTTTTTGAAATAATGACTATGGTAACTCTGCAAATTCATGTAAGATATTCACTTCTCATAGATATCAGTGAAGCACATTTTACTTATATTTTATCTCAAACTCTTAAAGAAATAAACCTATATGGTTGTTTTAGCACTTTCTACAGCGTGGAAGACTTTTAGTTAAAAATTCCTTTATAAAACTCAGTGAAAAAGTAACATTTTTTAGTTCAGCTTTAGTTCTTGTTATTTCATGTCATGAAGTTGGGATTTAGTAATATTTTTTCATCATTTCCATTCCATAATACTGTATGTGAGGGGATCTGCTAAGCAAATAATAATGACTTTGTTATGCATGTAGGTAGTACCATCAGTGAGAAATATTTCCCCAGAGATTTAAAGCCATATATTTTTACTTTGACTATTTCCTTATTTTCTTGATAATTTTCTCTTTTAACAACTTCTCTATTGCACATGTTTAGTTTCTCCTCCCAGGTCCTTGGTTTGTCTTCTTAAAAAAAAAAAAAAAAAACAACCAAATTTCTAAGTTATACCTGGTGTTTTGTTAATGTTAAAAGAATCTCTTTTGTACATGCAATTACTTTGGGGGTTTTGGTTTTGTTTTGTTTTGTTTTTTTCCCCCTCCACTGTTAATGGTGAAAAACTGCTACCTTGTTGTGATGATAACAGCAATAATGTCAGAAGTTTCCTTTGGCTACCTTCAGACACCAAATAGTCCATACAAAACATTTCACAGAAAACAGAGTACAGAGCTCAGACTGGTCATGACTACATCTGCATCCAGGTTCCATTGGTTTGGTGCAAATAGAGTGGATTGGTACAGTGAACAAAATAAATACAGCCTTACTGGTAGCCAGCTATTTTCAGAATTATTAGTAGATTTATATGTTTTCCCAAGGAGAGATTTGATGAGTCCATCTCTCTTGACTAATGCATAGCCATGATTTACATAAAGTGTTGTGTTGCTTAGAAATTATCAGTGTCAATATCAAATGCTGACACCACAACTATTCATGGAAAGGTACCACTTTTGAAGACACTCTGGTAGATGTGATATTTACTCTGAGCTGCAGAAAACGCAAGTACAAGTCTGTCAATTTAACATCTTATTACTTATACAAAGTGGAAAATTCCCGACAAAAAGAATTAGACAACGTGCATGTAGTCAGGCTAGCACCTCAGCAATTGAGATACTAGAATCCAGTACTCTAGTCTACAAACTATAGGGTCTTCTATGTTCTTACTTTTTTTGTCTGTGGAAGGTAATGTACATTAAAGAAGAAACAAGCAAACAAGCAAAAAAATTAAAGAAATTTCATTGTTAGGAAAACTGTTTCCTGTGCAGCTCTGAAAGTTGATTTGCCACTAGTATTATCCATGGGTACATGGAGGGGGATTTTTCTATGTCACACTTAGACACCAGAACTGTGTCTAGTTGTGCATATATGTTCTGACGAGAAAGAAGGGTCTAAAGGAAGCGTCTAGGAAAGTTATGAGAAATGAAGAGAGGATATACCTGTGAAAACTGGGTGTCCTAGGTTACAATGTAAGATGTAACCAATAGTATGTATTCTATTATCATTTCCACAAGCTGTTAGAGCAGGTGGGGCAGTGTTTGTTATCTCCTCCCATGACTCATCCCTGGTACCTCCCTCCTGGAGCTCTCTCTGTTTAATGGACAATCAAGGACCCACTGCAGGACTCATAGAATTACATCAACCCATTGTGAGATGCTCGGCCCAGGGGGAGGAGCCAAGCATTCCCACCTGGATATAATCTGGGGTTTGTAACAGTATAAGGGGTTTTTACCTGCTGGATTTTTAGAGGACAAGAGTTACCGTTGGGCCTTCAGGTGAAGATCAGACTCCTCTACAGGATCACTGCTTCAACAGAACCATTTCATCTGGGCTGCTACCACCACCCTGACTAACAGGGTCTCAGGTTGTATCCTGAATCTGTCAGTGTTCTTGTACTATTGAATTTATTTTAGTTTTCCTATTAAATTATAATTCTGACTTGTGATCTCCCACTGGTTTGTTTTCAAACTAGTACACTAGGAGAGGGAAATCCTCCAGTGGACTCATGCCTAAATTAGTCATTAATGGACTTTGTTTCTAGTGGGTATGGAGAAAACATGACTTGGAACCAGCCAATAGATTTTTTTTTTTTTTTTTAATAATAGGGCAAACTGTATCTCAGTTATGTTGCTGTCTCATGTAAAGGGAAGATCTGAAGGAAGTGAGACAACACAGGAAGTGGAGAAGACTGTTCTATTCAAAGGTCTATTTAATGAAAATAAGAGAGAAAATGTAATATCTGAGCCACAATACCACAGGGACAAATGAAGGCAGAGTAACAAGAAGCAGAAAAGAAATCTTGATCCATTGAAAGCAATTAAATCAGTGGTAATTTAACAAAGTTGAGGGTGCTGTGAGAGCTTGGGGAGGATTGATAATATTTTAGTGACTGGATGAAAGAAACAGTTGTTTGGACATACAAAAGGAGTGTGGTGGAAACACCCCTGAAGTTAAAAGATTGCTTTATGAAGCAAAAGGACTTACTTTCAGTTACTGGTGGTGCTGTGAGGACTGATTCCATGGGCAGTAGCCCTTCCTCTTCTGAAATGTCCGTCACTGGAGATATTCAAGAACAATCTGGACAAAACCCCATGCCACATGCTCTAGGATGACCCTGCTTGAGCAGGGAGGTTGGACCAGATGACCCACTGTGGTTTCTTCCATCCTGACCCATTCTGTGATTCAGATGACTTTTCCTCTGCCTGGTTATGCAACTAAGAGAGAAAGGCATCATAACTGCAGGTAACAACACATGGCCTTGGCACAGAAAATTACTTAATGTACTACAGAGCATCAGGACAACCTCTTTCCAATAACAGAAATCTAATTTATGTTCTGACCTGTTTTTCCTCTTTCTCACCACTGTTGTCTGGAATTCAGTCATAAAACCTTCTCTTTACCTGTTGCATACTTTGAAATAAAATTTAAGGAAGAGAATGATGTATACACAGTTCAGTCACCCATATGAGAAAGGAACGTACTGATCTAATTTTTTGGTCTGTCATATCAATAGTCTCACAAAGTTTAGGAACTAGTAAAAATTTGAGTTTGATCAGAAACACAGCTTCTTCAGTGACTATAGCTACTAATACCGAATATATTGAATGATCACCATCACTTTTGAAAGTGTTGCAATTTATATGTTATGATGTATATATTTTAGTATATATTTTATTTAAATTTGAATTCCTGTTTTATTTCAGATCCTTGTTACATCATACGAAAATTCTTAAATGAAATTGTTCTGAATCTTTTAGATATCTAATAAAATTAATTAAATTTATGAAATATTTAACTTTTAGCTGCAATGTAAATTAAAAAAAATTATCCAAGTTACATGTAAGTAAGGCAGGAACATTTCTGGAAATTCTATTGAACTTTAGCTTTGAAAAGTATCAGCTTTAATCATCTTCTACTATTATTTTCAAAATCAGATATCTACTTCATGTTTAATGTCTCATGATGTAATACTAAAGCATCAAATAAGGGAGACCACCAGGTCCCCATGATTTAACTGCTACAGCTAATTCTATAATGCTTTACCCTCAGCTAATTCACTAAACCTATGCATCTTACCTATTTCAAATCATAATCCATATCAAAGGAGGACAAAAACAATGTTTGCCACAAACATAGAGGGAATTAAAGTTTAGGGGACAGCAATGTGAAGATGTACTGAATAGAGCACACATTAAACTGAAAATTGTGTAAATCCTGTAGTGGGCAGGAATGGAGCATCCATGTACACAGAACTTTGATTTATCATTGTAGTAATTGCAATTTTAACAATCTCAATAAATTATAGCAAACAGACATAATTAATCCAGTCCTATAAAACAAAGATCTGTTGTTCCCCCCTCATAGGGTCTTTCAGGCCTTTGATCCAGGCCTTGGAAATTTAATAATTCACAAGTATTTTTATCCTCCTCTTCCTTCCTCCATGAATGACAACAAAAGCTTCATAATCCTACCTTAATCTGGTTAATTCAAAGTTCCTTGAAGGAATGTTAGATAGAAAAATTCTTCAGAAAAAATGTATGGAGTGACTCCTTTAGGTGCCACAGGCAGAGATTAGGGTGGTCTATGAAAAATGGAATCAATTTCAAAGAGCTTTGTGAATTGGTGTCTGGTCTGGTTGATTAGAGCTAACACTTGATAACCTGTAGTGAACAGCAGGACTGAGCTAGAGTAAGGTATAAAATAATGCTGTTAAAATTTCTAGAAAAGGGGAAACAGGAAGTCATTAAGAGGATTTGTAGGATGAAAGGGAAAATATGGATAAATGTTCATGTAGATAGCCACAAAAATACTTTGAAGAGACCAAAGGAGACAGCATTTATACCACCTAGATCAGACAAAATACTCTGATACTAAAAAGAAAATGAATGCAACTGTGAAATCAAGTCTAGTGGAAGTATGGAGTCAGAAGTATTACATCTTGGAATAGCATAAACAGTGCTAAAGAAATATGTGAAAATATGGAACTCTCTACATTACTCTGAATGCTGCATCATGTGGTACCTATCCTTTACAGGCTTTGCTAGAAATACTTTTTATATTAAGTTTTCTGAAATTTTATCACTGCAAAACTGCAAATACCTTTTGAATTTCATCATTAATCAAATGGGAAATTTCTTTCTTCATATCTTCATCAGAAGTGTCAATGCTGTCTGTTATCTCCACTAGAACAAGAACTAGACTCCCAAAAGTAAGACGCTATTTTTTTATGCCTCTCTGCTTCTCATTCTGTTTATCATTCCATCTTTTTTGACGCTTTTCTCAAGGGGAAAACCTCAGCAAACAATACATCAAAGACCACAGGTTCCTCAAACACCATAGCAGTGGTTTAGGATGGTAACTGAGATGTAAACTCTTTTCTAGAGATTAATGTTGAGTTTTTATTATATTTTTATATGCTGCCTCTAGCTAGGTCAGTGTCTAGAAATACTGAGTTAGGCAAATATGGAATAAATGGAGGAACATAAAATAGCTTTTTGGTTTGCAAATATATAAGTGTATATATATATGTAGAGAGAGAGAGAAAAATATTTATATTTCTCAAAGCTATGCTGCCTTTAAAACACCTGGAGAAAAAAAGGTTTGGTTTTCTCTGGATGGGTAAGTCTTCTAGTAATTTACAGTTGATGATAAAAGTATAAGAGAAGCTGTGCATATACCCCTAATGTCAGCTAAAAAACATAACTGAACACTATCAGCAGAACTCTTGACCACCTTTGACTGCTACTACTAAACAGCTTGACGATATTTTCCAGTGGTAATTCTTTTTAAATACTGCACCTACAGACAAGAATCCCTATACATCACCTTTGGAGAATCTTTAATCAAAAAAATATCTACATGTGAACAAAAGAACCATGTGTATTTGGTCTGGCTGGGTTGGAGCTCATTTTCCCTTTGCAGCCCTCACAGTGCTGTGCTTTGCAATGGTAGCTGGAAAGAAGCTGACAACACTACAGCGCTTTGGGTACTGCTGAGCAGAGCTGGAACAAGATCAGTGCTGTCTCCCCAACATTCCTCCCCATCAAAAGGGGCTGGGGGTGGGCAAGATCCTGAGAGGGGACAACCAGGCCAGCTGAGCCAAATTAACGAAAAGAATTTTCCATATGATATCAGTTCAGATATAAAAGCTAAGGGAAGGAGGAGAGGGAGGGATCTTTCAAGATTTAGGATGTACTTCTTTTCAGTTGACACATAATTAAATATTTTGGACATAAATAGCAGCAGAGGTAACCAAGTAACCTGCTACTATTTTTCTGCCTACGTTTATATCACACTGAAACCTCTCTCAAAAGAGAACATTTATTTTCTTATGACTGCCGAGGATGTGGAGGCTTCATAAGGTGCAAGGATTCCTCTTAGTAATCATATTATTAACAGATTATTTGAAAAAACTTGGTGCACATATAGAAAATCTTGAACATGTCATTGGATTATATTGTTATTAACAAACTGTGTCAGAAATACTGAAAATGTTTAGTCCTAGTTTATTAAGTTCTCTCCCTTTGTCAGCAGAGAAATAACAGAGACAGAAAACAAACAAATTTGGAAGTCTTGTCCACAGACAATCCAGAAATACAGACAGATATTTAGGTCCAGGTAAAGGTGCCATCATACCCTCAATTTCTTACAGCACTGCTGCTTCAAAATACAGGATTTTTACATCTCTATAAAGGACAGAGGGAGTGCTTTTAATACCATAATTTATTATGGGATAGAAACAGCTGTATATCTCCAGACGCAGAAGTAAACTTAACCTTAGTGTCTCTCCCTACCTTGCCTAGTAAACTTTGAAATTTACATCTCTATTCTTACAGTGTACTTGGGCATAACAGCTGTCACATGACATATTTCTGATAGCTAGATCCTGACTCTGAAAAAGGCACATTTCAAGTGAATTCTCCATTGGGAAAATATAGATAGGGGTCATCTAAATTAAAAAAAAATATAATTTAGGAAAAAAACAACTGTTATTGTGTTATGTGTTGGACAAAAGAAAAGAGCATGTGATGTCACCTTCCAGCATATAATGTATAAATATATAGGGAACATAGTCTGAGATGCATTTAAATGTGTTAACTTTTTGTCTGGTTTTCTGTTTCATTGCCTCTTAATATATGAATGCTCATATGCATTTATTTTTAAACATATGATTGAACAAGGAAAAAAAATTTAAAAGCGTGTATTTACCTCTCTAGTAATTACTTCTTCTCTGAGAAAGGGGTATTTAACTATCTATCCTACTGATCAAAACTAATATATTTTCTCTCTCCTTTCTTTTAACATATTATTATTAGTAGTGATTATTTCTGTTATTATCATCTTTTAATTTTTGTTTATTTTTCATATCTGTAGTGCTGTATCTTGGAGAAAAAAATAATGGAAAAGGATTAAGTAAAATAAGTAAATGATCTCTTTAGTCTTTTTAAGTTTGAATTTAGTCAGAGAGAATTTCTCTGTGTGTGTGTCTTTTACTGTTCCAAAATCTTCTTGGAGTTTTTTCAAAGCTAATATTTTAACACTGTTGCCAGGAAGAAAAAAAAATTGCAAGCACAAGCTGCTGTTATGAAAACAACGCTCTTGTAATTCCAGGCTTGTGTTTAGTGTCCCCATGAGTGCCATTCCAGCACCACTGGCTTCTCTTCTGTTCTTGCAATTTCTGTTGATTGTGTGTGCATGGCCTCTTCCATCTGCTGACAGTAGGTTAAAGAAATAAGCAACACTGGTAAATATTTTTCTTTACATAAATACCACTGAACTTTGAGTTAGGCACACAAAACAAATAATGTAAGGTTAAACTTAATGATATTATCACTCTAGCAGTACTCACACATATTTGTAAAATATATGGAGAAAATGTCTTAGGAAAATAAAATTATTTGGATAATTTGGATGATATGATACTACTACATGTAGTTTTCTTAACAATTTGTTGTATCCAAGTTAAACAGTAAATTATACAACCTCAAAGCAAGGCTGGGGAGGGGAAAAGCAAAAGAGAAATCCTATTCTAGTTAATATGCTTAGTCAAGATTTATTGGTTAACCAACACTTAATTCCAATGTGCTTTTTAAACACACTTATGTGCACACATGCACACAGACACAGACATGCACAATAATTGAGACAGATGTACTTTACATATCCATAGTTACTGCAACTACCTTTCTCACTACATAAGCATAAATTAAAACAAAATATTCATGTTCACAAAAATACCTTTATAATTTCCTAACATCTGTGATAGCTTCCCCAAAACAGCAATATCAAAACAAGCTTATGCAGTGGTAGCAGGACTTGTGCCTTCAGATCTTTGTTGGTCCCCACCTTGTTCATCCTGTTATCACCAAAACTGGCTCTAGCTCCTCACTTTGCATCTGCCTGAAAACTATAACTGACAGGTATAGCCCTGAGCCGTCTGATATCACCATGCACCTGGACTTTTAAGGCCAGTGATATCATCTTCTCTGCTCCATTTTTTACTTTAGAGTCACAGACAAGGCATTCTATACAGAATAACCAGTTGTTATCACTGTCTGTATGTTTATATTCCAAAATGACTGTAACCACAGGCATTACATTACACATTTGCATAGCACTGAAACTTGAAGGAGTTTACGATGCTACAACTTGAAAAAAAAATTTGCTCTCAAGTTACAAATAGTATTTCTTCCCAACCCCCTGTCCTCCCTTCTCTATCTTTTTATCTTTTTCCCCCTTCTGTTTCTTTGGAGTTTCTTTCAATGCAAACTGACTGTTTACCTTCATCTTCTTCATGTTTTTTCTTTATGGGGATACAGCTGTGTGGAAAAAAAAAGGAATCAAGTCCCATTTCTTTACTGAAATTTACCACACTATTTTTATAGATAAGCTTATACAGAATCGTGAAGAACTTATTTCTCTCTTTTGTGTTCAAGGCCTGAAAAACGAGAAAGTTATCAAATGTTTAAAAAAACCCTGTGAGAAGTAGGAAGAAAAATTGTCTTAAGATCCTCTGAAGTCATGTTGAAGTGCCTTTATTTTCAAGAGCTTTTTTTTATTAATATGTATTTAATACCATAATAATTTGGTTCTGATTCATCAAACTATTTGCCGTGTAGGAAAGATTCCATGCAGCAGTAATATCACAGTGATTACAGTAGCAGCTTTGGGTTGAGGAAATATGAAGAGCTGATAGTTGGTCAGTAGATGCCTTAAAAGGTCCACGACCAACCTTATTCTCTAAATCCTATTAAAAAGAATACCCAGAGGGAAACAAACAGGACATAGTATCTTTAGACTGTTCATACATATGTTGGAGCAAATACTAGCTTGAGCTAGAGTAATGTCTAAATATTCCAGCATTCATAAGACTACCCTGAGAATTACTGCTGATTTTCAATGGGATTTATTAAACTGTCCTATTTTTAAACTATTTGTAAACAACCACAACAGTGCTGTATTTCTCAGTTGCAAAGAATTTAATATGTAAGAACTATAAAGATTATAATGTTAAAGCTATGTCTGTAATACATCTCAGACACGTTATTCCAAGGATTATGTCAATGAAAAAGTGAAATTGTATCTACTTTGTTTACCTGTGATAAATTCAAGCAATAATAAATCTGGTATTGTCATTACAAACCCAAGAGAAATTAAAACTATTCCTATTTTGCATACACTAATGATTGCCATGGGGGCAGTCTGAAAAGGTTTGGAGTGAAAATGGAGATGAAACTGAAGCTTGTGTAAGTTTTCAGATGATAAGAAAAATAGGCTGCAATTTTTAAAGGAAACTTTGGATGTAACTGCTGATGAGGAGTATTGAGAGGCCAGCTTCTAGACTAGATGGAAAACACCAAATTTGAAATTCAAGCTTTCATAGTAGAGTGATAGTGATCTTTCTCTTAATTGCAATTTGTGTATTTAAGCCTATCATAAGGAATTTTGACACTGAACTTATTTGACTTATCCTTTTTTTATAATTGATAGCATTTTTCAGTGCCACAACACTGTAAGAAAGACAATAGAGATGTCCGTTTTGGATATAGCATGAAGGCATAACACAGGTAGCCTGGAAAAGGAGCAGCTTGTGTCACTTGTATCCCTCAGAAATTAGCCATCTAGATTTAATTAAATTCTCTCGTTATAGAGAATCCCTGTGAAGACAGTGGAAGACAAGCTCAGAAAAAAAATTATCCTTTCTTGTAGCAACTCTCAAAAACAGATGGACTCACTCATCTTTTTATTTTCTCTCTTATTCTTTTACCAGAAGGAAACCATTTACCTGAGTCTATCGACAAAATGAAGGTGTCTGAAGTTAGAGAAGATGGATTCCTCCTTGATGGATTCACCACGTACTGGCTGTGCTCCTAGCTAGAAGTAAGGTTTCAAATAAATATCAGTCATGACTTATTGCTTTTGTTTACTTGTTTTTTTAAAAGTAAAAAATGCTTCCAAAAGGACTGCAGAATATTATTGATAATCTCTCACTGGTTAAAAAAAAGAAAGATCAGAATGTTTGGAATTTTTTTGTCATTTGTTCTTTGTTTTGGGGTTATTTTTTAAAGACTATATTTGAGCTACTCAGACTAAAGTCCTGCCATAATCAAAACATGTACTTTTATTGTTCATCATAATTTTAGATGTTTATGGTAGGGAGAGCTGGGTGTACACATAAAAAACTGGGTAGATGAACTTCATCTGGTAATATCCCATCCACTAACACATGCACACATGCATGGGGAGAAGAGGACATAAAAAAGCATTACAAAGATACTCATTTTATACTTATGTGGAAACATAAGAAGTCTATACATTGTAGTCCAAAAAATCGTGGAGTGCAATGTGTAGGTGGTCATTGACAACGGCCAGATTTAAACCAAATTCTGTAGTACCCATACATTTTGCTGAAAAAATGTGCTGCCTTCTTTATGAAGAGCATGTGTAAGGGTTTATTTGCCCAGCTTTAATCCATTCTACCGAGGGAAATATTTCAGCGGAGGAAAGAGGTACATCCTATTCAAAAGGGTTTCAGTGATTTCTTGTATTATGCAGATTTACTTCACTGCTCTCGAAGAATGACATTCAAAAAGCAGACAAACACTAACCTTTTTGAAAATGAACATGATGACTACCAAATATTTGTCTACTGTTGAACTTGTTTCTCTGTTCCAGAAATCGTTCTGAGTTAATTTCATCTGGATTACATATATGCCTTGTTCTGTAAAGGGAAAAATACTTGAATTATACGCTGCATTGTATGCTGATTCATCTCTAAAACTAGAAATTAACATGAATATGTATCTGCACTAGGATCTTTCTCAATAATTTTTCCAAGTGTTCAAAAATTATGAAAACCAATATGATTTTAATTTTAATGCGTCTTTTCTATTTGTGAAACAGGATATCCTTTTGTTCTACATATTAAACAGAAAGACTGAATAGCAATTCTAACCTTGTGTGCAATTTGGTGGAAATTCAGCAGTGAATAGCATGAAAAAAGTTTAACATAGAACAATTTTTTAAAAAGCACTATTTCTAGTGGAAGCATCCCAGCTAACTCATGACAAAAAGATTATAGATGCAAGAATGTAAAAACAACATAAAGTCATACCATCATTACCTTTGGTGCACAGTAAGACCTTTAAGAGCATCATTAGTACAATTATTTTTGTCCAAAGAAGATGGTGTCTTAGAATTTTTGAACATTTGAACAGGCTTAGAACACATAGATCTGATGGTTTTATTCTAAATACTATTGTGTATTTGTTTTTTAAAAGAAATACGTTTAAAAAAAAAAAAAATTAAAAAATACACCAAACCAGGATATTGGAAGAACATCTTCCTATTTCACAATTACCGACCAAAAGGACGCATATTGTGGTAACATAAGGATAAGACTTAATTCATATGCAAAATTACTGTGAGATAATGATACAGCATCTACCTATTACCACTATACTGGGTGCCTGATGACTTAGAGATTTGTGTTTGGTACATGAATCATGTCACAGAATTGATTAATGAACTGTTTTGTGGTTAACAGGCACTATTTAATTGCTAGCATGCTTAAGAAAGTTTTGGGTGATGAAGACACACTACAGGAGAGATTTCAAACCTACAGACATGACCTGTGCCCTACTGTTTGCCTTTTGGGGCTCTGGCTCTGTTTAATTTACAAACTTTTTATGTGGTCAAGGCCAAAAGTTTCTTTCTCCTTTTCCTGAAAATAATTCAACTGCCAACTTCATGACTCAGTCTAGTATTTTATTACAGAGGACACTGTTAAATTTTCAGAATCAAAGGCGTAAATGAAAGGTAGAGAATAATCCTGATATAGCAGCTAACTGCAGTATATGATGCAAATATGTATCTCGATATATAATGGAAAGAAATCTTTATGACTTTTTAAATGTTGACTAATTTAAAGGAAAAAACATACTTCAAAGACAAGATTGCTCTGAAAGATCATATGGATCATTACTGAATTGCTGCTGTTAAATTTCCCCAAGGACTTCTTCAAAGGGGAGGAGAGAATCATTGATAATTGGGACTCAAAGTGACACCTGTATGAAACTGCTGTAAAGAAGCTCCAAAATACATTAAAAAATAACCAAAACTAAACTAACAAACAAAAAAAAAAACAAAAACAAAAACAAAAAAAAAAAAAAACAAAAAAACCCCAAAAACAACAACCAAGAAAAACCCCAACAGAGCAACCTCTTTCCAGGCTTTTCAAAATCTTATACTTAACACATCATTAGGAGAAACTGCTTAGCCTTGCAAATTATTCAAGTAAATCAGAGGTACTGTATCAATTCAAGGAAGAACTCTAGGATACAAAAGAAATGAAGTAGTGATAGTTGTAACTGTCATAGTGAAAGAAGGTAAAATTTATTAATCCTGATTGAATTTATTTTCAAATTTGGGGAACATTGTCCTGAATGGTTAATACTATGAAGCTAAAATAAGTTTATTACATCTATTATTGGAAAACTTTGATTTTATGTTTTTGTCACTCATTGATTTTACTGAATTTCATAGAATCATGGAATGGTTTGGATTTGAAGCAACTTCAAAGGTCATCTAGTTCCAACCCTCCTGTTGTGGGCAGGGACAACTTTCACTAGACCAGGCTGCTTGAAAGCCCATCTAACCTGACCTTCTATATAAGTACTTCTAGGAAAGGAGCATCTACAATGCCTCTAGGCATTCTGTTCCAGTGTGTCCCTAGCCTCACAGTAAAGAATTTCTTTCTAAAATCCTATCTAAACCTACCTTCTTTTAGTTTAAAGCTATTTCCCTTTGTTCACTCACTACATGACCTTGTAAAGAGTCCTTCTCCAGCTCCCTTGGAAGCTGTGTTTCAGTATAAGGTCTTCCCAGAGCCTTCTCTTCTCCATGCTGAACAACCCCAGATCTCTCAGCCTGTCTCCATAGGTGAGGTGCTCCAGCCCTCTGATCACCTTTGTGGCCCTCCTGTGAACATACTCCAGCAGTTCCATGACCTTCTGATGTTGAGGGCCCTGGAGCTGGATGCAGGTGGGGGCTCACAAGAGCAGAGTAGAAGAGAAGAACCCCCTCCTCAGCCTGCTGACCACATTGCTTTTGATCCAGTCCAGGTTACGACTGGCTTTCTGAACCACAATTTCACCTGGAAGGGTCATGTTGAGCTTCTCATAAATCAACACCCTCAAGTCCTTCTCCACAGGGCTGTTTTCAATCTGTTTTCCTCCCAGCCTGTACTTGTGCTTGGAATTGTCCTGACTCAGGTACAGGACCTTGCATTTGGCCTTGTTGACCTTCATGAGATTTACACAGGCCCACCTATCAAGCCTGTCAAGGCTCCTCTGAGTGGCATCCCGTCCCTCCAGCTTGTTGACTGAACCCCACAGCTTTGCGTTGTCAGCAAGCTTGCAGAGGATGTACTCGATCCCTCTGTCCATGTTGTCAGCAAAGATGTTGAACAGCAGTGGTCCCAATACCAAGCCCTGAAGAACATCATGTTCTCAATTTCACTCTGAAACACCTCTTTAATAGTAACTATCATGGCAGAATATGAAATCCAATTTTTATTTTAATGCTGACCCCCTGTGCTTCTTTGTTTCAATGTCTAAAATTCACTGTTCTAATTCCAAGGTCAGATCTCATTCCAGTTTATGACCCTATTCACTATAGATAGGCAAATCAATGTATTACTGTTTCTTTCTGGTCTTTAGTTGTTCACTAGAAAAAAGCTGTCAAATATAATCCAGGAACTCCAGGGTGCTTCTCTTGAAAATCCACCTCCATTAACTGATTCTACAACCCTTTATGTAATCATGATCATATCCAAATCCTTTATCAGATTTTTTCCTTAGCAATACTGTTTTATTTCTGTTGATAATTTTCCCATTTGATCAGTTTTTTACTGATCATTTGTTGTTTCCAGAGACATTACACTTCAAGAACCAAAGAGAATCCTGTGAGTTGTTGCATGGTGGGCTATGAAATACACAAGGCCAGACTTATTTGAAATATCTGATCTTTGTACTAAAATATGCCTGTAGTATGCAAATAGTTAAGCAGTAGTTAAATCAGCAGTTATCACCTCAGCAGGTTATGGCACTGCTTTATTCCAACAGAACACATGCAGATATCAAATATTTTTTTCTAAGTTCTTTTGGATCTAAACACCTTTTCTGTTTTGCTTTGGGATTTTTTAATCATCTAGTATATATGTCCTCCTTAGAAGGACAATCACATAATATTAAATCTGCATGGAAAAAATTTTTGATCACAGTTTTTAGATTAAAAAACCCACAACCTCAACCTGAAAATGCAGAGGCATACATTTGTGTGTAACAGAGAAATTATGACTCACTTTCCAAATGAAACAGAATTTCTTAATCCATAACATTCAATTTCTTTTTCTCTCTTCTCAGTTTAAGCTACAGATGCAATGTTTGGTCTTGCTGTTCCAGCTGTGAGCTTTCATCATCAGTTCTTACAGTCTTTCTTACTATTTTGTCTAAAAACTAATTAATTTTAGAACTGGCAGAATTCCAGGAATCATTCCTACTTTTAGAACAGTCAATAGGCATAATATTGCCACACCATTTAACATGAGAGTCTGAAATTTAGGTTTCTAAGTTAATTCTGTTGGAAGAAGAGACTAGGGTAAAGAAAACTTGCTAATATATGGCTTCTGTTGAGTGTGAGGTACTACCTCATAGATCAGTTCATAAATTCCTACAAAACTATTGTTTTCTTTACACATATATTACCTATACTTGGAACCTAAGTGGTATTGATTGTTCAATTGTATTATCTTAGATATTCTTCTTTGATTTAACAAGACACAGATCTAGGAAATCAAATTAAATCTGTATCTGTCATATTCCATTTCATTCACAATAGATGTATTAAGTTATATCACTATTTTCTGTGACAGTCCTAAAATCAATTACATCATCTGTTGCAATTTGAACCATGTAGCTAAACACTGAAAAATATCTCTGTATTTAGCTTTTCTATCAGTCCTTTCAATCACCACTTATTTTTCCCAACTACAGAAATTCTTAATTTGGTGTATGTGAGATACTTACTGCAGTGGAGATCCTTTAAGTCTTTCAAATATTGGTTAATCTTTGATGTCCTATTACCATCTAGTTTCAAAATGCTACAAAGCTTTAAGACAAAGAATTAGAAGGATTCAGGGTAGTGTGAGAGTGGGAAGATGTCTTTCTCTCTTTTTTTTTTTTTTTTTACTAACACTCTCTTGCTTTCTTTCCCTTTTTCTGCAGGGATAATTTGATCTTTTATCAAGAGTAGGAGCTTGGATCTTCCCCTGAGGGTCGTTACTCTCTTGCTGTGGACTATTGCACACAAACATGAAAATCTCCCCAAAGGGAATTATTTTGGTATGAGAAACACTATGCTATTACAGATTAATTTCTCTCCTAAAATCTATTGATTTCACACTGATTTCCCAGTGCTCTGTTTTGTTTCAACATTTTGCCAGGGAAAAGAAGAAATATTGCAGATGGGGTTAGGAGGAACAGAGGGACATATTCAGGGTTTCCAGTTCTTCTCCCTGTTGGAATGGAAAGATCAGTAGCTGTGCTATGCTTATAAAAAATAATTGAAAAAGAAGCTAATTGTAGTACAGTAGGTTTGAGTTGTGCAGGGTCCAATACAACAAAGTCAAGCAAAATAAGACGAAGCCTGGAAGGTAGCAGCACATGTACTCTGCTATTTAACAGTATGTACACCAAAGGATTTGGTTTTCTGGAGATTACACAATGCAGAGATGAACAGTATATTGTCTAACTCCAATGTGCTTCTGTTTTGTAAACCAGATGTTGACTTTCTTACATGATACTTCTTAAGGTATGCTGCTCAGATTTTAGTTCTTATTTACTGTATCTTCTCTGTGCTTCAGCCAATATACAGCCCATTTTATCAGCCTTTTTTCTCTTTCAAGATGATCCAACACATTAAATGTTAGCCTTTGATATGGACTCCTCATAAGAGATCTCTAAAAAATCACATCAAAAAATGTTTACTGCACATCTTCATCATTCTGGCAACTTGACTAACACTAAGATCTGACAAATTAATAAGATGGCCTTTACTTTAAAATGATAAACCAAAAAAAGGTACAAAAAATTTTGTGTTAATCAAGCTTTAGTTTTCCAAATTTGCACTCTTAGAATATCTTTTAAGATTTCAAGTGGCTGTGAATATAACTGATCTATAACTGTTTACTATAACTGTAGAACTCTAAGGTTTTTTTCAAGTTATTATATTACAATTCTTCACTGCTCCGAGAAATTTTCCTTCTACCTATTTCATAACAAATAATAATCCAGATTCAGCGGTTTCTTTTCTTAATTGTTCCTTTTGTTCAGTTGTAAAGAAATTTATAAAATATAAAAAGATGTCTACTATGCATTTTTTCTTGAAGTTTATTACTTTTCTAACGCTAGGTATATACATAAACTTTTAAATATTTATTTATATAAATATATAAAATAATGTAAATAGTGTTAAAATAGATGCTTTTTGTGTTTGTGTTTTTTAACAGTGATTCTATATTGCATTTCACTAGTTAACGTGATATTCTTTATCATAAATGCATTTTTTCGTGACTTTCAAGTTTGAATCGAAGCCTTGACTACGGTAAAAAATCTGAGAATAATTAATAGGCAACACAATATGCATATATGCTATTAAGGACAGAGCATGTTATCTTTGTGAACATTATTGAGAGTACCTAACTATTATGTTCTGCTTTTCCCCCATGAATATTGAAGAACTTTCTAATGGCATGTAAAATCACTGCCTTCCTGTATGAATAATATTCATGAATCACAGAAGATTAATTTGTATTTTCCAAGCTGTGCTATCAGAGAAGTGGTGGTGAAAGTATTACAAGGTACTACAACTTGGATTTTCTCTGTTTCCTTGTCAGTGTGAAATCCTATTTCTCTCTTGTAGAGAATATAGCGACAGCTTTATTTTTCTCTTACAACCACACAGATCTTAGGAGATGATCAGCAGCAGAAGGCCAAGCAGGTTATTCTGGAATGTGTGAAGAGACATTAAAGACCTATGATTACACAACTGAAATGAGCTACAAATAGCTGAGCTCCAAGCCAGAAACTCAAATTGAAGTTTCTTGAACTGTGCCCCATTGTGGCAGTTGGAAATTCATGCTCACACTTGCTACTTGGATGTGGAGGCATAGAGCTGCAGCAGTCAGGTCTCTGTTGGGCTGCAGGATTTAGCAACCCATGACAAAGAAAAATGGGTGTTTAAAGAAAACCTGTGGATTTTCTCATTAAGAAGAAAGGATAAAATCACAGCAGAGCAGATGAACAGATAAACATTTGTATATAGATTTCCATCTCCCCCACACTCTACAGGGGTACATTTTCAAAGTGTAATGCATCTTAACATAGATGCTTACAACAGTTTCTCTACATTTTTATTCCTCCAATTAAGCATGAAGATAGCCAAGAAAAATAGTTTTACTACTGACACTAATTTTAGACATCTAAAAGATTTGAACCACTCTTCCTTAGACCCATGCTTAAATGCTTGGTGAGTGTTCAGGTGACAACTTCTGTTGCTTCATTTAAGGTATTAAATAATATGACTGATTATCTTTTCATGATTATTTCATACACTCTATAAAGCAGAAAACATATCCTACTAAAATACTATTTTCTGCAGATTGAGACTTCTATATAATGTGTTGTGATTTTATTTTAGATTTGGAAGAATTCTGTGTCCCTCTTACATGTACATTAAGGTCAGTCACTGTTCTGTTTTTTTCTCTTGCTAACATATCCTGTATTTGTTCACTATATCATTGCCTTGGTTCACCATACACTATTTCCTATCTTGTTATTTCTTCCTTTGCTGCCTACCACTGCAGTTCTAGCTTTGGAGGCATTATTCATAAGGACAGTAACCTTGATATTAATGTCAGACTCTATTAATTGTAAAAAAAAAGAAACTTGAGGGAAGTATATGGCCAGACATGGAGAGGTTTTTTTTTTTACAGGGACAGAAAACATTGTTCTTTAACCTGAGGGTGACATCATTTCTAATTTTTCTGTTCATAAAGTAAATCTCATCAAAGTGATTACACAGATTTTTTAAAATGGGAAAATCAATGTATTTTACCTAAATCTCTTTTAGGAGTAAAAAAAGTTTAGCTCTGAAAGTCTAACACACTTTGAAGCACCTGATAATAGGGGTCTATTATGAAAAGTTATATACAGATATTGAATACTGTTCAATATTTTTCTGACGGCTCAGTCATCATTCTTTCCTCAGTTAAGGGGAAGGATGTGGAGAAGCCTTTGAAGAAACTTGGAGAGATGTCCATTTGAAAAGAGGATAAAGTAAAGAGAGGAAATACAAATAATGTATTGCTTCACTTGAAAAAGACATGCAAAAAAGAAAAGATGACAAATCATTGCTCAGACTGCTAGTTTTCAAATTTTCTAGTTTGTTGTGTGTCATCTAATAGTCTGATTTTGTGTAACTTGGTTTTAACAACTAGTTGAGATCCTTTCTTACTTATATATTTGGGTATAAATTCACAGGACATTTTCAGATTTTTTTTTTTTAATGAAAATAACTTGAGAAAAATAATTTGACAAAAGGCATTCTAATGATTGTTCATCACCATCTGACGATCTGAAATTCTGAAAAAAACCAGGAAGAGTATTGAATTTTTGCATAAAACAATCTGTATATTTTGTGTCTCCTACAATGTACTAAGTGAGATGAGATGCTGAGAAATTATTTTGATTTTCATTGTTGCTGGTTTTTTCTAAATACAATTTATTTTGGTATTTTTTTTTAATATAAAATGGAAATATCCATATGTTCATTTTTTTAATTGAACAGCTGTGTTTGCTCAGTATCTTTTGTCTTTCATCAGTTCATCCATTCCTTACTGCTTGTTGCATTCCTTTGTTAGAGCAGATCTAAAGTTAGACTGTAAATAAGGCAAAAAAAGATCTTGACATGCCTACTTCTGTAAGCAGCAGTATGAAGCCCAAATGAAAGAGGATAAAACCAGAAGTCTATTTCTGAATGATATCTGAATAAGAAAATGGAAGTGGAAAATGGAAAATATAAATGTGTAGAGAGTATCAAATAATCTTCCCTTTTGTACAGTCTCACATCTTCCAACAGTCAGTATCCAAAGTATTGTCAAAGCTTGGGTTAGCTTTACCTTATATGTATGCAAGTTTCACTGTTTTGTAATTTTGACTGCATTTATGACAATATAGTTATGTCAGTAGAAGTGTAGCAGTAGAATGTAAACTGGGCCTAATAGCTTTTGGACATCTTCATTATGTAGGTTGCTGTGAACACAGTACATTTTTATAATTAAAATAATTTTCAGATTTACTGTAGATGTACAGCAAATCTAAGTCCTGGAGTTTGCAAACTCTGGATATTCTGGATCTGCAGATGTTCAAGGGCACCTAAACTTTCTGATGTTAACCAGGAGTTGAATTACTGTTGCAGACAGGTTTGTGTTGTGGGTTTCTGAATACCACAGAGCCTCAGTTCTGCAATGTTTCTCTGAAGAGGCAGATAAAATTATGTGCTGTACCTATGTAAGGCAAGTAAGTGCTGCTAGAGGACATTGCCAGGCTTGGGACTTGATCATTGCACTGTTTAATTCTTAGAATATTCTCTGTCATGTATTTTGTCTAGGCCAACTAGTAGAATCTCTGGGTCAGGGACCATTTGAATCAGATGGTTTGGATGCAGCCAGCCTGCTTTGGAGTTTAAGAGAACCACGTTATGAATAATGATCATTCCATGAGGGGTGGAACTGACCTCAGTTTCTATGAGTACCCATCCATGTAATTTTTTTTTTTAATCTTTAACATAAACTGAGCTACAAGATGTTCCAAGTAAAACTCCTGTAAGTGAGTTTGATTACAAAATAGAGCTATGATGGAGTGATCAAGGACTGGGAGCCCAGCAGCCTCAGCACATGACACAGCTGTGCTTATTTGAGGGGGAAGAAAATTTAGGCAGGCATTTTGCAGTTGTATTCTACCTCCTTTTTTGAGTGATTTTGATTCTAATGACTGGAACTTTAAAGAAACTGATCTCTGCCTCTGAGTTCATTGGGATGCTACACACTCTCCCCTGCTATATTGAGAAGCAACTGTGGAAAGCCCTTATTTGTGCCACCTCTCTGTATGAACTAAAGGTAGCTGTTGCTAAAAATTATAATAACCGCTTGGTTGACTTTTCACTATTCCTCTCTGCCTACACATTGCATATAGAGTATCTTCTAGTATAAAATAGGATTTTTCTTTTCCTTTATTTTATCTGCTACAGAGGAGGGAGATGAAAACAGTGGAATAATATATGTGCTCAGGTCAACCAAGAGCAAAAGCTGTAAGTAAGGACTAAGTTGCAGGGTGTTGGTGTGTTGGTGCTAATTGAAGAACAGGGCATTATTTTATGCAATCTATTTAGGCAGTCAGCTGTAATGCCTAATAGATTTTCTTTTCATAATGCAGTGTTTTTTCTCCCACATACTACATTTACTTGATAAAGTGAGGATGATTTTCATAATTTGAGTTTAATGGTGCAGTGCAAAAAGAGGAACTTGTTCACTCCAAATGTGTTAGCTAAACTGTGATTGAGAGCATTCAGCTATGAGCCTCTGGGTTTCACAGATACAATTCAGTGTAAAATATATGCTGCTGCTGCTAAAAACTGATCCTTTAGGGAAGTGGGCAGCAGGGTTAATTTTCAGGCAAATTATTTACCTGATATAGCTCCCAGCAGGGCAATGAGAAAACCAGAGCCAGCACTAGGGAAACAGTGGCAATAAACATTTGAGAAGACAAATAAAACTGTATTTTTATAAAGAATTCTTACTTATGATGTGTTAAAGAGGATGGATAAAGAAAAAATTAAGGTGGATAAAATATGTTTCAGATTATAAATTATTTATTTTTACCTTCTTTTCCCATAATTAAAACCCCAATTTTCCCCATAAGCATTCTATCTGGCAAGTATAAAAAAAAAAAAATTTGGCTAGCATGTCACTGTCCATTCTCATTTTCCTTCCTCTCCACTTAGATCATGGGAAACAACAGACGAATGGAAGCTTCTCTGCACATTACAGCCTGGTCCAAATAGGTTGTCACAGCAAGGGAAAAAAATCTAACAATTCTGCCTAGTTAAAACAGGGTTACAATAATCCCTCATGGTATATTAAAATACTTTTCTAGTGACCCAAATTCCAGAATATTAAACGATACACAGGATATTAAATAGTATTTCACAAAATAGTGTTTATTTTATTCACTTACATATATATATTTACACATGCAGCAGAGAAAACACTTCAGATGACATTATTATGACATTATTATAGCTGACATTGAAGTGCTTCCTGACTTCTAAATACATAACTCTACAACCTTAATCTTTTTTAAGGTATTATATTGCATTCAATATATCATATTCTGTGCAGATAATGCATTGTATTACATATTCAGTGAGGCAAACAACTTGTTATATATAAATTAAATAAACTCACTTTTGACCTGCTTTTCTCCAAGCAATCTGATTAGACCTGGTTTTAGAAGCCATGCAATTTGGTGAGTAGTGGTGGTATTTTAGCAGGGGAGTAGACTACTTCATTGAAAGAATAGTGGAGCTTTTTGAAATCAGTGATTGCAAAGTTTAGCAAAAATAATTTCTAATCATAATTTCTTCATAAGCCCAGAGGTAAGGTGGTTACAGGCAAACTAATCCATTTTATTGTCTAAAAACATTTCATTTAATATTTTACACTGGGGAGGCACCTGGTGGTATTTCATTTCTGCTTGGCAAACTTAGAAAGCAGTCATTATGTAGCAGTTAAAAGCATGCTCGAAACATTCCACATTGGTCGATTTATTATTCTGACAGGTCATTTATATACAATCATGCAGTGCCTGGTTTTCACAAGAACACCATATTCTTCCAGTGAAAAATGCAAGAAATAAAAAATCAAGCAAATCCTGTTATAAGGAGGTTATTTTAGGAATGCATTAAACTCCCTGAAAGATAATGTCTTTCTTAAATATATCCAGGCTTCATATAAACACTAATAGTTATGAGATACTGAAGGAAATGAAAATGAAGAGAAACAGGGATTTTAGACATCTTTTAATTTGTATGTCCCAGGGAAAAAAACCAATAATTTAAAAAAAACCTAAATTCACATCTGTAAGTCACATCACAGTTTTAGAAATAACTAACAGTGCATCTGAAAATGGACTGGTGAGAAATAGAAGTCAGCACTGATGTAGAGAAAGATTAATTTTTTTTTCTATTGGTATCAAATGCTGCATCTCTTTCCTAATGTTGAAAAAAAAGGAATACAGAGGCCAGAAAATATTCTGAAGTGTGAAGCATTTACTTTTTGACAATGTTAAATCAGGAAAATCTTTTGTGAAGTTGGAAACTGATTGTCATCAGTGTAGAATTTTTTCCAGCATGTCAGAAGGCTAAACAAAGACCTATTGATAGGTTTACAAGCATGGGCACATGTGTGGATCTTCTGAGCACTATTAGGTTTCCTTTGCCCTCCTGGCACTCCTCCTCAGACCAGGTTTGTTTCTGGCTATTTTGTTAAAGCTAATTGGTCAGGTTAGGGAGGGGAAGGTTGTCTCAGTTACTTTCCTTATCCTCCCAGTTAAAAACATAAACATTTTCACACTCCACATCCTAACAATTAGTGTGGCTGATCAGGTTTCTTCTTATCATGACCTTCCTTATTATTTCTTGGTCAGTTTTTTCTCTGCATATTCTGTTTCATGGCCCTTTTGATAAGGGCCTTGAAACATCCTTGAAGAAGCAAACATTCTCCTTCCACCTACCCTCGCAGAGACCACTTGGAAATCTTGTGGAATCTTTCTCCTCTCCTTTTTTCTTCCATTGTCTTCCTGATACAATCCGGCTTTCTACCCCAATTTCTACTAATTGGAAGACAGTGGCTTGGCATTGCACCAAAGTAATATTTCTTTAATGTGTGAATAAAAAGCTAAGGCAGAAAATGAGTTTTGATCTACTATGAAAACAAAGTTTAGCCAAAAGTCAAGTTTGGTTCTGGGTGGGTTTGGTTGTTTGTTTGCAGAGATTTTGTTTGTTTGCAGGGATTTTGATTGTTTTGGTAGGCGGCTGTTGTGTTTTTTTTTTTTTTTTTGGGGGGGGGGTTTGTTCTGTGTTTTTTTTTGTTTAATGTGTGTTTTATTGTTTGTCGGTGGTTGGGTTTTTTTGTTGTTTTTGTTGTTGTTGTTTTAACTTTAAGCCCTTTCTTTCTTTTTGGTAGACAACAATTTCTCATCTATATGGCAGAAAAATATGCGAGACTAAGATAACTGGTTGGTTTTCCAGGAATGCCATTCTTTTCTTTAAATCCACAAATATTTGAAAAGCTTTGGCTAGTTGCACTTGCTGAATGTGACTCCGTAGAGGACATCCTCTTTTCATGGATTTTCATGTCTAACACACATTAAAACTCAGTTATGATCACGAGTAAATAATCCACTTTTCATCAGTGACTATTTCTGTGGCATTTATGGGTCTAGAGGAGACATGAAGTGCTTAACTAGTTTTTTCTGAAGCTTTAATAACTAGGTGTAAACCACTTTGAAATATCATGTAAAGGTTTAAAAAGCAGAGAGCTGTTGTTTGTGCTGTCACAACAAAGTTCTTAGCCTTGCAACTTCTCTCTTTGTAACAATGCTATACACTTATTTTTCTTTGCTCTCAGAGACAGGGGTTATTTTTCTTCACAGTTTTTTGTTGCCTAGTTGCTTCAATGCTGAAGTCTATTTCTAATGTGTTTATTTCAGCATGTACTGTATAATTTCCATATGGCTCTGCTTTTGATGGCAATATGAGTCACTGATAATGATAGGTGAAGGAATAGTGCTCTGAATGTACCCTCCTTTTTCTAAATTGTGGAGGAGTTAATTCTACCTAATATTTTCTTTGAGCCATTTATCAAAATAAGGATTATAAAAATATTAAGACCTTGTTCTTATGGCCATTTTACAATTATATGTAACTCTTAAGATTATATGTGAAAAGACAGAATTTTTTGATAGCAAAGTTCTCAGAGGCATCTTTGGCCATCAGGAAACAGAGGATGAACAAACAGGTCATTTTATTCAGTTACAAAGTCAGTCCTTTTGTTAGGCAGGTTTATAGAGAGAAGTGATGTTATTTGTCAGAGCGTTTTCCAATAGCAGAAAACAGAAAGTTCTTGTGCACAAAAGCCCCATTTCAGGTATATATCCATATTTATGTCATACATTTATGACACCAGTAGGAGGGCTTTCAACTGACAAGCAGCTCTGTTTTTTCCAGGTATATTATCTAGTATAATAAACATATTACCTCTCCTTACAATGTCTGGCTTAGCTATTATCCTCAGACAATCAGAGAGGCAGCTACATGACTCACATGTGATTATACGACTTTGACCAACCTTATTTTTGAAGAGGAGCCTATTCAGGGTCTGCTGTTTGAAGCTGTCAATTTATTTCAAATATTTCTCAAAGTAGCACTGTATAGTGAGTCTCTAAATCATATCGCCAATCACTCTTTATGTATCAACAGTTTGGGCAGCACTGGAAGTGTTAACTCTTCCTCCTTCCCTTCACAACACTGCTGTTTGCGTTGTGACTGTGGGAAGACCTGAGCTAGACAAGTGCTAGGGAACTTGAGTAAGAGACAGACCTTGTAACTACAGCTAGCAAGGGGGTCCAGAACAAAGCAAGTAGAACCCCAGGCAAAGGCTATAAGATTCGTCTTTAGAGTCTGAGTATATGGCAGACAATTACGGACAGGCCTGTAAAGAGGCTGTGTGATAAGGGCACAAATTTTTTTTATAGTCATACCTTAAAAACGTAGGTAATTTATTCTATCTTCCTCAGATCCACCATCTTTTTTTTCACTTCTTTAATACTGTCTACTTTTTTTTCCTTTTCTACCTTTTTTTGTGGTTTTTGGTTTTTTGGGGGAGGGGGTTGTTGTTTGGTTTGGTTTGACTGTATTTACAGTACATCTGAAAGCCTAAAGTCCTGTTCCTGTAGGAAGTGGCCTGTTGCCCTGAGAATTTTTCATGTATTTCTTTCCTCAGTTTTTCCTCTGTAGTAGACAAGCAGTTGTGGATGGAATGCCAGGTACTCTCTTTTAAATATGTCATTTCTATCTTGTCTTTTCTATTTCATCCATTTCTGCAAAAATAAAATTTCTCTTTCTGCTCTAAAGAATTTTCTCTACTAATATTTTGCATTTCTTTAATTTTGTAGATGATTAAGACTGTACTTTTCTTTTTTTCTATTCTCTTTCTGCAATTCTAGTAAACATGCCTCCAAGCACTGGTCATGAAGAAAACCACAAAAACAAAACAACTTTAAACCTAACACAAATCTTATTGAAGTTGATGGGAGCTACTTCAGTGGCTATTTGGTATAGGTTTGTTAGAGCAAATTTAACGGGGATCTGTAGTGTATACAGTCAAACAGAACAGATTTTAGCTGTCAAACAGGCTTTTCTGGAATTGCAAACCTTAAGCTTTATAATTCACTTTATATCTCTCGAGACATAAATTAAAGGATGATTTCTCTATGAACTGTACAACAAAAGAGCAATAGATATCTTCATTGCCCACTCTCTGAGTTAATAGGCTCTAATTTCTACAAGTATATGGAGACACATTTAAAGACTTAAGAAAGTTTCATTTACTGCATTGATATTCACTTCAAATTTAATATTACTTTTGGTTAATTTTACTATGAGCAAAGATCTTTTATAGCAATTACAATGTAAGGAGATTATTTACATTCAGTTTACCATGCACATTTAACACTACATTAAATGTCACCAGAAACTGTAAGCATTGTGCAGCACTGAAAAAGACAGGAATGATTGCATTTTAATTAAAAACACACAAACTGTGTTTAAAGTCAATTTGATATGGTCAGTTCTTCATTTTTTGAAGTATAGCCACAGAATTAAATCAGCCTGCTAATACTGAAACTCATGAACACATTCCAGTTATGGGCCTAGTATAGCTGTCTTTGAGTTGACATTTGTAATCCTTCTTAAACACAACCTGGACCGAGTACAATTGCTCAGATGACTCCATACTGCATCTTCCAAGAAGGGATCGTTATGCTAGCACACGGATAAACCCAGTCTAGCATTAATACTGAGCAGCTTTCAGGATAATAGCTGTAACTGTAGGGGACCACAATGCAGCAACTTTTACTGTGCTTTTCACCCTTTAGGTAGTGTTGTATGGAGATTACTTGGGTTCAGCAGAATTTAATAACTTGGACACTATCCAATCCAAGATAACTAAAAGGACTTCTAAGCCCAAGTGTAACCAGAAAATGGTGCAGCTGTATTTTTATAGTCCTGTGATTAAGCTAAAGTAGACACAGCTCATTATCTTTATTTCAGTGAAACAGTTAATAAGACACAACTCTCACAAATTATTCAGGTATTTATTATAATAGGCTTACCACTCAGAGAGGAAGTATGTATTGAGATAGAAAGTATTAAAAATAGTATCAGAAAAAAATAATAAAACATAAGCTCTGAAAACAGAATAAAACTATTTTAAAAATAAATATTATTTTGTAACTTACAGGAATCTATTATCTTCTTCGATGTGTTGCCTGGTCTAGAAGTTGTGGATTAAGGTTCCATTCATGCAATGTTTCTGTGCTTGGATCCAGCATCGCCTGTGACTTCCAGGAGACTCCAAGTGGTATTAAAATAAACAGGTGATAGTTCAGATATATAACCAGTCTGTCCTTCAAGTAATAGCACTTATTTCTCCTTGCATGTAGAATGACTCATCGGTTTTATAGCAATCTGTATTCAAAAGCGTCAGTAGGTTGGAATTTTCATGTTCAAGTCCTGAAGTTAGGTCACGTAGTGGGACACTCTGGATTTGTTTGCTATTTCCACCCACAAAACAGCAAGAGCAGGTTGGTCTCCTCTGAACTGGATATCTTATAGGAGATGCACAGATCAATTTTTTTATCCACTTTTGAATGGAATACAGAGTATGCAGTTATGAGCAAAAGAAAATAAGCATTTTGAATTCATTATCAGATCTTTTATCAAGACCTAGAGCATAATGTGTAGGAACAGTTGTTGAAATATATCTGGTCATTTTTTGGTAAAGCTGACCTAGGAATACAGAAACCTTCATTGGTTCTATCTTGCTAAAATTAATGTCTTCCTAATGATACATTTTCCCAGTCTGTGTTGTATTGTAAAATAATCCTGATTATATATATTTTGTTAATTATGCATCATCATGGGGTTTTGAGCAAATCCTTGATTTATTGGTCTTTAAAATGTCTCTTACCTTGAAGACATATTAAAAGAAAATTATTACAATATGTTATAATGTTAAAATAAAAAAATTGGTGGTTGTGGTTGTGGATTTTGGGGTTTTTATTCATCCTGACAATAAAATAATATACTGGGTATTTCCAGGATAATACAAATTACATAGGATACCCTCTCATCAACACCTTATATGACATACTTCACTCAGACTAAAAGATAGGCTACTAATTTCACTTTCTGTACTGTTTTTACCCCACAATAAAAGAAGCTAAAATTTGAGTAACATTTAAAGTATATTTTTTGCAATCACATATGCACAATTTATACATGTATGAGTAATAACATCTACTTTCAATCTCTTTCAGGGATTCTAGATGTTATTGTGACAGTACAATTACAGTTGCAGCTAAATTCCAAGTGGTTTCTGGTCTACATTTCATTCTTTTCTTTTTACCAGGAGTTAAATACAGTACTTCTATTTAAACAGGAATAAAGAAACACGAAGTGTTTCTGCAAGTACATAGGAGAGAAGAGGAAGACTGAGGAAAATGGGGGTCCATTGCTCAGAAAAAGGGGGAACCTGGTCATATGGAATATAGAAAAGGCTGAGGTAGTGAATGTCTTCTTTGGCTGGCTTTACTAGCAGACCAGTCTTCAGGAATCACAGATCCCAGTGGCCATAAGGCATTGCTGATATAAGGAAGATATACCCTTGGTAGAAGAGGATCAGGTCACAGAATACTTGAACATCCTGGGCATAAATAAGTCTATGGGCCTTCACAGGCCAGCCAAGCCCTATACAGAAATATACACAATTATTGATGGAGCTGATACATGTCATTGTGCAGCCACTGTCAATTAATGCTGAGGGCAAATACCACTCCTCTCTTCAAGATGTACAAGAATGAGGACCCAGTGAACTACAAGCCAGTCAGCCTTATCTCAATCCCTGGGAAGTTGACTGAGCATCTAATCCTGGAAAACTCTTCCAGGGATGTTAAAAACAAGAAGGTCATCAGGAGTAGCCATCATTGCTTCACCAAAGGGAAGTCATACCTGACCAAGTTGATAAACTTCTATGATGAAATAGAAGGTTTGGTCCTATATCAAGTTCTGGACTCCTCAGCAGGAGAGAGATGTGCACATGCAGGAGAGAGTCCAGCAAACATCCACAAAGATGATGAAGGGACAGATACACCTCTTCTCTGAGTAAAGGCTGAGAAGCTGGGACTGTTTAGCCTAGAGAAGAGAAAGTTTAGCAAGATCTTATAAATGTCTATCAACATGTTAAGGTTGGGTGCAAAGAAGATGGAGCCAGGCTCTTTTCAGGCCTGGCTGAAATGACAAAATTTGAGGCAATGGGCATACACTAAAACACAGGAGGCTTCATCTGAACATCAGGAAAGGTTTTATACCGTGAGGATGGCTGAGCACTGAAACGGATTCCTCAGAGGGCTTGTGGAGTCTCCCTCCTTGGACATATTCAAAATCCACCTGTTCATGGACATGGGCAACTGGTTCTAGGTGACCTTGCTTTACCTGTTCATAGATTCTGTGATTTTGTGATTCTGTGTAATATTATGTGTATTTCATTTTCACCATACACCTATAAATGTAGTACAATTCAATTTAATCTCTCTTCTTTTTTCCTAAACTTGGCCACTTAAAAAATAAAGAGCTTATAAGGTGCTTCAGTTCTTTTAAGTTGTCTCTTAAAAAACATTTTTTTATTTATTGGAGCACTTTTCAGCTATATACTTAATTCATTTTCAGATTGGAAAGAAGTAATAAACAATCAAAAAATCAAAGAACATGCTTATAGATTAGTAGATGTTAAAGGAACTGTCATCATGTACTTTTGAAGGATTCAATTTGCTGAAGTGTCCAAAGAATTCCAGCAGATAACTAAAAAAATGATCACATCCTTATAGTGGTATGTAGAATCATAGAGCCATAGAATGGTCTATGTTGGAAGGATTCTTAAGGGTTTGTTCCAACCCATCTGCCGTGTGCAGGGACACCTTCCAGTAGACCAGGTTGCTCAAAGCTCCATCCAAACTGGTCTTGAGCACTTCCAGGGATGGGGCTTCCACAACTTCTCTGGGCAACTTTTTCCAGTGTCTCACCAGCCTCACATCTAAAAGAATTTCCTCCTAATATCTAATCTAAACCTTCCTTCTTTCAGTTTAAAACCATCCCCCATTGTCATGTTACTACACTCCCAGATAAAAAGTCCCTTCCCATATATCATTTAGGTCTTCTTTAAATATGTTAAGGCTGTGGTAAGGTTTCCCTAGAGACTTCTCTTACCCAGGCTGAGCAACCCCAGTTCTCTCAGCCATTCTCATAGGAGAGGTGCTTCAGCCCTCTGATCATCTTCATGTCTTCCTCCTCTGGACCTGGCTAAGCAGGTCTATGTCTTTCTTATGCTGGGGATTGCAGCATAACGGTATTTGAAGTGAGGTCTCACAAGAACAGAGGAGAGGGGAAGAGTTACCTCCCTTGACCTGCTGGCCTGATACAGCCCAGGATACTGTTGGCTTAATATGAGACAGGAAGAATACTCACTACAATATTTGCTTGTCTCATCATTGTTCTTCCTTAGTCATCTCTTTATGGTTACTCTTTGAGATAAAACACCAATTTGAAGGGTATTATCTAATCAGGTAAATCTGATCTTTTGCTCTTGAAGTAGCTGTAGTCTTTGCTACAGAGTGGTTGTGTATTGATATCACTGATGTTTGGAGGACTATTGAGTACAAAAGTCTCTGCAGTAGTTTAGCAAATGGTTGATTTCACAATTCAAATGATTTCTTGTTTTCCACTTTCTTCATTGTGGCATGGATTTAGAAGATATTGTGACGTCTTCTAGAAAACTGGAATACTTTGACACAACATACTGGCTAGAATCTGTGTGGTGTTAGGAAGTCATTGATTCAACATCGGTATGAAATGATTTTTCTAATGCTGCAACTCTGCCATAATTGATTTTTAACATCAATACCCTGCTGATTTTTTGTTATTATGTATTTTTACAGCACTAGTACTAAAAATCTTTAGCTAGTATTACAGAGTGCTGCAAATGAAGACTCAAATATTCAAATAACCAGAGGACTGTTTATATGCTTACCAGTCATATTTCCATGCAGCACCATGTGTGGAAAGTCTATTTTTCACACAGTTGGAACTGTAAATAATAATGCGTGCATGTGGGAACCTAGAATGCAGAGAATATTTCTCTGCCTGTTTTGAAAGGTTTTACCCCCCTGGACAGTACTGGTTTTGACCTTTGTCCATGGGAAAATTTGCCTAGCCTCTGGGAAGAATTTGAATCTACAATGGTGTGAATTAGGTGATAGAATACTATGTGAGATTATCACAGGGTGAAAAATTTAGAGTTTTTAGGTCTATTTGCATAGTAAATAGATAGAAGTAGAAAACCTCAAAATGGAGGATAAGTTGTAGTTAAAAAGCTTCTTTCTCCTTCTTCACTAACTCCATATTTTGCAGCAAAAGTGGTTTGGGATGATTGGATAAAGGATTCTGCATTTCCTGCCTATGTGATTTAGGAATCTGTTGGACACTGGTAAAAAAGTGAAAATATCGTGCGTTTCAAGTTTTCATTGGGTAACTTACCTTTAAAAAGGCTGTGAGATCTTGATAAGTTGTCTTCTTGCTGCATTCTCTGCTCTGTGCTATGTTTAAGCCATGCCAGTGGATTGTACTCCTTAGGTAAGAATTAATAAACACCTATCTGGAGACAGAAGCATGAAGTCCCATTCACCTCCTTTTTTCTCCTGGCAAAAATCTGAACATCTCCCCCATCAGGGAAGACGACAATTAATGACGTGGACAGCGTTAGGTGCACATGTGTATATGCATGCATTCTTGCAAATATAGAGTTTCAGATTTCATCCCTTCATGGGATTTGATCCCAGAGCCCTAAATGCATTTGAGATTTCTAAATGTCAGGCATTGGCTAATTTTTAGTTATCAAGTAAAATGGAAAAAAATATGTATAAGAGCTGTAATTTTTTTGAAGCTCATGTAATCTAAAAATGGACACACAATTTGAATGCCAAGTTTTAACCCAAAGCAAAATTTCATGGATAAATTATACAGTCCTAGAAATACTAAGATTATAATGGCAGCAGTTAAACGTTTCTAAGTACAGCAGTGCAAACAATGACCAATTATCATACAGTTTTACCACTTCAACACAAAAGAAATGTGCTACAACTATCAAATTTGTAAATGCCAAGGCAGATTACTATGGGTCCAAATGCAGCTTTTAGATAATGTTGTAAGCTATAAAGTTCTTTCCTTAATTGTCATAAATTGGAACAAATTAGAGAATTTTTAGGAAGCTGTTGTGCAGTCATTCACAGAGCTTTAAAATGCTAAATCAAAAATAAAACCTAAACCTGCTGAATATGGCTTTCTGTTATCTTTCATATTTGCTGGATAATCTGAACAACGGAAGCTTAAATTACTGTTTTAAACTCACCAAATGAACAGAAGAACCTTTTATTGACCAGCCCTTACCTTACCATTCTACACAAGAACTGCAGCATCATCATAAATAAATTACAATAAACTATACACTCTTTGATAATTAAGATATACACATTCAAAAGTTTGCATTTGCATAATTGCAAGGAATTAAATGCCTTTAAGATTTTAAAGAATACCCATACCACTAAATTGACTATTATTCATCATTCCAACTTCATAACACTGAGTATAAATCTCTGCTCTTCCAACCACCTTACGTAACCAAAAGTAAAAGATATGTGCAACTATTATTTTCCCGCTTTATTTATGACTGTCAGCAGGAAAGAAGATGAAGTCACTCTTGTTAGTGTTGTTGCCATGCATATCAAGAAGACACCCAGAGAAAATCATCCAAATCAAGGTTGTAATACCCCAGGAAAGCATACTTTTTTCAGCAATACCTTAAAGCTCAGGTGAAAATATAGAACTGGAAAATGACTAAAGAAAATAAAACATGAGAAAAGTGTCTATATTCTGAACTTGTATGAACTTATTTTGAAGTAGACAGCTGTGAAAAGAAGCAAGAACTGAAGCACTTAGTCCCCACAGTTTGTGGGTCCTGGTACAGTGCATTGATTTGTAATTTGTGAGTGTTCAGAAGCCCTGAACAAATGTGCACACATGATTGAACAGCACAAACATAATAAATATGATAAAGCATGTTGTTTGTACAACTTTAGAAAATTGAATATTTCTGGTTTATCCACCCTGCAAACAATGAGCAACAATATGTTGTACTTAAATGGCTTTGAAGCACAATACGAATTAGTTTACTTTTGTGTCAAAAATCAAACGTCCCTATGGAAAACATTTTTTGTTATGGTTGTGATTATTATTAGACCTTTTCAAAGATGCAACTGACTTTGAGACAAACACAGGTTTTGATAAATATTGAAGGGAGACCTACTAGTTGCTTCCAGCATCCTAGTTCAGAATAACAACTTGAGGAGAGGAAATAGGAAGAATCAGGGAGACAGAGAAAGAAAGGTACATGTCAGGGAATTTTATTGTACCCCTTGAGGTAAATTAAGCACAAGTTTGTGCTTAACTATATATTAAAAAAATAAATGAAAAACCTCCCAGTGCATTGCACTGTACTTTTTTGCACTGTACTACATTGCAGTGTACTGCCACAAGCAGTTCTACAAGGAGTCTGCAAAGATGTGCCAAGAGCCAATTCCTTATAAACAGTTACACCAGCACTGATCCAGTGAGTCTTGCATTAGAGGTCCATACCTCAGCACCAGCTCTGCTGCTCAAAGGTGGCATCTGAGTCATCCCATTCCACTTTGGCTACAAGAGAATGCTTGGGGTGCTCCTTATCTCATTACCAAGGGAAATGTCCCTCCTTTTCAAGGAGGCCTTCCATCTCTGTCATTCCTGCTGCCACACAGTTTAACTCCTTCTATAGTTGGGACTTTTTATCCTTTGTGCCGTATAACTCCTCAGTCACAAATTGCCACTGATGTGTAGTTATAATTTGATTTTCTTTTTAATCCATCTTTTGGCACAACTTAACAGGAACAAGTAGAAAGGAAAAGGGAAATTTAAGAAAGGGAAAAGAGTGTAATGAGAAAGGACAGACTAATCACAGAATTGTAGAATCATAGATCAGCTTGGGCTGGAAGGGACCTTAAAAATCATCTAGTTCCAGTTCTCCTGCCATGGGCAGGAACACCTTTCACTAGTCCAGGCTGCTTAAAGCCCCATCTAACCTGGCCTTTAGGTAAGTACTTCTGGGAAAGGGGCATCTACAATGTCTCTGGGCAACCTGTTCCAGCGTGTCACCAGCCTCACAATAAAGAATTTCATCCTAATACCTGAACTAAATCTACCCTCTTTCAGTTTAAAGCCATTACCCCTTGTTCTGTCTCCTCCCTCCAGCTGTTGTTCACACTTCTTTTGATGCAGCCCATGATGCTGTTGGCTTTCTGAGCTGCAAGCGCACACTGTAGGTTCATGTCCACCTTTTATTTGCCAGAACCTTCTCTGCAGGGCTCATCTCAATGAGATCTTGTCCCAGTCATTCCTCTTGTCTGGGATTGCCTTGACGCAGGTGTAGCACCTTTCACTTGGACCAGTTGAACAACTTGAGGTTTCTGTTGGCTCAGTTCATGAGCTTGTCCAGGTCCCTCTGGATGGCATCCTGTCCTTCAGGTGTGTCAGCTGCACCACTCAGCTTGTGTCATCTGCAAATTTAATGGGGGTGCACTCAGTCTTGCTGCTGTTCATGTCATTGACAAAGATACTAGACAGCACTGGTCCCAAGACAGAGCCCTTAAGGACACCATTCATCACCGGCCTCTGCCTAGACATAGAGAATTGACCACAACTCTCTGGTTGTTATCCTCACTGCAACATCTGGTTGTGCACATCCAGTCAATTCTTTATCCACCAAATAGTTCACCTTTCAAATGCCTGCTTCACCAATTTGGAGATAAGGATATCATGTGGAAATGACAATTTCTTACTAAGTAACAGAGAATGCCCATGACTTTGTTTTTGAATGGCGCTTTCAGCTAAATTGTTTTTTTTTAATATAGCTCTTAGGCCAGATTATAAAATATATTGTGATAGTTCAGCTCTCATTCACATGTCTTTAAATGTCTGGTCTTTACTTTCTAATCAAGTTTGGAAATTGAAAAACTGAATTAGTTGATATTTAGCTGAGACAAATTAGAGAGATACCAGAAGGGAGGGGATGATGATGAATTGGTGTCTATATTTGAAACAATCATTTTCTAATTGACATGAAGAGTCAGAGGTGCAGTTTCTACAAATCTGTTTTGAATAAATCTGTAACCTATATTTTTATCAATAATGGAAATTTATTTCTGAGCATTTTCCATAATTCTGTCATTATTTTCCATGCACTCCTTGCCTCCAAATTGCCTTAACACACTGTAATGTTTAGAAGTTGTACAGAAGCTTGAAACAATATCAGCATTCTGTTAGTTTGGTGTATCACATGCAGAAATACTTCTGCTCTCTGGAGCTTGCATCACATTTCTTTCTTACAAACCACCTGTCACAGAGTGAGCTGCCATGAAAAAGATGAGCCAATAGAGTTAATTTTTAGATTAAAATTGGGAGTTGGCAAAAAAAAGAAGTGTTATTTGTGGGGCTATATTACCTGAAATTTATTTGACTTGTTGATACAGAGTCTTCCTATTAACAATTTCATAAAAGAGATCATGCTCTCAATATCCCCGAGAGAGATCAACACCACTGGGTTGTATGAGCTTTTCTTTTTCTCTCCATAATAGAGTCTGGGCCAAATGGCAAAACTGGAACTGCTGCTGGCTCTTGGATGTATGGCTAAAATTAAGAAGTCACTGGCCAATAATGTTAAGCATAATGCTCACACAGCGCTTTTGTGATTGCTAACTCTAGCAAAAAAAAGTTCCCTTTTTCTTTTTAGTCTATAAAATTGGATTAAATCCAGCTTCTGTTAAAAGCCGTCAGACATGCAGCATGAAGTCTCAAGTCTTGGTATTTAGCCAAAATGGATGGCTCATAACTTTCTCACTTGCACTACTCATGTGAGAGGAAAATACCACAGCCAAATGAAAATTTTACCAGCATCAGAAAACACGCAGCAAATTGAAACCATGTACCGATATAGAAATAATTTCAAGTGTAAATGCTCCTCATTGTGAATGTTCTGTTGTTATGGTTTTTTAGGTAGTTTTGCTTACTGCTAGACTTTTAAAACTAAAATAAATTATGAATTTTCATAGAAAATAGACTAAAGCTTCATGGGTATCCACTTGCTTAAAAAAGGGGGACAAGTGATGTCTAAGGTATCCAGCACATATTTATGCATTTAACTGTAGATATCCATTTTTTGTAAGGTGGATCACACACTTCTAAAATATATTTGTCTTTTAATGAAGAATGGATTGTGGGAACTCCTAAAAAATGTAAGTGTAATTAAAGCTAGAAAGCCTCAAAATACTTAAAACTTTTGAACAGAAGTACGGAGACAGACCTTGAAGAGATTCCTCTGCTGGTAGGGTAGATCTGTTGACCGTTCCCTCTTTGTGACACTGGCAATTTTTCTCTTTTTTTCAGTGTGTCCTGAGAACTCACCTCTAGCTCTGTCTCATGACGCAGATTCAGAAAACAAGAGAAAAGCTGAAGAACTGTTCAGAGAATGAAGAACTTGTGTCTTTCATTAGTTACAAATATACGTAGATGCTGGGCTTGCTATATGATCCAAAGCATGTATATAATCTTGCCAAGTGACCCAGAATAGAAGCAGCAGTCCTGCACCACACATCTCGGTCTAATAAAATGTTGCTAATAACATGTTACCAATCCAAAAAATTCCAGTGAGACACTAGAGTTAAGACTTGGATAGGCTCATAACAGTTTCTAGGCAAACCTATAGAAATAATGATGCAAGATTTATTTAGTAAATAAATATAGAGTATTAATATAAACAATGACATTTGACATAGTTTTATGGAAAATGAGTTTTTGGGCTGATTGTATTCCATGTTGAAATTACAAGTTTGATTTACAAATTTAGCTATCTAAATGAAATAAATTAAATACCATTAGTATATTGAAAGGTCTGAGTTTTATGTGTGCCATACTGTAGTTTGAAATATTAAAGTTGTCCAATAAACATGACTGTCAATAGGAAATGATCATCAAATGATGATGATAATTTGGCTTTGTAGAAATATTGAAAAAACAATGTAATTTATCGTCTTTACTGATGAAATTTTAAATACTTGAATGAAACCACAGAGCCACAACAGCTGAAATTTAAGTCAAACTTATCAAAAGGGGAGGAAGATTATCCATGGTAATAGTAGCATCTTAAACCCCAGGAAAATGGAACTGTGGTGATCCAAGATACTTCTGACACCATCTGCTTCATCTTTCTTATACAGAGAGCAAATTTTACAGTGCAGACTGAAAAAATAAAAAAGACCCAAGCAAAAAACCCCATCATTTTAATCTTAGATGATCCATTTCCTAGCCTGGAGCACTGATGCAAAGTAAAAGGCTTCTACAAGGCTTCCACAAGGCTTTGCACCAGGCACTTGAGCTGTAGGCATATTTTTGCAATCCTTTTAAAGATTTTCAGGTTAGGCAGTGCTGTTCTTTCATTAATACTGTTTCTGCCTTACTACGTCAGGGATGAGCTTTGTCATTTTACACCTACAGAAGGTTTTAGCAACTGATAGTCAGTTGCATAGCAGCTGTCCTTGATTCATAACATATTTGTTTCATAACTTACTGTTTTTCCTTCCTATGCGTGCCAAGAAAGACACTAAATCTGAATCAGAATTCATGATGCAAGTTTCTGTATTTTTCTGAAAAATATCTTTATTGCTGCTTCTGTCTTGTCACTTAATATAAGGAGCAGGTGATGAAGATAACCAGCAAATTCCAGCTTTTGAACCACGGAGTGAAAATGGAAAAGGTTTTTACTCTATTACCTTTGAGTTCTTAGACACTCAAGCCTATCTTAGATTACACAGTAGACTGCTCTGAAGAAACTGCATACCTGTATCCTTATGCTATTTTTACTTAAAAAATACTTTTACTTATAGTGACCCTGTCCATATTTACAGGTGTCAGTTTCTCTGACATCTTATCTTCCATGTTTGTCACATGGTAGCCCTGGTGCTCTCAATCCCTCCAATGCCTTTTTCTGTCACATGGGGGCTGTGATGGCTCATCAGCTAATGTGTGTGTGCTTATACTAGGAAAATAGATGAGCCCTAACTGCCTACCGTGGGCAGGGGTGCCTTTCATGGGGTCAGGTTGATCAGGGCCCCATCCAAACTGACCTCAAACATGTCCAGGGTTGGGACATCTGCAGCTTCTCTGGGTAACTTTTTCCAGTGTTTCACCTCCCCAACAGTAAAGAATTTATTCCTAATACTGGATTTCTAATCTAAATCTTTCAGTTTAAAACCGTTACCCCTCTTCCTGTTACTACACTCCCTGATAAGGAATTCCTCCCCATATTTCCTGTGGACCCCATTTAGGTACCTGAAGGCTGCTAGAAGGTTGCTCAGGCTGAGCAGCTTCAGCTTGCGACCTGTCTTCATAGCAGAGGTGCTCCATCTTCATGGCCCTCCTCCTCTGGGCCTGCTCAAGTAGGTACATGTCTTTCTTGTATTGGAGGCCCCAGAGCCGGACACAGAACTCCAGGTGGGGTCTCACAAGAAAAGAGTATAGGGGGAGAGAATCACTGCCCGTGCAGTCACACTGCTTTTGATGCAGCTCAGGATACAGTGGTTTCTGGGCTCCAAGAACACATTGCCAGGACATGTTGAGCTCCTCATCCACCAATACTCCCAAGTCCTTCTTTTCAGGGGTGCTTGCAAACCACTCATTATGTAACCTGTTTGAAACTGCCTTTACTCAGGTGCAGGACCTGCACTTGGCCCTCTTGAACCTCATGAGGTTTCCATGGGCCCACTCCTCAAGCTTTTCAAGGTCTCCATGGATAGCAACCCTTCACTCAAGTTCATTGCAGCACTGAACTTGGTGTCATCCACAAATGTGCTAAGGGTGTACCCAATCTCACTGTCCACATCCCTGACAAAGATGTTAAATAATACTGGCCCCAATGCCAAACCCTGAGGGATGCCACTTGCCACTATTCTTCAGCCAGCTGTTGACTACAAACTTTGCATTCACCACCCAGAGGATTCACTATACATGAAATGGTTGACCTGTAAAATCCATGTGTCTCAACCATGTTGCACTTAACAGTGTATAAGGCTTCGCACAAGTCCAGATATATGGTGTCAGTCCCTCTTCCTCTATCCACCAATGCTGTAACCCTTTTGTAGAAAGTCACCAATTTTATGAGCAAACATAAACAGCAAAAAGTGACTTATGAATAACAACAGAACACATGAGGCTCTTCATGTGGGGTAAGTTTTCCTCCTCTGGCACAGTCATTCTGCAGAGGACTCAGAATGCTGGCACCTGATTCTACAGGCCTTTTGGAGAATCCCAATTTACGGTTACACATATCACTCACCATCTCTTTCTCTCTCACAAACACACTTAATGCATACATCAACTTCGATTTACCATGACAGCTTTATTCCATTGGTATTTTGGTCTGAGAGCTACATGGGCTTTGCAATGAAATATTACTTTGAATGATTTCAATTATCTCTTTCATCTTCTGTTCCTGTTCCTTTCTCATGTTATTTTCAGGTGCTAATCTCCAGTTATTTGCTTTTTCATACTACTTTTATACATTGCATTCACACATTTCCAGGCAAGCATTGGTTAGTTGGTAATTGGTTTAGGTCCCTTTTCAGACATTAACTATAATAACTGCTGAATACAAATTTGCCTCTGGCAAGTTTGTGGTGATGAGAGATTGTTGTGTAAACTCCTCCATGAAGCTATTATATCTACAGCAAAAGCTGTAACAGTCTGAGGGGCTTACTTTTGGTCACTGCAAATTTTTCAAAATTCTTATTGCAACAGAATTCTTTGAGCATATTATAGACTAGAGCAAGTCTCTGTTCCTATTTGAATATATAAATAACATTTTCATGTCATTCATTCTGACAAGTTGCTTAAAGGCAGGCATCTCGTAGAGGGCAATGACATTTCAGCTAAAACAAGTGTATATCCTTATGGCAATAATCAATATCTCCATCTTATTACTGCAGAGAATCTGAAATTTGTCCTTGACCACATTAGACCCTGGCAGTGCTAAACTATCTTTATGCAACTGAACAAAACCCTTTTTTAGTTTTTGTTGTTTAATACCAGTAGGCAGTTAAGACCCTCACAGTTGCACAGTCACTGTCCCACAGCAGGATGGAAGAGAGAATTGGAGGGGTAAAACTTGTGAGTTAAAGACAATGGAATAAGTAAAGCAAAAGGTTTACAATAAAAGCAAAGCAAGAAAAAAAAACATGCAAAAAAACCAAAATAAGGAATTAATTCATTACTCCCCATCAGCAGGAAAGTGTTCATCCACTTTCAGTAAAGCAAGACTTCTTCATGAATAGTGGTAATCTGTATTAACAAATACCATAGCTCCAAATGTCCCCACTTCCCCCAGATTTTATTGCTGAGCAGGACATTATACATATGATGCGGGGAAACTCTTGGTTAGCTAGGGTAGATAAGATAGATAAACAGTACAGAAGATACTTTCTATTTTCATTAGTGAAGCTGGACTATGCCGTCTATTCATAAGAGATTTTTAATGGGAGTTTTATATTTAAAATAGGTGACTATTCCATAAATATTTTTTTAAAGGAAGAAGTAAAATGAACCTATCTATATCTAGTTCTAAAGCACTGTTATTTTTACAGTGGTTTTATGAAAATGTCATCAGGTAAGTTTAACCATCATAATGGAAGAAGCTGCTGAAGGACTGACTACCACAAACTGAAAACAAGTGATCAGTATTTTAGTATATCTTGACTGAGACGATTTTTTTCTTGGATTACATCCAAAATTAGAGCAGAGCACTGGGGATTTGACCTATGGTGCAGCTTCCTGGACCGGCTGTGTGCTCCATGAGAAACACACATCACTGCTGTCAAACAAAATTGTAGCAATGATAGTAAACAGTCAGGGAATATCACAAACTGACAAAGAGCATAAAAAACACCAACACAATATGCCTGAAAGTGTTTTCAGAAATCAGTGTATATTCTTTGGAAAACAAAGAGATTAGGCAAGTAAGGCATCAGCTAATGACAATCCAGGTTATGTGAGCTTTCCATTTCACAGTTCTAAATTAATTATCATCTAGCTGTTATGCAATGATGCACTGCATCCCTATTGATGCCATGATGATTTTTTGTCTTTTCCTTTATACCCCTTTTATACCTTTTTATAACTTCTGTATTCTTAGTGGCTTTTTAGCCTACATTCTTGGACTTGTTTGTCAAGCTAGGAGACTAAACATTTTGGAAGCTTCGTAGTTAGGGATCAGTGTGCCCCAGACCCCAAGGTCCCCTCCAGAACACATTTTGTAAACTAAGATAGAACCATTCAGGGGAATGTTCCTTGGGGGGGGCCCACTCGAGCCTCTCATTGGGGAATTTTTGATAGATATGCTAATTAGTAAAACCTACAATGATATACCAGATCTTTTGGGGGTGTGCATTTTGGTGCATTTGACCTGTATGTGTGCACCTAAGGATCCTTAAAATAAATACCAAGGTAAAATCCTTTTTTCTCTTCTAACCGTGTTTGACTCTTGATTTTTAAGACCAGGAAAAGGCATCACTATGATATGCTCTTATACTCTAGATAAATTGTGTGCAAATTTAAAACCAAATTCCATTTTTTTCTAAAGTAACAAAAATTCTCTTAACTGCATTTCAGTTACATTCAAAGTCAAAGAGTGGCAAATATAATTATTCTGTGTCCTGTTATGGCAGCCTCAGGGGCAGGTGCACAATTGTGCTCAGTTGAATAGTATTTTTCAAACCAACAGCAGTAAGCATTTCAAGGATTTCCACCTGCCTTGTGATCACATCCTATCCCAACAACTGCTTCTCATCAGTACACTACTGATAGGTAGCCTGGGGACAGTCCATCTGGTATGTTCAATGGTATGCTAACCCTTGAAGCCTCTTTGCCTAAGAGAACTTTAAAATACTCCAGGTAGTGTGCTTGAATGTCTAAAGCTAGGCTGTGAGAATGCAAGTTGAATCTGTTCAGGGAGATAAACTTGGGGTCTCAAGATGATTTTCATGTAAAATAAAGATATAATCAATCACTTTATTTAAAATAATTTAAAAAAATTATTTCTGCAGTACAAATGTCATAAGGTTTTAGAGGTTCCTCCTTGCTGTTTTTTTTCCTACTTGTTCACTTGAGTTTTATCACACTTAAATTAACTTAGTTGCAGATATGTCCTTATTTTCATGTGCAAATTATGTTCCCACCTTGAAGCGTGACATAATAAGGTCTTTAAACTTTTGTATTTCAAACAGATTGTTTTCCTCTTCCAGTCTTGCTACTTATAACTCACTGCAGTCCTCAGGGAGCTGTGCCTTTTTCCTTGCATTTGAAGGTTTATCTTGGAGACAGGTAAAAGGAAGCAGCACACATTTCTACTCTGGCACAGATTATATTTTATCATTCTACTGCTTGCACAATTTAAAACCATTGGCAGCACACTGTGATCATCCCAGTCCTGAACAACTTAGTCAAGCTTCATTTTGATTACCTCCACTAGAAGTTTAGTTTCAAAGGGAATTTTAAATCAGGCCAAATAATTGTGGTATATAGTGATCAGGATTACCTGAAATCCTGATCCAACATTCCAGAAGTATTTCATGTACAAAATACTTTCCTTTTAGGTTTGGAATATTAAAAAAAAAAAGTCATTTTTAAAGATATCAGAGGCCTTTATTTTTTATCCCTAATTTTGATTTAGAAAAAATGTATCAAAATTTAGTCAGAATCTGAAAACTTACATCACATCAGTTTAACAATTAAATCAAATTTTTCATGACTGAATAGCATATTTAAACAGTATATTTTTATAAATGCCTGTCTGTATGATATATCTGCTATGTAGCCTCTTTGCAATTTCCTTTTAAATGTACCTGCATTTCCATGCATATTTCATTTGGTTTCAGCAGTATTCTGATACAGCATTAACCATTTAAATAACTATGCATTCTTATGTTGCTGTGTAATTTTAGGCAGGAAAAACCTTTTTTCCCCATAAATAATTCTGTCAAATGTGTTAGAATTGTGACATTGCAGCATTATAAAGCTTACACATATCAAACAGTGATAAAAGAGAAATTCTATGAAAAATAATTACCAAATGCTAATATGGTATAAATGATATTAGAATCAGGCACATTAGACCTTTCATGAAAAAGACATCATGTTAAGAAGTCATTACTAAAATACCTTTCAGACCTAAAGACAATCTACTTCCTGAAGTAACACAAACTTGGAACTGAGGTTTCATGATTTTAAATGTCACCACTGAGAACTTAAAAGACTTTGTCAAGTTACTGTGTTTACATCGTGTTCCAGCCTATAGTAAATACCTATAACATCATCCTTTCACAATCTGAGAGATTACATGCCAACATCAGTCTACATGGGAACACAACAAATTTCAAAGCTTATGAGCCAGAAATGTAGGAAAATATTATTCTCACGGAATATTGCATTGAGAACAATAATAAATTCTATATAAACTGCTGTGGTTAACTGAGGGGTTTTTTTCAGTGTTTATTTTAGTCACCCCTGAAGATCCATCATGCTTTGTGCCTACAAAGACTACTTCAGGCTCTGTGAATTTACAATTAAATAACTAAAATCACTAAGATATTTCTGGAAGTAAATCATGAGAAAATATATGTACTGGAGTTTTACATTTGAAAATATTATTGGTAGTAACTGTAGCTAACCTTTGTCATTTCCAAAAGTAAGACAGTATTGACTGTTATTGTCTTTCTGTTTCTTTAAACCCATGCTGGGAAATTAAGTATGACATTTGAGCAGCAGGCCCAACTTTTTGTCTGAAATAAGTAGCCTCAACATACCTATGAAACACACAGTAAAAGTTTAAGCTTTCAAAATAAAAGTTATATTAGTAGATCAGTCTAAACTTTGGAATTCAAACTTAGACCCTTTATTTCAACTTCACTTTACTGCATCAGCATCCTGGGAATAATAAGGACTTTCGATGACAAATAACATCAGAACAATAAATAAATAAAATGCACAAGGCTAATGGAAAGTAAAGTAAGCAGCTCACAAATACTAAGGTGAGCAAAGTAAAAAATTAAGAGGACAGTTTCAGTCTGATGCTGCTTTCCATGCAGGCAGTGTAAAAATACTTCTCATTTCTTTTGGGAATAATATTCATAATACTGTTCTTCATTAGTGAACTTGTCATACACCACTCATGCTTGAATATAAATACAGTAATATCTCTATTACTTTTTTATGCCTTCTTAGGAAGGCATATCTTTCCTTGTAGGCACTGAAGGATTTCCTAAAGCTGCACATGCACATCAGAGACGGTATTAGGAGCCAGTATTAATCTTCATAAAATTCACTGTGCTGAACCAAGACTGTAGAATAGGAGAAGTGATTTTCTACTGCTCTTATTTCCAGATTTTATTTACATTTCTCTATATTGTACATATTAAAATAGACGCATCCAGTTCTATTTGCCAGAAGATGATTTGTTTTCAGACTGAGAAGAATAAAAGTAAGGAAACAAAAAAAAACAGGGAGTGAAAAACCAATATATTGGCTACAGATGTCAAGATGTTTTCAGCAGGGGAAGGAAGAAGTAGCCTCTGTTGGAAGAGATGTTGGAAGAGGAGTGAAGTTGAGCATGGGAAGAGGAGAGGGGAAAGCTGTTATTGCTATATTTCCTTTAGTTTCTCCCTACCCAAAGATATTGCAACTGACAATAAATTAAATTTATTTTCCCCATTTCTATTCAGTTTTACCAATGAGGGTAATTGTAAACACAACCTCTCTGTCCTTATGTCAACATATGACCTTTCCCATACTATTTTTCTCCCCCTGCCATGCTAAGGAGAGGAAGGGAAGGAGCAACTGTGTGGAAATGTGGCTATTGGCCAATGATAACCCACCACAAACAGTTTAAGTTTCTTTGGGTTTTTTTGTGTACAAAAATGATACATCTCTGAAATCCTTGTACATTAACCAAGAAATAAAACCACACAATTAATAACTAAACTTTTTTATTTGCATAAAATTTACCTATCATTCAAAACAATGTTATTTAAATATACATTTTCTTCACTACTAAAACTTTTGCAAATGTATCTTTACATTTTATAACAATAACAATAGATATAATAATGAGATATTACATAATTTATTTCATTAAGCAGTTGCATTAAAATCATGCTTGACACTTACTAAACATAAGCAGGATCAATTTCTGCCCACTTAAGAGCAGAAACTCATTTTAAGCGACTTTTAAGGACCTAAAAGGTAGGAGTCTGGATTATGCAAGTCACTTTAGATGTCTATATAGCTGTTAGAGAAAGAAACGTGCCTTTGGAAAGTAATTCAACCCACTCTGAATGACTTGTATGAAAGTCATCCACCTTCAGCAGCTAAAGTCAGCTAAACTATTCCTCCCACCTCTCAAATGAGATTTTTTTCAAAGATGAGTGTTACATGAACACCAATAGTAATATTTCATCATCAATATTTTGCTAAATTCATGTTCTCTTGGGTAGGAACTTAACATAAATGCTAGAAAATACATCTACAGTTAACACATGGAGAGGAGACAGACGAAACTGATGATATGTATTCAACTGATCCATCATCACGGACAGCTCTTTATAAAAAGATAAATAATAAGCATATATATTCTTCTGTTATGCTGGGTGTCAGACGTGCCACCTAGGGCTGAGTACCGAGGATTATGTTACACCTTCAAGCACAATGAAGATGACATTAAATGTTTTTTTGCTTTTTGCAATGAATCAAAGACAGACTAGAATGTTGGAGCTAGAAGCAGGGTTGAGAGCACATAAGGAAAGTAGAGACATTTAACATCTTCCTGAGATGAAAAATTCAGGACAAAAAAGCTCCTGGCAGAGTCTTCTCTGGGATATCATAACAACTCCTGTATTCCCCAGTTAACCTGGACAACATTGACTGTAAATTTTTTCCAGTATGTGTATTTAAAAAAAAAAAAAATCTGACAAACAAACCTATGCAAAATACAGACTGAAAACTCAGCTGTCCTAATCAAAGCTACAGAACCTCCATAAGTATGTATTACAATGCAAATTTAAGAGAACAGAGACAGGCATATTTAATCCATTTTTATGTAAAACCAAATGAGATATTTCCTAAGGAATCCTGTGTGGAAAACATCCTAGCTCTGTGAAGGTAATGCATGCACTTGCTCCTAATTTTTCCCTACCTGATTTTTGGTTGTGTTGCCTCTGCTGAATGTCTGCTTCCCTGTGTACCTCTAATACATTCTTCAAGGTAACTGGCTCAGTTCATATCATCTTAAAATAGATAACTAAAATAGGCCAAATTAAATGGAAGGTTAAACTATCAACTCAGATGGGGATTCTATACTGTAGGATAGTAGAGCTCAGTGAGGTGAATCCCACCTTTGGTGTACTATTTTTGGGATGTTCTATAGCTTATAAAAGTACATCATTAACAGAGTGCATGTATGTCTCTATGTGCAGTGAAGGACTCTTGAATCAATTTCATTGATGTTCATCTCCTTAAATAAAAAAGAAAAATTTACATTATAAAATAAGAGAAAAAATGGGCACATATATAATCAAAGAAGATAAATTTTTTAAAAAAGTAAAATTCCTTTACTTCAAAACTAAATTTTGGAGTGGTAAGTTATTCAGTGCTATTTTAACAACCTATCAGACATATTCTCTAGAAATTTCAAACTACTTCCACAGCTTACACTAGTTCTGAAAGAATGCTTTAATGATTACGTGAGAAGACTTGAGGTTTTTTTATATATATAAACCATAACTTTCTATATGACCATAACTATATATAACACCAACTTTCAAGTAAATTAAGAGATTAAAAATATTATCTAGGAGTCCCAGTTGAAGTTTTTGCAGCTCAGTTTCCAAGAACAACAAAAGATATCAGGGGAAAAAAAAGACTATATTTCTCTTGCACTAACTTATATAACACAAGCCTAGTGAGAAAAGATTTTTAATGTTCATTTTTAGAAAGTAATTGGCTAGATGAGTGTAAAATCTAATCTGCAGTAGGTATAAAGAAATGTAGGACTTTTCTTTATTGGAAAGGAAAACTCAGCAGTCTTCCTTTGGTATTCAAAATGCTGTGAAGAAAGCAGGACTAATCAGCGAGATGCCTGCTTTTTTATATTGGGTTGCTATGTGAATAAGCTCAATAATATCTTATATGTTCTTTTCTGGAAGTCAAAGAGGGTGAATGTCTAGCTACAAATGTTTTCTAAATACATAGATACTGTGGCTATCAGAAAGATGGTTTTCACTATTCTTGAGCAGTCTATCTGTGGAGATATTTGTTCTACTTATTTCAATGTTTTAATTCACTGGAAATCATTTTCTATTTTATAAAGAACTGAATAATAGCTAAATAATCATTTCATCATATGTATTTAATGCTCAGGAAGAGGTATGTATCAACACAATTTTAATTGGATAATAGAATACAAGATAAATCATCATGTACAATTACCAGTAACAGTATAAGAACAGCAGATATGGATTGGATAGGAAAGCTGAAAATCATAAATTCATCAATTATGTTGTTACTGTGCAATTTTGAGTCTACTCCTCTATAGAAGGAAATATCCCTTCACTACAATTCCTTCCTAACTTCTCTACTTTTATCTCGGTTTGAAAAGGTCTAATCCATCTGTCCATTTTACATGATAAAAGGGCAGCAGTTAAGGCTCTCACAGATGAGCAGCTAAACTGGGTGGGGGGATAGGGGGAAGGGAAGAGGGAATGGGTGTGAGGGGAGGGGAGAGGGAATAAAAAACAAAAGAGAGAGAAACGCAGTATTTACCATAAAGATCCTTCTTTTTACTGAATGTTTTCCAAAATTTCCCAGAAACAGTAATTATGTACTTTGTGAAGTCTCCTGAGAACTGAAGTAAATATTTTGCTAAAGATTTGTATGAACACTTTGTTCTACTGCATGTTCTTTCTGTAGACCATATGCATTAGAAATAACATAGATCAAATGAGGCAAAAAATTTCTGCAAACAAAGGCTTCAATAAAACATTTTTAAAATATTGTTATTTAAGACAGTAATAATTGTCTATCTGTATAACGATTGTTAATGTTAAAGGAAAGTACCATGCTTATCTTTTGCCTCTTTCTAGATAAATAAAGAAAATACAAATATCTAATCTGGTATTCTTAGACTAGCTGAAAAAAAAAAAAAGTATTAAACATAATTTGAGAAGCATATAGTCCTTTCTGCAGAATAACTTTTTAGTTGTGAAATTTCAGATTATTTGACAGAATGTCTGACTTTCTTGGAGTCCTGCTGGTTGTCTTTGAGAAATATATGAATAGTAATTTACAAGAAAATAAAAATTACTAGAATGGATGTGAATAAGTGCAAAAGAGGTGTAGGTACAGTGAAAGGACACACTCTACAGGAAGGAAATCCTCAACATAATGCCGAAAAAGTAATTAAAACTTGACTACATAAACACGTTAACACATTACTTTAGGTCAGTAATGTTTCTCAACATCTCTTAACAAAATTATGACTATATTTTTGTGTTCTTCTATCAGCTAGATAAATCAAGTATCATATTACCTCTTAGAAATGTATTAAGATTTATACAAAATTTATTCTTCTTAATACTTATTACTTCTTAATTATTACTTCTTAATACTATTCTTAAATAGTATTCTATATATTGAGCTTCCCAAAGCAAAGACAGAAAATGAGTCACCAGGTTTCTTTGTTCTTATCACACCAAAAATTTCCACCTAGCAATACAGCATCCTAATCTCTAGATTATAGGATGTAAGAATGAGGAACCCCTCATTTCCTGCGTTGAATGGGATAAATGGTGAAAAAAAAATCAAGAATTTCTCTGGTTGAAGACTTGAATGCAAGCTTACATTCAGGTGGTTCTTCAGCTCCTACTGTATGACAAGGCTTTCATTTTATGCAAAAGAGGCATTGAGTTAAATTCAAACCAAATCCTGCCTGTACATATGTAGAATACAGAATGTTTGAAGAATGCCATCTCCTTTCTCCAGGAACAAAGTTCTCCTAGTTACTTCTCTTTCTCCTAATGTATTTTCTTTCTTGGTGTTGAATCTGAGACACTTTGTATGTAGTGTATTTAACAACAAGGTATGTATCAAAGGACCTATGGACATATGGATCCTGCTTATTTAACTTATATATTCACGCAGTCAAGTTTAAACCGGTCACGTGGATAAGAGCCACCTGGTTGTTATTGAATGACCAATTTTCTAACATAGATAAAAGTATTTTAGATCTTAAACTAGAAATCTTGCTCCTGTCTTTCCACAAATAAGTAAGTGTCCTTTGATTAGATACTCCTTAAGAAGAAAAAAAATTGAACTCGTATTTTCTCTTTGTAAGGTTCATGATAGGTAACTCGAGTTTGAGCACTGAAAGACAAAAGAGTTAAAGACCTATAATATATATCATTTAAAGATTCATATGAATGATTGCATAATATTTTACTAGTCCTCAAAATGACTCATTGGTCCACGTTATTAGGACAGCTTGATATGAAATAACTTTACTGAAGTAATCTTTTAATTCACACTGTGGGATTAAAATGACAAACTGAACAGTTGCTCTTTCATCTTGAAAGGCTTGTTATGGTGAAACATCCTATGCAATCATTGAAATACCTAGAGGTCAGCTAAACCAAATCCCAAAGGCATAGGACTTGCCTAAGTAATTCATGCTTCAAATGATTTAGGAAATACATCTGTTCAGATTTCTGCTGTCATGTCAGCCATATGTTATGATCTGAAAGAAGTCTGGTTAATTACCAGCCATAAAGAGGATACTTCAATCTGTGGAAGAGGTATGCAACAGAAAATTAAAAAAAAATTACAACACCCCCCTCTCCAAATAGTTACTATTCATTCCACCTGAAAAAGAAAAATCCAATTGATGATTATTTTATTCTCAAGGATTATGTAAGTGGATCTTCTGTGAAATTAAATTTATCTTTGGGTTTGTATATTTGAGCTAAAAGTTAATGTTATTCTAATCTCTCTTCTTCTGTAGAAAGTCTGGTGAATAAGATTCTGTTTACATTCATATTTACAAATACATCTTAAGTAAACTGGCTTTGGCTGAATGTTGGAAAACCATATTGATGAAGAGTGTGATGTTAAACCTCCCCTTTGAAGACAGAATGTGAAATCAATGTCTTACCTCAAAACTTAATGTCAGGCAGAGAGCTGTCTTCAATTAGAAATCACTCAGAGGAAACAAATGTTAAAAACCAAACAAATGGGTGGAGAATCTGCTGTAAGAAGTCTGCACTTTGCCACCTCTCGTTTCTTATTTCGTTTACAATTACCTGTATTTGGCAAATTCTGCTTCGTTACAGAAGATACTTAGATGTTTGGGACGTGCTTCAGCGTGCCTTACCCAGTGATAAAGAGATGGAAATATGTTTTGTGGGTTGTTGAATTGTTATTTTTCAACATTTCTAAGGGTTTAATTATTATTAATGAACACTTCTGTTGCAAACATGTATGTTTCAAAATAAGCTTAATATTATGAAATGGTTGCTTGTAGGAGACTGGAAGAATGGCTAACTTGCTCAAAACAAGCAGGTGGAAAGTGTGTGTGTGGGGGTATTTCAGGGTGATTTCTGCATAGGTGGGACAGTGCACTGCTCCACATTCTGCCTCATGGAGCCTCTGGTCTGGTCCCAAAACAGCTGCTGAGCATGTGGCACACTGAAAACCACAATATAGTGCCAGCCTACCTCATGTCTCCTGAGGGGAATATTAAATTGCAGGCACCCACCTGAGGGAGGGCCCCAAGACACCAGAACAGGTAAAAAGACAGCGATACAAGTGTTGGGCAGTGCACGCCACTGCCTTGGATTTAAAAGCAACTGAGACCATGCTGGATCTGAAGGAGTGACTATACATAAATATCTTTGTCTGTCTCTTTCTTCTCCTAACTTCCTCTTCTTGACGTATCTTGTAACCAGACTAAAAGATTTCAGTCAATGCCTTAGTAAGTGCCTTGTTGTGTCTGGACAACTTAAAGTTGGATAAGTTTGCTAAGATAAAGTTTGGTAAGTGCCTTACTTTGTCTGGTTGTTGCTTTAAGATTTGCCAAGTACCTTATTCTATCTTAATGTTCTAAAGTTTACAAGTAAAAGATTGTTATTCAATGTCCTGAGAATTTTGCTGTTTCTCCCATGCACTGCCAGAGTCAATCTAATTACCTTTCCCTTAAACTCACCAAGTGAGCTGGGGCTTAGCATTATTGTACTTGTTTTTTCTAAATAATATAAGAATTTCTTTTTGGGTAAAACAGGCTGAGTATTTTAAATTTTCATTGGTACCACACCTTGTTTTAAGTGAAATCTGCTGTAGAAATAAAACATAACTTTTTTTTGTTTTATTCTTTACAACATGAAGTATTTTGGAAAATAAAACATGTGAGAGATAATGGTCTTCAATTAGTCAATTTTTTAAGATATTGATTGTTGAAGGAATAATTATTTATATCACAATACCAAGCAAATTTGTTCTAAATACAAACCATTTCAAATGTCACAGCCAATATTTTATATTTCATGGTCAAATCCCTGTGCAACAGCGATGCAGTAGACACAGAAATGTATGTTTATAAACCTGCTCATTCCTCTTATAAGATGACATTTATCATTCCAGTCAGCTATTATTCTGAGGGAAGCTGGGGTGGGCAGAAAGCTGTGATCCAAAAGCAGAAGAGCCTCAGGTTCTGTACCCTTCCAGTTCATGCATGTCTGCTGTGTGGTGTAATTGAACGTTAAACTATCCTCAGGGATCCTTAATGCATTACAGGACGTGAATGACTTTGCTTGTTGTTACTAAACTGGACCTTTTCTGAGAATTATCATTGCTGTGCTTTACCAGTGTGGTATTTTTGCTATCTATTCCACACTCACTCATCTCCTTCTCCTTCAGGATATGGAACATGTTAACATCACTTTTTAATTTTTTTTCCTCTTTTTAATGTTGAAAAGAATGCATGTTATTTCTGTGTAACCATCAGCGTTTTCTAAAAGACCATTTCTCTTCAATTATTAACTCATCTCTAAGTGGGGAGAGAATATACATAATTTCTCACTGGTATGTAATACATTAATATGATAATTATATTTTTAAATTGTCTGTTATTATATTTCTATCACAATCACAAGATTCTCGCTCTGAAGTTTTCATATGAAGATTAAAATCTTTTTCTGCTAAAGTAAGTTATCTTCCCCTTAACAAACAATTTGCATGCAGTACATACTGTAGGACGCATGTACACTGCACTATTTTATGAGAATCATTTGAGAGAATGATAATTTTCTCATCCTTTTATTAACATAATACATGTCATGTCCTCTTTCTCAGGCATGATAATAAAAGGATTTCTGCTTTTTGGTTTTAGGTGTTCCACTGCAGAATGAGTTGCAGTTCGTGATGTTGCATAATTGTATTTACCCATCAGCAGGAAATTCAGTCAAGTCATCTTTGTTTAGTATTTATGTTTTGAGTTTTCTCCCATTTTGTGCATATGAAAAGTGTCTGTCTCTTTAAGATTTCATCTTTTCTCTTCAGGGAGAGATTTTTGAAAGCACCTTACAAAATGCGCATGCCTGCTTGATAACACGCAAGAATCCATTATTGTAGACAGAAGGCTGGAGGTCAGATATGCAATTTCACATGCTTTGCCTGAGCCAAGACTTTGGTTGCTCAGTAGTAGATTATTACAAGCCAAATATTGTCCCTGTTGGAATCATTGATAGAACTGAATTGACCCTTTCAATAGAATTAGCCTTTCTAATGATCAGATCTGAAAAAAAACCCCACTCATATATATGTATATTCTTAATTATATATACACAAACACATTTACACTTATGGGGAGATGCTTACCAGCATCTGTTCTTGCTCAGCTCCAGAAGGGATGGGAGAGTTGACTCCCATGCAGAGTATGTTAATTCTTGTCTCAGATTTACATATTCATTAATTAGATTTATTTTACAGACATGTTCCCAGATACTTTAAAATAGATATTTTAATTCTTTCACTAGGTTTTTCACTAGACACTCGCACTTTCAAAATTGTTTCATCATTCTAAATAATCTCTTTATTCAATCTCTGAATAACTATTCTAATTATTTTAAGATACTTTCTTAAGAGGAAAAGAAACATGCTGTCTCTCACTAACTCTTCACAACAGACAAGCTGTTGTAAAGAAAATATAATTTCCTTCTTCCTCATACTTTCTTTTGGTTATATTTGTGCCAAGACTTTGCAGTGCTCTCTGGTGCCTTTTTCAAATCTTTCTGTGGACATTTGACCATTCATTTTCTAAAGATTTTTAAAATTTTTTATTTCCATTTTCTTCTTCCTTACTAACATTATATTCCCTTAATGATGTTCAAGGTAAACTAGAAATCTTCTGTGCTTCCATGGATTTTAATTTCACCAGTGTTGGAACTGTTCTGCCATTATCATTTTACTACCTATATCCCCCATATTTTTCTATGCAAACAGCATTGCTGCTGAATTTCAGCTCCTTTAAAATCCACCAGTTCCTTAGGGCAGTATCAAAGAAGACTGTATGTATGCTCAGACACTTCCTTCTCATAACATAAGAGAATCAAAACATAAAGCTACTGACAATGTATCAGAGCAATCCTGCAACTTGTCCTACTGGGGAAAAGTATCCTCTGGAATATTTTTATGGATGCTTATGAAAACAAGGAGTGAGGTAACCAGATTTATTCCTTTTTTTTCTTGTGAATAAATCCTATTTCTAACATATCTCATGAGTAGAGAAAGCATAAAAGTAAAACATTAACAGAAATAATGTCAAGTTCATTCTAGCCTGAGGCAACCACAACTGAAACCAACTCTTCAAAGAACAAGAAAAAAAAAAAAGTAGCCTAGTATCAGCTTTGTCTGTAAATCAGTTTCTCTCTTCAATAAAAAGTATACAAAATTGTATAAATAAACCAAAATCTAAAGATGCCTTTTATTTTTTTCTGCTAATTCCCATTATACAAAATTATGTCAAAGATTCTGAAAATAATTTGATTGTGTATGTATTTTTAGCATGAAAATTATACTCATTAATCTTCTAGAGATACTAGCAGTAATTGGTGTACATCTTTATTTTTCTTATGATAGCAAAGCAGTATCTTTATTACTTTATTTCTTGTGTATTAGATAACTTTAGAAATTTTCTTGCTGCTGCAGTCAAAATGAGTGTCTTCAAAAAATGGGGAAGGTGTCTGTAAATTTTTTTTATTGCATAGTCCATTTCCTTAGTAAGGATGTTGTGAAAAACTAATTAAGGAAGGAGAAAAAAATGAAAGAAGGAAACTAAGGAAACTAACTGTTAGAGAAAACAACCCAGCAATTAGATGCTATTTATTCTGTTTTAATTCAGCAGGTAAAATGTGGGAAATAAACCTGATGAAAATTCCAAGAATATTGATTTTATTTTATTTTTTTTTTTTTAATTTCTGGGAAAATTTGAGGAGGAAAACATTAAGTGGCAACTTTTGATTAACCTCTCACACAAACATCAAGAGGAAAACAGAAAAGTTTTAACGTTTATTTAACAGTTATTATCTCTTTGGCCAGGTGGTCACATTTTCCCTGGATGGTTCTGCAGCATTTAACTGGCGATCTGAGGTAAATTTATGATTTCTGCATATGTACCATGCCTACCATCATTTCTACTGAGCTCAGGAAGGCAAGAATATCAAAAAGAGTAAAAATATCTGGTCAACAATAATTAAAAAAAACCCCAAAACAATAGTAATATAAAGACAAAAATTGAAAAAAACCAACAAAATTAAAAAATACTGACAGCGACACAGAAGAAAATTATCTGGTTGAGATCAGATAGGTAATAAAATGTAGAGTGACACCATCACCATGCTATAGCAATGTTTATTAAAAATTCAGCACTGTCTAACTTGAACGATTTCAAAGTTAACATAAAGCAAATGAGATGACTCGAAGTATTATAAGCTTTTCCCTAACTATCCCAGACACTGTTTGTTTTAATTAAAAGTTGAAAAGGGCTCTTTAGCTCACAGTGTTGCTAGAATTAGCATGTAGACAGGACCAACAGACAATATTTACTGAGTCTCTTTTTTTTAGAATGGGTAAAAAAATACGATTTGCTCTACTTTTTCCTTATCATTTCAGCAACACACAAGGATCTGTGATTACGAGCAGGCAAAGATTCATTCTTAAAGGCAGGAGAATAAATAAATGGTGAACTTCTTGATTATGACAGTCTTCTAAACAATATTGTGCTTTGTAATTTTTTTTTCAAATATTAGTCAGCTAACACTGAGCTCAGATTTATAAGACAGAATTGAGCTAATCCAAAAAGGATATTATATAAGATAGGGCTTTCATAAACAAAACCTGTTTTAATTTCATAAAATGAGACTTCCAAACAAAAATATATCCAAGCCTCAGTGTACCTACCTATTGCAGTTTTTTTTTCTCACTTCCGATATAGCACCTGATATGAAATATCACTAGAAAGGTAATACATTACCTTAAATGGACAAATCCCTTATCCAGTAAAATGATCTAAATACCTAACACTATTTCAACATTTCTGGTTTTGTTCCTTTCTTGGTGGCATCAGTAGCTATTAAAAGATGGTTGTTAGGCTTAATTACTCTCCTAAAGAAAGATTATCTTATTGTTTAAGTAAACTTTGAAGGATTCCATCACATCAATTTCATGTGCACCCTTGACTGTCTTATGTGTCATAGCAAAATAGAAATGGCCTTGAGATCTTAGCATTCACAGCAGAAAGGAGTCTGCCATCACCTGATCTGATGAATGCTCTTCACAGCTGAGGCTATTCTACAGCAATATTGGTGACATGGTAGATTACTTATCTGCAGAACTGCTCACTATTAGTATGACTATGTTTATCCTCTGTCCTATGAGTTCTGATTTTAACTGAAAGGTTCTGTCTTCTTGATTAATTCACCAGTATTTAGTTGTGGGGCTTTTTTTTTGGTTTTGTTGTTGTTTTTTTTTTGTTTTTTTCCTTTTGAAACTAAATAGCTGGACTTCAAGTTCTAAAACAACTTGTTGTTTACAGTGTCCTGTGCGTGCTTAAAAATTGTTTATTTGTTCTGCTGTATTAGGACTTCGTAAAAATAGATGATTCTAAAAAATGCAGACTTCTACTATGCTCAGTGCATGTTTATTTAACTGATGGTACACTATACTCAAAGTCTAAAATATATGTTCTGAAATAGTTTGCTATCCTATCCTCCATGTTTTTCCACTTCTTTCCTTCTTTAGGTAAAACAAATTGAAACTTGCTTAGAACATAATAATGTTTCTTTTTGTGTGTGTGTGTGTGTTAAAAGGACTAAAAATAATATATTTCATTCGGAAATGTCAGCAAATACTTTGTAGTCATACAAATAACTGCAAAACATGTTCATGCAAAATGCTACCCTGCCCTCAAAGTCAAAAGCAGCAGGAAAAGGGCCATGGCCAGCTGTCTTGGGAGTCCACCATTGCCAAGAACAATGACAGCATTACGATGAACCATTATGTTATCCTTGAATACACAACTGATCGGTTTGGAGACCTTATGAGATGCAACCTTCAGTGTACTCCAGTGGACTGGTACTCTGAGAGCAACTAGCCTGATTATTTCACTTGGGGCCAGGCAAACACTCTGAGTTCTGTCTAAAATAACTTTTTTGGTTAACTTGAAATTTCTGGTCTGATGATTTGCTAGCCTGGTACTAGGAACAGAAAAAGGTCTCCATCTTTGGCTCTAAAGAAGTGGATAAACATGGAGGATGGGAAAACTAACTATTTCAGAACATAAAGTTCTGGCTTTGAGTATAGGGTACTGCCAGATTAATAAACATGCTATATGAGGGGAAAAAAAATCCCCAAACATACTGCCATGTATCAAGAGCTACATTTTTACAACATTCTCTGTTGTAAACTTGTAAGACCCCAGTTGTTTTTCCTACTTTGCATGCAAATGCTATTGAAACATTTTAATATTAATAGATAACATTTTCAAAATTGCTTAAATCTATTGGATTTTCCATTAACTTATTGAGGCAGACTTCAAAAACTCTTCAAAGACTACCTACCAGGATGTTCAGAACAACCTCCAAGATCATTCATGCTGTGGAGGTAAGGGCCTTTTCCCCCACTGCTCAGCAAGTTGAGCAGAGCTTCAGCTGATTACAGGGTCCCTCCATTCTTTTATCAAGGGGAGAGCTGTGCCTGACAGGCTCATCCAGAAATGAACTCCTCACAAGGCACAGGAACAAGCGCCGTCACATCAACACTGGGGTCAGACTGTGGTTCTACAGAGACAAAATAGGGTCCTGGCCTTGAGCAGAGCAGGTGCCCCAGCTGAGATTCATCAGGGACACTGATGTGTGCTGTCCTCAGCACCCCGGCAATTGTGAGATAACTCTTCCTTTTGGATGCTAACTTCTAAGTGAGTTCTACCTGTGACATTGTTCTTGCTGCTTTTCCATCTACCTTAACTATTCTCATCTATATTATTTTGATATGTGGTAAAGCAAAATAAATACTGCACATAATTGGCATTCCATGTGTTATCAGATATTTCTTCCACATAAATGGCACTATTTGCAAAGTTATCTTAAAGCAACCTAGAAAATTTTGGATCTGTTTTGACCCACAACTACTAACTGTTTACCTTTGCTCATAGTAAGTTCTATTGAGCATCAAAAGGGTTTTATTTTGTTATTTAATGTCAAAGGCAGAATGCCATGTATATTCATGCACTTCTCAGAGTGTGTAACAATCCACTGCTAGCATTTAAAGAAAATACTGTCAGTTTGTTGCTTTGTTTTTGTTTCTTCTTCCTTGTACATCTCTATTAAGGCAAACCTATTATTATCATCCCTAACAGATACAGAATCTTTAGTTCAGGTCTTCATTGCATAAAGTACTTACTATTGTATTCCTTTGTCAGCGAGACATTTTTATCAATCCTTGTAAGACTTCAGGCTATATAGAAATGCTGTCTTTGAAATAAGCCTAGCAAAAGATTAAATCAGGGAAAGATCAAATCTCAGTAACATGGGTTTGTCTCTTGTCCATGAACACATATCAAGTTTTGTAATAATGTAAAACCTTTTCTGTAAAAATGTAAAACCCTGTGTAAGCCCTATCCTTAAAAAATATAATTGAAAATAGGAAGAAGAAAAATATATAAATTTAGTTTTCTCTTTCAATACAGAAATACATTTAAATATGTGACTAATCATCATAGCAAAAAAAGCTCCAAATATTGTCTTATAGTAACTAGTGTTGAAATTGATGATTTGGGGGGTTTTGTTGGTTTGGTTTGCTCTGGCTTTGCTTTTGGTGTTTCATTGTTTGGAGATCTTTGTCTAGTGTAATTTTTAATCTTTTTTTTAATGGTATGCCTTAATTTTTCTTTCACTTTTCAAATTGGTAGAGACAGTTTAATTCATGTTCACCCAAAATCCATCAGCAAATGGTCAAATACATATTACATAATTTAATTTGAAACAGATTTCAAAGCATTAACGAATTTGGTTTTCCTTGATCATTATTGGGGTAAAAACTCAAACAGGTAAGACGTAACAAGTTTATAACTTTATTAATTTAAAATATCTGGAGAAAAACAGCCAAGAAAAATTTACAGCCTGTGCAGATATGTTCTTCTGTTTTACAAAGCAAGATAATTTTTAAGTTCCGTGTTCTTGACCTTGCATTTTTCCAACATTGTTCATCAGTAGTGCCCGGTTCATTATAATTACTCTTGCTATGATGAGAAAGGAAATAAGAGGTTTTTTGTCAGGTTGGTTTTCACTTAAAATAAAGTTATACTAATAACAAAGTTGTTCTCTTAATTTTTATTTGTATTATTTATCCTTTAATAGGCAGACTTCACTGCTACAAAAGTAGTACTACAACATGTCTTCCATGAATCATGCTTCACCACCTGACAGAACTGGCAGGCATGGCTGAAATATAATTTATTTCACAAAAAAACCAAGAAGTGGAAAATAACAAAAAAAAAAAATAGTTTACTCTCTTCATGAGAACATCTTAGACTCAGCAGGCTATTTGAAACAGCTCTATTACATGTCATGTGTCCTCCCCTCTCCAAGGCAGCATTTCTCAAATTCTCAAAAAAGTTTCACCTTCTTTGTGAAAGGCTATGACAACAGTTGAAGAGGAAAAACTCTCCAAACCCTTTCTAATGACGGAGAAGATTTGTCAAGTGGACATGAACAATTAAGAAGGCACAGAGGACAAAAGGCATGTACTTACGAAGCTCAGAGAAGAAGTGGGGAGTAACAGACCGTTGCAAAGAAAACTGAATTCATCCCAACGCAAAAGGGACTAAAAGGTGGCCTTTATTTCAGATAACCTGCTGTATTAGAAGTGTGGATTTGCCAGTGGTTTAAATGGCCTTCCCTGAATTAACCAAAGAGATTTATCTTCCTGAGCTGGTTATACCAACATGGGGAAAATGCATATGCAGCTCAGCTCAACACAGATTATCAAACAGCCAAATAAAAATCAACTCTGAAAAAAGCAAAGAACTTGAGCTGGCTTCAACCCACAGATTCCTTCTTTGGAATTGGGGATGCTCAACTTGACAATGGTGAGCATATAAAAACTAGGAAAAAAGGAAACATGAAAAAAGTAGAAGCAGAGCCAAGTGACTTGGGAGAGATATAGACAGTTTGCATGCACAAGGAGGGGGTTAGAAAAGCCAAAACCCATGAGAAGTTGAGCCTGGAAAGGAGTGTGAAAGGCGATAAGAGCTTTTGCAAGTAAATGAGTAGAAAAAGGAAGACTAGAGAAAATACGGACCTGCTACTAAATGGGATGAGGGCTCTGGTGACAAAGACAATAGGAAGTGCCAAAGTACTCACTGCCTTCTTTGCCTTGGTCTTTGCTGATAAAATTCATCTTTGCTCTAGAAAATTCTGAAGCAATGAAAATATTTCTTCTCAGTAGAGAAGCATCAGCTGGGGGACATTTCAACAGACTGGATGTGCACAAATCCAGGAGACCTGCTTTTGGGCACTCAGGGGTGCCGAGGCAGCTGGCCAATGTCATAGGCCATGATGCATAAGAGTATGTTGAGACTGTCTGCTTCACTGAGATTATCCAATCAAGCACCTTTCAATGCAAAGGGAATAATAAGTAAAGGGAGAAGCAAAACCACAGAGAGATAGAAAGCTGAAAGATAAGGGATAATGTGGACAATGTAAAAGGCCAAAAGTCTCCACCCACTAATTGATGAGCTGTAAAGAAACTGCAAACTCAGCTATGGAGAAGTCAAAGGTGACTTTGCAATTAATAAAAATGATGGAAGGAAAAAAAAAGGGACATGAGGATTGATGGGGGAAGCTGCTGGCCTGTGAAGAACTTAAAAGAGAATGTTTAGATGCACAGGACTGGGGAAGAAGCAAATTGGGGAAAAGGCAAAAAGGGGTATAAAATTTGCCAGTCACACTGTAGCCAGTCGATTTTTCTTTTAGCCTTCCACATAATCACTGCAGTTTTTCCTGTCTTCTTATTAAATCTTTTCTTAGCTATCTGTCTGTGTAATCTCATTCTCTACTTGATGTGTGTGGGAGTGCCTTTAGGACTAACTGCTAGCCACGTGGGAGACCAGTGTGAGTGGATATGGAACACCAACAGGTGTCAGCCAGGGAATGTAGGTGACCCTCGGCCTGCGGTGCCAGCAACTGGAACAAGGTGATTCTCAACATCTGTAGTTGAAGTCAAAGCATTCCTGGGCATGTCATTGTTGCATTAAGGGCATGGAAATTTGGCAGAAGATAAACCCTGTTGCTAGTCCTAGGAGATCAGAGGGGCTGGCTGTGGCTGGGCTTAATTCTGATTATAGCCAATTCAGCAATGTAAGTCTGGTCATGTTCAATAAGAAATTCCATGAGCAAAGATTCACAAATAGTGCATTTTCAACACTATAGGTCTGGTAGCATTCAATATGTACTTATGTGATCTCAGATTGAATAGTGGTGATGAACAGTGTGATTTGCCAAGCCAATACTATAGGTCTGCCTGAGTTCAATAAGAATTTATACATCCAGAGTAATGCATAGCACAGTTTATTGAAGAAACAAGGAAGCAGGTTCAGTATTGCCAGTGATAAATGCACTAACTACAGAGTATTAATACATGTTGTAACAGAAGGTATATTAACAGAGATCTATTAACTCTGTAGGTGCCCCTGGACTGTATTGTCAACTACTGGAATGAGTGGAGGTCTCAGGCTGAGCTACTGAGAGGGACCAGGATGAGCAAGGCGAGTGAGGTGCTCTGTTACTGCAGCTGGAATAAGACCATGGGTAAAAGCCCATGGGCCTGGTGCTGACTGATAGGGGAAGACATCTGTACCTTCCCCACACCTGGCGTACATTGGGTGTGCATGTTATCTGGCAGCTATCTTCAAGCTGAAGCAGCCAGTAAGAAGTGTGGGGGGGCTGGGTCCAGCATGGGGTACCAGAAGGGCAAGGTTTCATGTTGGTGTGTCAGGGGGACTTGCAAATGTAAAGTGCGTGTGTGGCAAGCATGCGAGTGCTGTTTATTCCCAGAGAGCATCAGGCTGGACCAGTTGGCAGGTAGGGAACCTGTGCAGTAGTTAAGAGGACCCATGATTCAGGCAGGGGTGTTGGGCAGGCAGAGAGGTTTATTGATGTTTGAGGGAACTGTGAATGGGTATGTGCTTAATGAGGACAATGAAAACTCTGTTCACTGTGGTGAACAGATTTTCTATGCACATTCTTTCCATAACAAAGAACAACGGATCTTTGATAAAAAGTGGAGATGCTATTTTGTCCTGCTTACTGAAGCAGATTTTTCTTCCAGTGATCAACATTGATACAGTGCCTTGAGGGGAAGCCGTGTGAGGAGCAGCTGAGGTCACTTGCTCTTTTCAGTCTGGAGGAGACTTGGGACAGACCTCATTGCAGTCTGCAACTTCCTCATGAGGAGGAGGGGCAGACATTGATCACTTCTCTGTGGTGCCTAGTGACAGGACACAAGGGAATGGCCTGAAGCTGTGTTAGGGTAGGTTTAACTTCGGTAATAGAAAAATGTTCTTCACCCAGAGAGTTGTTGAGAACTGGAATGGGATCCCCAGGGAAGTGGTTACAGCACCAGCCTGACAGAGTTCAAGAAGCATTTGGACAATGCTCTCAGGCACATGGTGTGACTCTTGGGAATGATGCTGTGCGGGACCAGGAGTTGGACTTGATGATCCTCGTGGGTCCCTTCCAACTCAACATATTCTGTGATTCTGTGATCTTGATCTTGTGCCCTGGTTTCACATGGAACAGAGTTAATTTTCCTCCTAGTAGCTGGTACAGTGCTGTGTTTTGGATTTAGGGTGAGAATAATGTTGATAACATACTAGTGTTTTAATTGTTGCTGAGCTGGGCTTATCCTAAGTCAAGGACTTTGCAGTTTCCCATGCCTTGCCACTGAGCAATTGCAGAAGAAGCTGGAGGGGGAACATGCACAGGACAGCTCACCTGAACTGGTCATAGGTATATTCCATACCACAGAATGTGGTGCTCAGTATATAAACAGAGGAAGTTGGGCAGGTGTCACTGATCACTGCTTGGAGACAAGCTGGGCATTGGTCAGCAGGTGGTGAGCAATTGTATCATGCCTCACTTGGTTTTCTTGGGTTTTATTCTTCTCTCTCTTTCCTTTTCATTACTAAGATTACTATTGATTTTGTTGTTATTATTGGCATTATTAATATTATTTTTATTTTGTTTCAATTATTAAACTGTTCTTATACAAACTCACAATATTTACTACTTTTTCCCCTCATTCCCGATTCAAAGACAAACAAGATAGTGTATCCTTGCAGCAAAGACAGTGAATGCTATCCTGAGCTGCATTAAGGAAGGTGCTGCCAGTATATAAGGAGGGGAATCTCTACCCTGTGGTAACTGAGCACTGGCACAGGTTTCACAGAGAGGTTGTGAAATGTCTCTCCTTGGAGATACTCAAAAGCCACCTGCATATGCTCCTGAACAACTGGATCTAGGTGTCCTTGTTCCAGCAGTGTGCTTGGACCAAATGATCTCTAGAGGTCCCTCTGAACCTCAACCATTCTGTAGTTCTGTGAGTCCAAAATCTTTGGGTTTGACTACATTAAAAAACAGATATTATATAAATACAAGCCATTACATTTATATACAAACGAACATGTAATTAATTTATGGAATATTTAAATGTAATATAACATAAAGACAGCATTTTTTTTCCCTCTTCTTATCATACTGTATTGACAAAGCCAGAAACAATTGCAATAATTCAATAATAGCATAGGATGAAGTAACTCACTTTCATGTCAACCTCTAGAAAGCAGGTCTTGTGATACCTAAACATGTTAAAGGAATTTGGGTTTATTTCTGCATAAGTTTGAACACATGAACCATGGTTTTGGAACTCTTCTCAGTTCTACCACCTTCTCAAGTTAACAGCTCTGAACTGAGCAGACTATAGTGGGTTTCTGAGGGTGTTCATGCAATCCAAAGACAAGTAATCTGACATTTAACTTCAGAGGATATATACGGGAAAAAATTAATGTAAAAGAAACTAACTTCATTTACTCTATACTAAGTATTTATGTTTCAGAATGAGATACTGTTGTCTCTCTCACTGATGTGGAACCTACCCCAAAAGAATAGTTTCAAATCCAATACTTTCAAAAGGAAGATGATATGTTAACCGCACAAAAGATTTGTTCACTTTTTAAAACATAAAAATTTCTTTCTACTCATATGTAGCACACTGGCTGTCTCACCATAACTAAGATGCCATTTGTAATTGGTGTCCATTTGCTATACTGATTCAATAACCTTGCATATATTAACAGGTTTAAATTTTTTCCCTTTAAATTAATAGGTTTTTTTTTCCAGCTAATCCCAAATTTCTAAATAAGTCAAAAATTCAGAACTGGATTACATGACTGTTGCTTCTGTTGTTTGCATTCTCTCACATTCCATGCTGTAAAAAGATTAGTTATGCATGTTTTTGTTACTGTTAAGTTACTTATTCTCACCAGTTTTAACTGTTTTGGAAGGGAGATCATATTTTTCAGTATAAATGTGATGTGACGTTTATACTGGTATTCTGAATGCTAATTCAAAACTTCAACACTTTTAGCCAGATGTTCATTCTTCAAACCAAAAATAATAAAAAAAAAGAAATCAGGAAAAAAAAAAATTCTGATGCTCAAATATCTTCAGGTTTGGTGAGCTGGAGTAGAAGTTGCAAGGACATAACAATAGAATTGAGAAAACATAGGTAAACTGTGTATTTGAAACCTATCAATATCTCGAAAAGAATTGAATTAGTCCTGAAGTGAAATTTCATTCGGAAAAATTGTGTATACTACCTCATTACAGATCTCCTCCTCGGATGAAGCAATCGGCTTTCTTTGAGCCTGAATCTGGTTGTAGTTTTGGGTATTACTTTCTCCTTCAACCACTCTGTACATTTCATGAGTCAGACTTGATTTACTCTGGCTTTCACAGCCCCCCACCACACTGCACACTCAGACTATGGACCAGTGACACACTGCTGTGGCATGCAACAAATAGCTGTGCCATCACCCCATGAAATCACTGCTGTGAGAAACTCAGACATGATTCTCAGAGTATTTTAAGCTCTTAGAACTGAAAATCTCTCAGAGAAGACCTAAACAGGATGATATTCAGGGTGCACAATCTACTCTGAAAATCTTGGCCGGTCAACCAAGAATAGCTTTGTGACATAGTTTTCCTCAAGAATGTGAATGTAGGCTCTGCTCCTGTCTCTCTATTGCAGTCCTTCTTATGGCCAAGAGACAGCCTTCTAACCAAGGATGAATCGTTTTTAAACATGAGATCACTCTCTTCTTAAGCATTTGTCTCTTTCCTGATTTATTCAGTATACCCGCAGCTTTGATTTGTTGCTCATTCCATACTGTGTGTTCTCACAAGTTGTTTCTCAAGGCACCAGTCTGGCTTTAAGGACTTCCAGAAGGTGATGGTATACAGGGGAAGTAGGCAACTTAAAGTGCAGCATTGTCTCACTTTACACGTTGGCAGATTTAGTCCTGCACTCCTACCAATGTTCAGCATTATGCAATATTGAAATTTTGACCTTCCAGTGAACATCTGTAGCAAGGCTTGTTGATATTAAGTAGTCAGTGCAGAATTACTCATAAGTCAACTTCTTCCCACTTGTCTATGCTTCTAAAAGGCAATTGTAACTTTCAGCATTGTTGCTCACTATCAGCTTTCCTTAAAATTTTTTCCTGTTGTCTTCATTCAATTCTCCTTGTGAACAGTAATCATAGTTTCATCATAATGCATGACTTTGTTTGTTTGCACAAGCTTTAAAAATTTCTCAGAAATATCTCTTTTGACTTTATTGCACTTTATACAGGTAAGAGGACTACTGAAGACTCAGGTCTGATCAGTGCTGGCATGAATTACAGAAGAAAAAAGATGAGGTAGCAGTTTAGATTTTCTCTATTTAATGTTGGTTAAAAAAAGACAAAGGACTTTCTTCCCCAAAATAACACCTATTTGAGGCATATTTATTAAAATATTTTCTTTCTTTTTTCAGAAATAAATATGTATAAATGACTGAATTATATAAATGTCTGCAATCTTATGTGGCAAAACCTGTGATTCATTTAATGCTCAAGCTAAAGAGAACATAAAGATTTCTGTAAGATTCTGTGAAGTGAATGAATCATTAAGAATAGAATGTGTCATTTAGCTCATTTTAAACTTAGTGATGTTATTACATAGAATGTCTCATCTTTAGATCATAATGTCACAACATTTTTTAACATTGATTTTAATGGACACTTCAAAATCTTTTTGAAAATTGTTACACTCACAGTCACCTAAAACCCAAACAGCTTGACTAGAAGCCTCAAAGTATTCTAGAATAATACAGTAAACTAGAAAAAAAAAACCCAAACAATAAAAATGTAGCAAATCAAATTTGCATTAAAAAATTAACTAAAAATCTAAGTCAATTATCTATGATAGAAAGACATTTTCAAAAACAAAGCTATAAAATTGTTTTAATTTCTAAATATAAAACCAAGTTCATCCCTATCAAGATTTCCTTTGACTTCCATTGCTCCATTGGAGGTATTTTCTTCCACTGTTTATATACAGACTGTCTTCAACAGTAGCTTTGTTTGCCATTTGCTGGTTCCCCCTAGAAATGGGTGAATGCATTTTCATCATGACTAATCTATCCATGAACACAAACAACATTTCTCCTGTAAGATTCTGAAGTGCCTCTTCTATATATTTCATATTAATGACATCTTTTCTTCTCAGATTAACAGATTTTTTTTTTTTTTTTTTAATTAAAGAGAAGTTTGATATAGGCAAAGTAACTGCTGGAAGAAACAGGACTCAGCAAATATTTGACCTGAAGGAGTAGTTCCCATCTTGTAAATCAAGGTGTTCATCTTGACCATTTGTAAATTTCACGATAGACATAAACCCACTTTTATTTTCTTATTGTACACAAAACTCATCAGAAGAAAAACTAGACCAAGGAAGGGAGAGAGAGAGGGTTCACAACAAGACATCATTTGGTCTGCTTTATTATGAGACTAGGACTATTGGTCATAGCACAGAATGTACACAGAATGTAGTTTAAATGTAGCCTTATTAAAATTCCTTTAACTGTTAAGAATTAAAAATAAGCAGTTAATTTCTTTGCAAAAAGTTCTTTAATTTCAGTGTGGTTTCATCTGAAATGTAGGCCTAAAGCCTCAAAAAAAGTAATCTCCCATTTAAGAATTTTTTTGTCTATTACAAAAGAAACTTACTGCAATATTCCAAATTAGAAATGCATTAAGTATAGAGAATGACATTTCTGAAGAACTCACAAAACTACTTAATTTTTTTGTATGTAATTAAAGAAATGCATAGTTTCAGAGCAAGATGTATGTATTTGCTTTGTCATCTGTATTGTTCCATCACTAATGGATGCACCTGTGTAGCAGCTTTATCTCCTTATTCATTTACTGGCATAGGTTTTTAATAATATGTACTCAGAACACTGAGACTATATGAAACGCAGAAATTATAAGCTAAACTCTAGCCTCTCGGGTTTATACCACTTATGCTAAATGTTGCATCATGAGCACGGAAGGGGAATTCATTCTCTCAGCCTTCCTCTCCCCATTTCATGCTACTGCAATTATTGCACCAATTAGATTCATAGAAGATAATAAGAGATGATGTAGTGAGTTGACCCTGGCTGTATATCAAGTACCCACCCACCTCTCTCACACTCCCCTCCACAGCTGGACAGGGGAGAGAAAATATAACACAGGTTTTGTGGGTTGAGATAAGTACCAGGAGAGATCACCCATCAAACACCATCATGGGCAAAACAGCTTCAACTTAGAGATATGAAGGGAATTTATTAGTAACAAAATAAGAGCAGGATAATGAGAAGTAAAAACAGACATCAAAAACACCTTCCCCCCACCCCTCCCTCCTTCCCAGCTCTACCTCCTCCTCCAGCAGCACAGGGAGATGGGAATGGGGTTATGGTCAGTTCATCAGCTGTTGTACCTGCTGCTGCTCAGGGAGAGTAGTTCCCCTGCTCCAATGTGGGATTCCTCCCACAGGAGACAGTTCTCTATGTACTTCTCCAACATGTGTCCATCTCAGAGCAACAGTTCTCTGTGACCTCCTGCAACATGAGTCTATTCCGAGGACAACAGTACCCCTCATACCTCGGCATTGTGAGTCACTCTTCCACGGAGTGAAGTTCTTTAAGGACAGGCTTCTCTAGTGTCACAAGTCCTACCAGAAAACCTACTCCAGCTTGGGCCTCTCTCTCCACAGGTCTGCAGGCCTCTGCCAGGAGCCTATTCCAGCATGGGCCTCCCACAGGGTCACAGCCCCCTCTCAAGCATCCACCTGCTCTGGCATGGGTTTCTCCCATGGGCTGCAGGTGGAGCTCTGCATCCCCATGGACCTCCATGGGCTGCAGGGGCACAGCTGCCTCACCATGGTCTGCACCACAGGCTGCAGGGGAATCTCTGCTCTGGAACCCGGAGCACCTCCTTCCCCTCCTTCACTGACCTTGGTGCCTGCAGTGCTGTTCCTCTCACACATTCTTACTCCGCTCTTTTCTGGCCACAATTACATCTGTCCAATAACTTTTTCTTTCTTCTTAAATATGTTACCACAGGGGTTACATGACTTCCTGTTGAGCTTTTGATGGGATATCCTTCCTTCTCGGACAAGGGTGAAAGAGCAGAGGAGACTGCTGTCCTGCTAAGTTCTTTATTTCATAGTCTCACAGTTTCTTGAAGGCAGAGTTTGAAGGGGTTATGTGATAAGGCCAAGCAACAACAGCAGCAGCAGCAGGCAAACAGCAAGTAGCAAACAGCTTTTTCTTCTAATTCTAATAATTCTGATTCTAATTCTAATTCTAATTCTAACTCTTTTTTACTTACAGAAGTGTGGATTATATTTGTTAATTGACCAATAAAATTAACACACGATTCTAGGTTTTTTTTCTTAACCTATCCTGGTCTCATTCTAACAGTCGTAAATCTTACCTAACTATTACATAGGTATTACACAGATTTGCATATACAGTTTCTATCAGCTCTTATTGTTTATGTGAACACTCTATCTAAAAAATGTGAACAGTATAGTTCTATCTATATTTTGTCTAAAGTAAAGAAATTCTGTGAAAAGGTAACACTGCTGCAGTAAGAACTGTTTAAGATTTCTTTACTGCAGCTCTTCAATGTTTAAAGCACTTAGCATATATTTCTACTAAAAGTTAAAAATCTATATTTCTATTTCACTCTGGTGTGACTTCATGTAGCTCAGCTTGTCTAAAGGTTTTAATTCAACCCCTGTGCTTTGGCTTCTCTCTGGGCCTGGGTCCAGCAGAGCTTTCACTCCAACAAGTTACCATCATTTTTAGTTGGCCCAGCTTTGGCCAGAAGCACATCCATCTTGGAGCCACCAGGGATTCTGCTGGACATGGTGGAAGCTTCTGGCAGCTTCACACAGAAGCCATCCTATAGCCCCCCTGCTCCCAAAACTTGGCCACACAAACCCAATATAGATGTTAACCTAATCCTAAACTCTCCAGGCTTCTTCATATTCATCGAGGAGCTACAGTCAGTTCAGAGAAACGTCATGCAAGACAAATGGTTTTAAAACAAATAAATTAGGATTCTGCTTGAATTCTCTTTAGTGATTTCAGTCACGAGTGACAATAAAGGACATAAGTATACTGGTGTCCCCAGTCTGTAGCAGTTTTTCGCTAGCATGTACTCCTTGCTAATGCTGAGAAGCAACTAGTAGAATATTTTCTTCATAAAGGTTGAAGAGAATTAAGGTATGAAACTATGGAATAGGAATAACAAGACATCCCATTTTAAGGAAAACTGAGATATCCAAAGTGTTCAATAACAGCAAGAACTTACAATGGAAAACATTTTCATTTTTGGTGCCATTAAAAACAAATCATAGAATTGCTTTTATTTATCTATTTATTTAATAATCTGTTTAGCCTAATTATGCCCATTAAAAAAAGTCTGAATTGTTCTTAATTATAATTGGTTTCAGCAAAATTAATCAGTGGAATATTATCTGGTATCTATAATAGCCATGTTCATTCTAATCACATTAGCCTGTGTTATTTGCTGCATGTTCCAAAACACAAGTTAGTGGAATAAATTTTGTTTACATAAGAGACTGTAGATTAAAGCATTGCTGATCCATGCCTCTTTTTTTTTAAACTCTTTTAATTCTCATTACCAATGGAAACACACAGAACAAACATTTCTTTCTTTATCAAATATAATTAATAAATCACTTTTCTTGGTTTTATTACATTGATTACTAGATATTGTGTCCGAAACTTTAAGCCATTATTCCCTTAGAATTTTTTTTGACATATATTCTTTGGACAAAGTATTGAGTTTATATTTGTGCAACATTTAACCACCTAGCATGTCAGTCCAAAATGAGGCTTGTAGATGCAAAGGTAGTGTAAACATTTACAGTCATTTTATCTCAGTCAGAAGAATAGAATTTATACACACACATATCCAAGGAATGTACACAATTGGAGAAGTTGTTTCCTATCTTTCAATATTAAAATTTATGCCTGTTCTTCATCTGTTTATTTGCAGAAATTAAAGAGCAGAAGTGTAAGGTAAGAAATATTTTAAAACCTCTGATTTGGGGTCCACAGTATTTTTATTTTGTTAAGTAGCAACTTCTGTAAAGATAGCATTATTGATGATGAATACTGACATCATGAGATTGACTTGTCTACACTCTTTTATTTAATCCCTCCCAATCCTCACTGCTAATGTTAAATTTTTTTAACAAATATTTTGTATGAATTCTGATATATTATTTCTAAAAAGCACTGTATGACTAATGATTATTATTGCATCTGTCCATTTATCACCATGCTGTTATTGTATTGCTTGTGCTTACTCTCAATGGTGTGTGAATTTTCCCAAGAATTTTACAACTTTTTCATATGATTCTGACGCTGATTTAGCTATTATTTTAGTTTTAGGAAGACGTAAAAGCATTTAATCATTGTGCCTCTTAAAAGCATGAGATTTACATTTGGATCTACTTTCAATTTCTCTTGGGGTTTGTAGGTGGTGTTCTCAGTCAAAGGCAAAGAATTACCTGACAGTGACTACACCCATATCATACTTCTTCCTCAAGATAAAAAACATCACATGCTTCTGGGTTATTTTTAGACAATTCATAAAAGAAGCTGGTAGGACCCCTTGGCAGACCGGCTTTGGACATCACCTTACATTAAAAAAATAGAAAGGTGAATTGACAGTCAATGCTTTTCAATTATGGTTGACTGAAAGATTACACATTGGCTTTTTATTCAATTTTTAAAACATGCCTGCAGGACTGAGAGATTTTTAGGATCAGTGTGAATGGGAAGAGGAAGACAAGAGCAGCTGTACAAAAAATGTTACTGTCCGAAGATGTCCTGCAAAATCAAGAAGGTCAGTACATAAAAGGGACTTGTCTGCTGAGTTGAAGGAACTTGTAGGAGCTTTGGATTTCTAATTGGGCTTCAGAACTGTGCAGCTAAGAGCAGATAACTTTTCTATAAACATGAACTTCAAAAGATGTTTTTCCATCCATTAGTGTCAAAAGAAAATCTGAAAAGACCAATTTCTGCAATTTTTGTGCACTAAGCAATTTAAAATATTGCAGGAGAGTTGGTTGTGACACAGCCAAGGTTAGTCTATATAGTTGTGGCTTTCTAAAGCAGACTATTCAATCACTTCTTTGTATGTTGCATCAGCTGCCCAGTTCGAATTAAGTAACGTTAAAGACTTTGTATGTGTTAGAAAGTCAACCCTTCACAAAAGTTAAAAAAGCTACAATTACACTACTGTTTATAACATGAACTGGGTCCCTCCATGTACATATGGTCTGTAATTAGATCCTCTCATATGCTTTTCTTAGAAGCCATGAGCATCGTTTTGTATATGGAACAGGCTGTGCTTACTTAGAATGCGACAACTCAATAATTTCCTATCTTTTCCCTGATAAACATATGCCTTATTTATAGCACGATATTCAAAGAAGACTCAGAAAACAGGAATAATTCCTACTGGAATTTTTCCATGTCCCGTTTACTATAATATGCAACATTAAACACTAATGAATGCATGGTAATAGCATCCTTGTGAGATAAGTATGCATCACTCTCTCCACTGCACATGAGAGAAACAATGGCCCAGAGATATTATGCTCTGTTTTAGAATTTATTTTGAGAGACATGATCTGATTTTGCATATTTAAAAAATCCAAAACACTGAACTGTAACTTAATGGCTTAGAGTTGAGGGAAAAAAAGAAGTGACACTTCACTACCAGCTCTGACTGTGCCCTTTGGCAACAACAGTTGTAAAGAATGGACTGGTCTCAAGAATCTGAGATAGCATTAATCTCATCAGTACATAAAAGTGCAGATCCAATTCACTGTCTGGAACTAATTTTAAAAGTCCAGCTCAATGGAGTTTTGGGGACTGACTGTGATTTCTAAATACAGGTCTTAAACACTATTTGAAATATCTTAGGCTGCTTGAGGTCTCAGCTCATGAGACATATTCCTGGAAGACATATGCCTGTCTGCATTGGCATCTGGAATACAGGTTGGATTTGCAAGTGTATCTCACTCATATTTGAGGAAAGCTGAAGAGCTGTTAGTTCATCCTAAAAATTGAATAATTGAATAGAGTATCTCTTCAGCAGGATCCAGATGACTGAAACTGTAAATGTCCACTGATGAATAAGTGATGATGAGGTTTCCTATTTGGTTTCTGCTTCTGCTGTTTCAGGAGAACACATATCCCTTTGCATATCCTTTGTCATATCTGTCAGTCACATGTAAGACTGCCAAATACTCTTCAGATTTTCAAATTGCACAGATATTCATGTACAGGTACCTGAGCTGAGTCACCTCATGAATGACTGAGTTCATCTCGAGACAGACAGCTAACATGCCATTGGAATTTATACCTGGAGTCAGTTTTGTGGATATTTAAAGATGGAGAATTTATTTTCTGCAATGTGTCTTGAAAGAATGGGCTACATTGAAATAGAGGTGCTTTCTTTTTTCTTTTTTTTTTTCTTTGAGGCAATATTTCATTGTTCAGTCTGTATTTCTCTGTCAGTCAAATTCCTTCCTGATTGCACCTCCCCATTTTTGTGTTATTCTACACAGACACTGTTGCACTCTTTCAGCTTATCCTTATGCACACTCCAGTAAAATCTACTTGACACCGCACTGACCTACTCTTAGCATATATTTTGACTTATTTGCCCATCTAAATCTTGTTCCACTGAGCTGTTCTGTCCTTTCATTTCAAGCTTTTTGTCACAACATACTCCCTTTTACTCTCTGTCCTGGTTTCATGATCAGATTCATGAACTTTGTTCTCTCTTTCTATCTCCTCCTGGATCTTCTTGGAGATTGAGACACATAATTTCTGTCTTCAGTATTTTCTACCTCCAGCATTGTGTTATCTCTTCTTCCCACTCTGAGAAACTACAGAAAATTTAATGAAATAACAAGAAAGTGCTAAGTGCTAAAAGTTGTGATACCTTATCCCATTCTGGATAAGAGCAAAATCTATCGTGAATACTGAAGTCCTTTCCTTGCTCTCATTCCTAGACTCACATAGGCTGGTGTTTTCCAATGATAGATCTGACATGGAGCTTCTCAGACAGAATGGCTAAAATTTGGTAGTTTTAAACATCCCAAATGTTATTCTCTAGTAAAATGTTAACTATTTGATAAATACTGTCAGTTTTTACACATTTCCATATCAGGTGCCAGGATCTCCAAGGCAAAGAGAATAGAGAAGAATCTGAAGGATGCCTTGACCAATGCATTTCAAAATGTTAGGAAATAATTATCTTAGATAAAAATGGTTTGGTTTTGCTGTTGCTGTGGTTCTGAATAGGTAGTGGCCTAATTACAGACCTATTTATAAGCAAATTTGTTTGGATAGAATGCTTTGGAGCTGTTCAAAATAGACTCAAGGAGTAAATACAACCTGAGTAATTTAATCTGTCAGGAACTCAACTTTTGATCTTATTCTTTGGTCTTCATCAATCACTGTATATCTATGTTCCAGAATCACTTCATCCTATCTGTTATGCTGAACAGGCATTTTGGCACCCATTCTTAGCTATATTATGGTTAAAGAAGGGAAAAAAAAAGAAACAAAACCAAACCAACTAAATTAAGCTTCCTGAATTTACAGCTTCGTTCAGTTTCCAAAACATGAAAATCTATACTATTTGACATAACAAAAGGTTTTGTGCATGACTGCAAGGTGCTGGTTCATAAACCAAGGGTCACCCATAGGTCTGCTGGCAAACATGCCATTCCTCTCCACTGGTCTTGCATTCTCTTTAATCCCTCAAATGTCAGTAAATGCCTACGTTAGCATACAGATCTCCAGAAAGTTCTGGCTCCCTATCATGGATGCCTCACAATGGTGTCAAGGGTATGCAAGCATATGAATCTTTGTGAGTGATGTGGATTTTTATTTTTCATTTAATTTCCACACAACTAATCCTTGAAAGATGAGGGCAAAGCAGCCCTCTTCTGACATGTTTTTACACATTCCTTGACATCTCATGTTGGAAATGTTTACTTCCTGAGAAAATTAAAATCACTATAATCTAGTGAATGGATTCGGCTTATCTCCCTTAACTTGCTGTTGAAATTTTAACAAGAGCTTTCCAGAAGCTAAATTCATCACTATTCAGGTTCAAAATAACATAGAGTCTGCAGACAAAATGTTTTATATAGAAGGTTGTTCAAAGTGGGAGCACATCATTATCACTGAAAAATAATGTAATAATACACTACAGCAAAGTAGGCTATAAGGATAACAATTAGACACACTTTAAATCTGTAAGCATCATCTCTTATTGGCACCTTAGCAGTTTAAACATTCATAAAACTACAGGAAGGAATTGGGGCAAGGGAGAAGGAATGGCTGTTGCTGGAAAGCATATGGATGCATTAGATTAAGAGACATCAGGTACATATTATATTGAACAGTTACTGAACTTATTGCCATGCACCCCACCCCAAACAGATATTATTTAACAGTTAAATGAAACCTTCATATGCATGCTCTTCTACTTATTTACAGTGAATTACATCTTCCATGGTGAATTCCAAATTCATACTACTTGTGCATATTAAAAATGCTTGCTTACACAGAAAATCATTTTGTTTTGTGACTCTTCAGAAGCTGAGCCCAAATTTTCAGCCACTAAACTCCTTATTTTTAAATTCTGCTGTCTTGTGCTACATATTTATCCTTTTTGCACCTTGGTTAGTTCTCTTTTCTTCTATCAGGATTTCCAGGTTTTCAACCTTAACAAAACTGAAATATAAAATTTTGCTATTAGAGCATTATTAGTATTTGCCTTAATAATAAAAATATAATAACCATAATTAATTCCAGTTGATATGGTGCATTATTTCAGAAACAGCTATATAACTATTTTCATGTTTGCATTTCAGAAGAGTTATATAAATAAAAATATGTTCAAGCACAGCATTATACTACATGGTAAATGTGTGTTGCAGATAGAAATTTTGGTTTTCCTACTCATGTTAAAAAGATTATAAAAATTAAAATTGACTATTGAAGAGAGCAGGAGACTCAACAACACAGATCCTTTAAAAGCATTTCCAAATAAAAGTCTGAGTATTTAGCTTCCAGAGGAAATTATTTTACATGTGAAATTTTCTAGCAGCTTATTATGAGAAGTTTTGATTTGATTCGTCTCAAAAATTAATGTTTTGTTCCTAAAACATAAAAGCTTCATGAAATCTAAAGAATTATGCTTGCTAAGGCTAAAATGCGCATGTTTATATTTATAAAACAGAGTTCTAAGTTAGTATGTTCAAATAACAGATGTAGTATTAACACAAAAAAACCCCAGTATTAAGAAGGAAAAATAAATCTAAGTCACAAATAAAATATAATGGATGAAAATGCAGAATTTATCATTTTCTAAATAAGAAAAATCCTATCACTATCAGAATAATCTTCTGTTTCCCCACCAGACATCATTTCTAACACGATTTCACTTGAGGAACATGAGAATATGTTCAATAACATAAGTGGAAAAAAAGCGAAAAAAAGAGAGATACAATGATGATTCATTAGAAGGTGATGAAATTAATGAAAAACACAACAATTAATAAACAAGCTGTTAACTGGACAATGCATTGGGTGCACATGTATCAAAGTAATATGAAACTGGAAAAAACATGTTCTAAAATTTCCTATTCTTCGTCTTGTTACTCTTAAATAAAAATGCAGATAACTTTTTGTCAGGACAGGTCACAAGATAATTCTGGCTATTTTCCCTCTTATTGCATGTCTCTAACATTTTTTTCTTACCAATAATTCAGACTTCAGAGGAAAGACATCAAATAACCCAAACCAATATTAATTTTTTTGTTTTCTATATTTTTAGCCATTTTCCATCAAAGTGGAACTGGTGATTGTAATCTATTCAGAAATAAAAGGTACTTTAATGACTCACTGGCCAGGTAAGTTAGCATTCATAAAATTCCATCAGTTTTCAACTGAATCCCATGCAGCCCCAATGAGTTGCGCAAAGCCTGGCAAAACTAACAGATTAATCTCCAGAGGAAAGAGATCACTCGGTATCTCTGGTCTGCAGCCAAGCTCAGGTGTAGGGTAGAATATATTCCACAAGCTAGCAGGCTTCTTAGCATGCATGGGAACCTGTGTGCCACATGGCGGTGTCAACAGAGTTTATGATATGTCAGGATGACAAAACATAAGGATTGAGTTTTCATATTATTAATAATTGCTGTATTATGCATTACTTCACTGCTCTGATGGAAGTGAGCAGAGTGAGGCTTATAAAGAAGGCACAAACATCTAAATATAATCCATGTACCAAACTTTCCAGTGACATTACACCAGACCTGTTTCACAGTGTTCATTGTAGTATAAGTTATTCATTAACTGTTTCAGAAAAAGAGAGGACAGAAGCTTCAATTATTATTTTATTTCAAAGATGAAAACAGGAAAAAAATGAACAGAAAATGAGACAACATGAAAGAAACATGATCAAATCTTAGCAACTAAAATTTTTGCATCATTACTTAATATTTGTTTATACTAGTAGCTCAAATTACTTATAACCTGAACCCTAGAACTCAGATTTATATGCAATTATGATTTTTAACTCACATTCTGCTGCCAAAAAAGACTGCATAATAATTTCCACAAAAACTGTGCTCAGCATTGTAATTTGCAATTTATGGAGATCATAAGACAACATCTTAGCACTGTTTACTACACATTCATTACATATTGAGCAAATAATGTATTTGAGAGAATTTTGCTCTTCCCTCAAGAATTTTCAGTTTGAGAACTTAGGGATCCTTAGTTCCTAATTTTCCCATTTGGCTTTTCTGACATATTCTGCATTCCCTTAGGCAACAACATATTTTGCACAGTGGATGAGAGAAGGGAGATGCCACAGGTTGGCCCCTAATCAGAGAGAGCACAGAGCAAATAATGTCTACAGGTCTGGATACTGCTGTGGCCAACACAGAATGTTAAATACTGAATTATAAACTTCAGTGTATTTAAAGATATATGTATTTTACATATGTGTGCATATGTATTTTACTTTCTTTTTCTGGGTGACACCCCAGGTATGTTACATAAAGTTGGCAGAAAAGCTGAACAGGTTTTTCCTACTTCTATCAAAGGTATTGTGGAAGCTTCAACAAACAGTGGGGTAACAGAAGGAACAGTTCTATACATGGGTGGTCAATACTGCATTCAATCCTCAACATCCTCATTAATGATCAGGAAAATGGTCAGAGTATACACTCAGCAAGGTTGCTTATGAGAGAAAACAGGGAGAGGTGTCTGATATACCAGAAGGTTATGCTGTTATTCAGAGGGACTTTGAACGAGAAGGTGGAGCCCAACACTTTTTAGTGGTCCCCAATGACAGAAGTATGGGCACAAACAGAAGAGCAGTTGGTTCCCTCTGAACATAAGGAAACACTTTTTCACTGTGAGGTTGACTGAGCACTGCCACAGGTTGCTCAAAGAAGTTTTGAGGTCTCCTTTCTTGGTATTATTGAAAGGCCTTCTAGACATGTTCCTGAACAACCTGCTCTGGGTGATACAACTTGTGCAAGGGAGTTGAACCAAATGAACCTTCAGAGGTCCCTTCCAACCATTCTTTGATTTTGTGAAAAGCACAGCCAGGTAATATCTCACATTTCAGCTTCTAATTTCACATTTGTTGATCCCAACCACCTTAGCTAATTTTCTACATGGCTGATGAACAATTAACCAGAAATGCTATATGATGAACAGTTCCTAGAAGAGATGTTAGGGCTATGTTTGAGCTTTTCACTTTTCTAAAATAGGTGTTAGAACCAGGATGGAAATTATATGTCTTTATCTGCTTAAGACCAGCTCCATTTATTTATTTTACTTAACTGCAAATATCTAGAAAAGGAAAAAAAAACCCACTTTTTTTCGTACAGTAACCCAGTTGTAAGCGTACTTGCATAAGATGCAATCCTTTTCCAGAAAGATATTTTACAACAAAAACCCAAACAGGCACATTGCTGTGTGTTGGGGCCCTCCTCCTGCCATGTGGACCTGGGAGAGAGGCCCTGGGGGGGAGGCACGGGGTTTCCCTGTCCCTGGTCAGCCTCGTTCCCCATTGGTTGTTTTGTGTTCCCCTGTGTGGGCAAGGACCCTCAGGTCCCGTGATTGCCTCAGTTCCTCAGCAGAGCCCCGGCCATGCGGCTGGAGAAATAAACATCTCTGAAACATCTATCAAGAATCGGTCCATATATATTTCTTTTCCATGGGCCTCGTTGATTGATACGCGTGTTGCAGTATCCCCACTGTAACATCTGTGAGGCTGCAGACCATAGTGAGAGACACCAGCCTCATATTAATGAAATACATTTATGAATGTTAAGGGTTTACAATGGTCACAACTACCTCTTTGTTTTCAAGTCAGTAGCAAAATCCAATTATTGATCATAATTGATTGTCTGAAATGTTTACAAAAGACTGTATTCTTCTTTGAAGAGTTGCTAATTTATGCAAATGGTAACTTACTCCGGTTTGTAAGGGGAAAGAATATAATGGTTGCACATTCCTCAAGGAATTACTGGAACTCTGGAGCTTTAGAAAATGTTCTATATACAATCACTGAATGGTTTGGGTTGAAAGGGACCTTAAAGATTACCTGGTCCCAAACCCCCTGGTGTGGATAGGGACACCTGTCACTAGAACAGGTTTTTCAGAGCTCCATCCAGCCTGGCATTGAACTCTTCCAGGGATGGGCCATCCACAACTTCTCTGGGCTACCTGTTCCAATGCCTCACCACCTTCACAGTAAAGAATTTTTTTCCTAATGTCTACCCTGCTGCGAAGCCCATCGGGTGGCTAGCTCAGAGGCTGAGCACCGGGCAATTACCTTGCCTGCCACAGTAGCATAGGACAGGTGTCGAGGGAGAGCGGGAGGCTAAGTGAGGTCCAGGCGAGGCTTGCTTTAGCCACCAATGGAGAAGGAGCAAGGAGAGATGAAGCAATGAGGGACCTTTCTCGAGGGGCCAGGAACGGATTTATCGGAGAGGGGGAGAGAGGGGCCGAGAAGAGGAAAGCAAAGTCTCTGACAAGTGGTTTTCTACCCCACTGCTCAGGGTGGAGCAATCATAGAACATCCAACAACAGAACAGACAAGGGGTGTTACATAGGCGGGGATTCATACAACTTAACCAATGGGGAGAGAGGTAGGCGGAGAGAGTGAGCACGGGCCAATGGCAGAGTGATGGGGGAACCAAGGCAGGGGAGAGCGGTGGCCATTGCAGATGTGCAGAGTGCCACATCTTTCCTGCCTTGGCCAACAAAGTGTCTTTCCGGACAGCCTGAGGGCATCTATGTTGAGGCGGGCAGCTATCTTAGGGTTCCTGGGCCTCATGAGAATTAAACCACTGAACCTTTTGTCCAGCAGGGCCCAGGACACCCTGACGAGAGCCATGGTTCACCACAACACTAACCTAAATCTACTATCTTTTAGTAGAATTAAGACATTTCCCCTCATTCTTTCACTACATGCCCTTGTAAATATTGTCTCTCCATCTTTCTTTTAGCTGCCTTCACATACTGGAAAACTGCAACTAGGCCACACTTAAGCATTCTGTTTTCCAGGCTGAACAAACCCAATTCTCCCAGCTTTTCCTCATATGGAAGGTGCTCCATCCCTCTGATGAACTTGGTGGCCCTCCTTTGGACTCACTCCAACAGGTCTGTATTATCACCATGATTTTTTGGGGAAAGTTGTATTTGTTGTAGAAAAGTACCATTCTGAAGATGATAGCTCTATAAAAACTAGGTTTATATTGCACCAGAATGAGTTTTGCAGTCACAGCAATTCTGATCTGGTGCAAAAAGTGTGGGTTTTTTTCTAAATAGTCTCCAGGAATTACTGAGGAGTATCAAACCCTGACCACTGCAGACAATTGAATGTCTAATACACCAAATGATTGTGACAATAGTTACACCCCCATAGATATGTTTTCGAAACCTGTGTGTTTTTTCTGATTTCAGAAAAAACTGGCTAGAAACCTGGTAAAATGATTTTAATATCTACTGCACAAGCATCTAGGCGGGGTTTCAATTCCTTTACAATTTTGAAACGTATGGTTAAATCATCTCATATATTCTCCAATTACTAGTGACAAACAATAATTATGTAGTTTATAAGTGCTACTTATAAGTTCTCTCCTCGTAGAAGAACAAATTTAAAATTTTATTACTTTTTATTGCTCTAATTTCATTTTTATGTTATTCTATTTTTAGATACTTATTTAATTCTGAAGTTAAGAAAGTATTGCCAAATTCAGAAGCTAAGTGAAAAATATAGTCTTAACCTAAAGCATGGCAGGTTACTCTCATTTTCTCATAAATTTCTCTTCTGGTAATGCTGATGTCTCCCCTTGAACATTAAATTGGGGAATTATCATTGCAGGCGTGTTTAGTGTATCTATTTACATTTCCAGGAGAAGACAAGCACATATTAAATGTATTTATTTATATTACCTGAAGAAGAGAAGCATAATTGTTTACGGAACATTGTAACAAAGTCAGAAATGGACATCCGCAACCTAACCTTGCAGTAATACATATATTTTATCAAAAAGCCTGAGTATTTAGTATGTCTCAGGAGGTAATTGTTGCTGAAATATTGCAGCAGTCTTTAGAGGTTTCTGGTGGGGTGACAAAGAGATGCATTCTCATCTTTGTACTAATTAGTTAGCATACACAGAAGAAAAGTAGTCACGACAGATAAAGCCTTTCAGAGATGACCTTTTCAAGTGCCACAATGTCCATTAGAATGGGCCACGATAACGAGAACAACCTTGAATCCTGTGTCCAGTTGTGGGCCCCTCCCTACAAGAAGGACATTGAGGTGCTGGGGTGTGTCCAGAGAAGGGCAAGAAAGCTGGTGAAGGTGCTGGAGCATAGATCTTACGAGGAGCAGCTGAGGGAGCTGGAGTTGCTTAGCCTGGGAAAAAAGAGTGCTTAAAGAGGATCTTCTCTCTCTCTACAACAACCTGAAAGGAAGCTGTAGCAATATGTGGGTCAGTGTCTTCTCCCAGGTAAAAAGAATTGAGAGGAAATGGCCTCAGGTTGCACCGGGGGAGGGTTGGATATCGGGAAAAAATTTCTTCACAAAAAGTGTTGTCAAGCATTGGCACAGGCTTTCCAGGGAAGTGGTGGAGCCATCACACCTGGAAGAGCTCAAAAAATGTGTGAGTGTGGCACTTGGGGACATGGTTCAGTGGTGAACCTGGTGGTGCTGGGTTAATGGTTGGAACTGATGATCTTAGAGGTGTTTTTCAGCCTAAACAATTCTATGATTCTACAGTTGCTATAACTTGTTTGGCTTAAAAGAAGCTATGATTTCTTTAGTGTTTTCTGAAAGATGTCCCAAGTACATTACCAGCATCGTGGCACCATGAGGGCCATGGGCTCCCTAGCGCTGGAGCTTCAGAGGTGTTGGGATCATGCTTAGCCCTGTCAGCGCAGGACCCATGCACCAGGGTCCATCCCAGGACCTATCAGCCAGGGTCCAGCCCTAGCCAGAAGTAGGACAACCATGAGGCAATGGGGCAGCCACAGCTCTGGCACTTGGCAACGCCCAGAGGATGGGTCAAGGTGGGGCTGTGCGCACACAGAAGGGCCTGGCTCGGCTGGGCAGGACAGGGCTGAGCGCAGCTGGAGACCAGCCCTGCTGTCGCATGGCTGGGGTAGGGGCTGATGCTTCTGGGTTCCTGGTCTTTGGGCAGGGTGGAAGGAGATGCAGAGGGTTGTATAGGGGCAGCCAGGCCTGGTGGTTCCTCCAGGGCCTTGACACAGAAAATTCAGTGATAAACTCTGATCAGGCTTTCATTTCCTCCAGGAAACAGCAGGAACCTTTTCACATTTTAAAAAGCTGGGGCTTTTGAAAAGCAAAGTTTAAGAATATTTGTTTTTCCAAGTTACAGTGGTTAAAACAATCATCTGTTCTAAATTCGTATCCTGTTATGATCAGATTTTGTGTTTCTTTAAGAATAGCTCCATTGCAAGCACGGTGATAGGTTGTTTTTAAACACAACTTCCCAGTTTCAGGTTTGATGAGAGAGATGGTATTGTCAAGAGACAGAGAAAATTTCCATTGGTGACGAATTCAATGCAGGCTCTGAAACATTTTGATATACATACGAATTATCTCATATTAAGAATGGCAAATAACATATCTTTCGTTTGCTGTGTTTTCTCTTGTGCCATACACTGTGTTTTGCTGGAAGGTGCAACTCAGCTGGGAGAGAGGTCATGTACTTGCTCACTGCTGGCTGTCATATATTGGATCAGTACACAGTCCCTTGGAGCGAATGGAGCAGCAGTCCTCTCCTGAGGGAAGGAAGCAGAGTGGGAGGACTCAAAAGTCTCCACACAAATGCATATTCCCAAGAATGGAAGGAGACACACAGTAAAGAGGCAGAGGCAATACACAGGTAGTTTCCAGAGGTCTCCAGTTTACTGCTTGGAATTATTCATTACTCAGCAAGACACTAATCGTTTCTGTACTCAAAGCAAGAGTGAGGTGAAGGCAAAGACCTACCTCTGAGATGAAACAGTGAGCAGTGAGGACTTCTAATACTGTTTTCATTTTGATTTGATCTGACCAACTTGATCTGAGCTTCTGTTACACAGAAGTCATTGCATTGTATTTTATCCTTCAGTGAAATGTAATGTCAGCAGTCCAGAGTCCTTTCAGTATTTTTAGTATCATCACTTTAAAGAAAAGGTATTGATATACACAGTTGAATTTCACAGTCAGGATTCCTGGATTTCAGCTATGCATCCCAAAAGGAATGCTATGAAACCTCTTGAAGGTATGATTGATTCTGTTAAGTAAAAATCAATAAGACAATCTTTGGTCCCACACTCAGAAAGCTGAGATTTATTAGTATCCTTTTGACTCAATTAATGTTTTTTATATGTATAAATTAAATCCTGCATCAGTATTTTTCAGGATATATTATTTAAATACAAGATAATAGGACCTACGGATGAATCTTCCTGAGGACATTACCAGATTACAAATACTTAAATTTAATATTAAAATTCTAGTAGGATTTTTTCCCTTCTAATTCATTGAAAATAAAATACAACCGAGAAGGAGAGAGAGAAACAGAAAGAAAGAGCGATTTAGCAAATGTTATGACATGCTATCAAAACAGAATTCCTTACAGGTTCATTTTCTTCAACATATCCTTTTTCAAAATGTATCAGAATTGTTAGGTAATATTCCCCATTTGCTTCACTATATTCTTGTAAAATGTTTCATAACTTTTAACAGGAAATAATCAGAAGTTGTGTTACTGATTTCCTTTTAGATAATGTAATAATGAAGAGATTGCATGTTGTATAGACCTCTCAGAAACAATGTTAATACATGTAAAAAAGGTTAAATTTGTTCTACCTCTAATGTGAGCCTAGAGACTCACTAAAAATTGCTTTGTAGATTATACTCTATTCCCAGAAAATTAAAATAATAATCTTTCCCTCGAGTGTTGAGAGGAACTATATTGAAAAGACAATTTTATAACATCTTTTTTTATTTTTTTTTCCTGTAATATTACAATTTGTGATGACTAGAGAGAAGTGCAGATTTTCAAGTTACTGGGTAAACTCATTCATTCTAGAAATCTAGTATATGAAGATTTATCCAAGTATGGATGTGAAAAAATTCCAGAGAGATTGGCACCACTTTTTTAATCCAACCATCAAGATAATCATAAATGAAACTAGGATATAAAATCCTTCAACTGGAAATTCCAAGTAGATCAATTCATGAATGATGGATATAAACTGGTATTTGGTTACAGTTGAGTTGTCTTGGCTTTGTTTGATACTTCAGTTATGTCAGGCCAAATGGAGATGATTCTGTGATTACTGTATGTGCCTTCAGTAGCTTTTGTACTTCATTAAAGGTGTCATTACTACCCAAGTTCCCAAATAATATTTGCTCCATACCCTTCCTTTATGAAATTGACTTTGTATCCTGGTGTGTTGGATTTGCATGTCCTGGATTTTGGTGGCAGGGGGACTACTTTATACTAATAAAGTAAAATCTAACCTGTGACAAGCTGCTAGAAGCTTCCTCATTGTCCAGCAGAGCCAATCCCTGGTGGTTCCAAAGACAGACGTGCCAATTAGGCTCCAAAGACTGGGCCAATTAGAAATGGTGGTAATGCCTTTATGATAACATATTTAAGAAGAAATCAACACAAAAAGTGGTTGTGCAGTTGCAATTGTGATTAGAGAAGAGTGAGAATGAGGGAGAAGAACAACTGTGCAGGCACCAAGGTCAGTGGAAAAGGAGGGAGACGAGGTGCTCCAGGCACTGAAGCTGAGATTCTTCTGCAGGCCATGGTGATGGCCATGGTGAAGCCGCTGTCCCCCTGCAGCCCGTGGGGTCCACAGGAGATCCACCTGCAGCCTGTGGAGGAGGTGCCCATGCCAGAGCGGGTGGATGCCTAGAGGAGGCTTTGAGCCCATGGGAGACCCGTGGAGAGAGGGAGCCCTGCTCCCCTTCTGAAGCAGCTTGTTCTTGGAGGACTGCACCCCGTGGAAGAGTGGCCCATGCCGCAGCAGTTCGCAGAGAGCTGTTGCTTGTGAGATGGACTCACTTTGGAGAAGTTCATGGAAAGCTGTCTTCCACGGGAGGGACCCCACTGTGCAGCAGGGGAATGACTCCTCTCCCTGAACAGAAGGAGAATCCATGGGTGATGAACTGACCATAACCGCTATTCCCTGTCTCCCTGCATTGCTGGGGGAGGAGGCAGGGCTGGGAAGGAGGGAGGGGTGGGGGGAAGGTGTTTCTTTAAGGGCTTATTTTACTTCTCATTACCCTACTCTTATTTTATTAGTAATAAATTCACTTCATAGCTCTAAATTGATCCTGTTTTGCCTGTGATGATATTTGATGAGTGGATTCTCCTGGTCTTTATTTCAACCCTTTTTCTCCTCTGTCCAGCTGCAGAGGGGAGAGAGCTAGAGGCTTTTGTGGGTGCCTGGCGCCCAGCATATTTTCATATATCTTATATTTTTATTTTTTTAGTGGCTGATATTTATTAAAACTTATGGGATGTCTTGAAATATTTGTTCCTAGTTTGCTATAAAGTTAACATTAAGTGGCCTTAATGCTGTATTCTGTGAGCATTTAATGGAAGTGGTTGAAGACTATTGAATTATTGATATTTTAGCCAATGTAAGACTAAGACATTCCTAAATTATTAAGTCTTTTCTAATATTTTTTTGGTATTCTCAACATTCATTAATTGCCCTGAAATTTTATGAAACAAAACATTGTAACTGATGTAAGTCTAACAGCATGAATTGTGTACTGGTTCCTGTATAAAGTAGTACTTCTGCTTTGAACAGACTGTAAGATGTATGACGGACTTCTGCACTCCCTCTTAGAGAATCTGAGCCAAAATTCAGTAGAAGTAGGCAATTTATCTGGTTTCTTTTTTTCCTCTAGAAACTATGTTAATGCTGAATTGCCAGAGAGGAGATTAAGGTTTTTTTAGCCACAAAATATGTTTATTTAAAGTGCATAGGACCATTCATGTAATGTGAGATAACTGGATAGAACAGGTGCTATGAAGCTTACAGAACCTGGGAAACTTATGATTGTAACACAAGCTTTTTATTAAATCCCCTCTCAGTCCCTTGTGAGCTGTGCATATCCTGCACGCATCCTTGCAGCCACAATGACTGTCAGGGCATCCAGCCCCATATTCTATCAGACTATTGGTAAGATGCTCCATTTTGTACTGTTTCCCTCTTTTCTCTCTCCCTCTTTAATCCTTCAGATTCAGACTGAAAAAAAAAATGTTGCAAATGGAAGCAAGCCTTGAGTGAAGGACTGTCTATGATGATATCTATAAATTCCTCAAACAGCTGGAATTCAGCCTAGATCTTTCACCTTGTCATTGTTAAAAAGGTGATTTACTTACATGTGTGAAGAAATGTGTGTTTTCTATAAAATATCCTGCATGTCTACACATGAGATTATACAGCCCATTATACTGCCTTTCTTTTAATGTGTGAATATTTTCTTCTTACACAAATAGAAAAGAGCTTTTGTGGAACAAAAAAATTTCTTTAAATCAAAATTAAAATCAAAATGCTGTTTCTTTTGTTACAGTACTTACTATAGTAACTATTAGAGCAGTTATTACAAACACTCTGTTACCATAAAAGATATTTGGAGATTACGTCAGATTAGATCTTTCATCAAATTTTGATGGAACATTCAGAAAATTTGTCATTTCTCCAGAGATATGACTAGGAAAAAAAGCACATGATACTATGAATCTGTTTTCAACATTGAAAATGCTGCGGGAACTTCTTTGTCTTAGGGGCTTCAATTCAACCCCATGGCTACCTTTGAAGTACTGGAATCATCATATCAAAGAAACAATTAAGAGCTACTTAAAAGTACGCTTGTGTTATGGTCCTTAAAGGCCATCTAGACTGAAAGTACAGATTGGGAGAATAATTTTTATTCCTGATAAAGTCAGGAAATGAGTGTACAGCGAGCATCTTAGTCTGAGGATTGGAGAATCAAGCTTTCAGAGCCCTCCCTGCAATATGTTGATGAAGTTTTAATGAAGTGTTAGTGCCTCCTGTTGCAGTAATAAAAATATCAGGGACATAATTGTGGCTTCTGTTCCACTGGAGTCAAGAAACTACTCTAAATGTTGTTCATTATTCTGTGAAGTGGCATTTTGGTTTAGGGTACAAATGATCTGCCTCAAAATCATTTAGATCCTGAGCTGATGACTTGATTGCATATCATCAGTAAGGAGACAGCATGACTCTACAACCTTGTAGTTAGATTTGTCATTGGGAAATGGAGTTGTAAGCCTTGACTGTTTTTGTATTCAATGGGGAAACACTGTAATAATGCCAGAAACAGGAAATTCTTTCTAACACTTGACCTGAGCTCTTCCATATGAGGTTTCTGAGTTAAGCACATATATGTCTTCATTCTCGCATCTTAAACTGATTCTTCTCCCCCATGCCTCTATCCTGACATTACCCTTTAACTCTTTTCCACAGAAGAAAAGCTGTGAAAATAAGATGAGAAAAAATTACATACCATCATGATGATGAGCACTTTAACAATTGAATTATCACATAACTATCATACCACCTTTATGAAGTCATGCAGGTGTTCAGAGTTCCTTTGCATCTGGGGGTAAGGCTGCCAAGTTATCAATTGGTGATGGGAAGAAGCACCACAGAGCATTAGTAAAACAGACAGGTAACTTTGAAGACATTCAGTGTCTCTGTTATTCAGCTCTCTACTACTTCTGACTCATCATGCCATTATCTCAGTCCTCTTGCATTGATACGAGGTTGTATAATTAGAAAATGAACAAGGAAAGACACATATTTAAATTTCTTGTTGCAAATTTTTGAATGCCCATTATTGGATATATGTATAGAGAGAGATAGATACATAGATAGATATGTATACATACACACATATATTAATATGTATATATAAAGAGAATGTAATTCTCTTATTTGGAAAAATTCTTTTAATAGGATGTGTCAGATGGAAATATATTTTACTATTTCCTTTTTTTCATCTTGCCTTCAAGTTAAAAATGAGAATATAAATTTCGCTCTGTGGATTTTGATACCTAAATCTATGTCTGAGATCCTAATCTGTCTACTTATATAGTCAATACAGATGTGGTCAATATATTTACTGGAGTCAAGGGCATGATTCTTCTTATTCTAAAGTAGATATCTAAACACAGCTAAATGAACCATAACCCAAAAGTTCCTTTTTCTTTTTTTTTCTACTGTGGCTCTCATTTCCAGACATCTATTTTGTGATCATATAAAGTTGGGTTACTGTAGTCACACTCCCAATATTTGAGTAGTAAGCTTACATGAATTTAACCATCTTTCTGATTTTTTCCATTCACTGTTTTGGAGTATTCCTTTCTAATTTTTCACTTTATTAGGGAATAGCTGTGGAATGAGATAGGAAGAAGGTTAATGTAACAAAAATGAGAGTAACAAAAGCTGTAGAAGACAGGGGAATATGTGTAGATTTGTCATATGACCTATTTAATAATAAGAAAAGTATTTTCAGGTATCTAAATCATAAGCCTTAAGGAGTAGGTTCCTAATGCTAGAGTTAGAAACTTGTAAAAAGACTTATGAAAAAAGAAAAGGCACACTCCAGAGAAAACAATCCCTTAGAGCTGTAAACCCAAGCCAAAAAGGGAAAGCACTGTAGGTATATAAAAATGCCAGCAGAAACCTTGGAGATTTCTCTCATTTGGGGTTCTGTCTAGTAAGAATCAGAGTTCCACATGGTGAACACCCACGCAGCGAATGTGATACCTCTCCCTTGACTTTCATGAAAGATTCTTCTATTGAAGAAAAAAATCTGGTTAAATATAGTCATAGAACTTTTATTACTCCATATTTCTTACTATAAACTTAATAGAACTTTGTAAATGAAGCACTGCTTGTCTCTCATTGCTGAATCATTATTTTCAAAATTATAGATAAAAAGGTGTTTCAAGCAGAACATAATAAAACTGAAGTTCAGTTAAACTATTACTTTATCTAAATATTAAAATATGGGTTTTTTTGTTGTTTTGTTTTCTGGAGTATGTTCTTAATACTCTGGAAGAGCAATAATTGTCTGTAGAGGGCTGCTATATTTATAGCCAGATATCGGATATCAGGAAATGGCTTCCTCTCATCATGTATTACATCATCATGAATTATTATTAGTCATTGCTAACCAAATATTGATCTTGTGTCTATAAAGTGTGTGCTAAGAGACTGTATATAAGTCATCTTGAGAAAATACTAGCACTCTGGCATTATTTTCAGCTACCTTCCTCTACCGTGTATCAATCAATCACTCTGATTAGCCATGCCAAATGTTCCAAATACAAAATAAGAGCATGGAAATAGAAATGACCTGTCTGGTGCAATTTTACAGATCAAATGATTTAGAAATAATTCTATTAGCGATGACAGCAGCCTTTGGCAAAATGAACATGAAAAAGTCAAAAAAAAAAAAGAAAAGAAAAAAAGGTGTCCTTGAAATTAAGTTCTGCTTACATTTTGAACAAATTTCTCTGTTCAGTTTGGTGAAATGCCCTTTTCAGTAGCACATAGAATAGCTTTTGATGAGCCACAGATCTTCCATTTTATTATTATTTTCCATCTTAATTAATTAAGGCTTTAGATCAGGAATAGTAATTTTACATAAAAATGCCTATAGCCAAGCTGCCAAAACTTTTGCTATGGTCTTGCAACCACAGTTGCTTAGGCATAACTGACCCATAACTTTAGCAACAAAGGAGATCAGTTGCTGAATCATAAAGATACTATACAATTTGCAAAAAGATGAGAGTATGTTCTTGAGTTTATGGAATATTGAATAACTTTTCTAAAGACTGTTTAGTTTTCCCTAGTATTAGAAAATTACTGTTTCCTCTGGTTTTACTATTGGACACAATGTGTTTTTTCCTAACTGAATAATACTGACTTAGTTATAGAGAACTAAAATAGGAAGTCAGGTTACAAAATACGCAAGCTGTGTGATGCCTTTTTTTTCAGGGTAATGTATTCCATCTATGTGCAAGATCAAATGAGGATAAATTTCCTTCTCAGGCTTAACCAAACAGCTCATCATGATTCTATTTTACCTCTTTTAGACAATCACAAGACATTAAAATAAATATTTATTAAAAATATCAGTTATATGTTAAAAATACTTTTTTGTTTATTTTCATTTACCATTCTTAAGTGCTTGATACAGAACTGTGTTACATAATTATGAGTGGGCAATTGTCCTTGCCTGTTCTGTGAATTAGGTATACATAACATTTATAATTCTCTTGCCATGAAATACATTAGCAGTTATGTCCTTTAAGGCTCTCAGCATACAATGTAGAGTGTGCTTCTGCGTCAGTGTGAACCTTCACTCAAGTCAAGTGGAAATTGCTAACGGGAACTTGAAATCAGCCTTTATGGTTCTCACTACTTAGATTCAGACCCCCATTATTTTTCCAGAACAGAACACCACACTTTTTAACCTGTTCATATCGTATTTTCTAATAATAAGGATATAAATCAAGTGATACCAGCACCATAAAAGTGAAAATGGTGGGTTTACTACTCTGTTAGTTTCAATAGCTGATCCCATTTTTAAGGTAAGTCTCTCAGAAGGAAAAAAAAAAAAAAACTAAAATACTTTGATTGGCTTCAAAGGCTTTGGGTAGGTAGCCTGTTGAAATTTTTCAGTATATATAATAAGAAATTTTGTTCAGAAAAAATGGTTTGTAATTTAATTTAATTCTGCAAGTCTGTACCTGAATTACTATCAAATCTATGTGGGTTTTTTATTCCCAGAAAGGTAAAATGAACCAACCTTTCAGCAGACCTACAGGGCTCTTCAAAGCGTATTATAAAATAAGAGGGGGAAAAATTTGACTTCTGAGAAGATATGAAAAAATGAAGAAAAAAAAAGAGATATTGTGACAAATTTAATATGGAGAGATCAGAGCATATTAATATAAACTTTGAAGAATGGTCAAAAAGAAAATGTAGTTTATATAATATGTTAATTGCTCAGGACAAGGGGGAACAAAACACAAAGTAGTTGAATTAGACAGAATGAGTTCCAACAGTTTCTATTTAAATATGCTTAGAATTAAAAAAAAATCTTTCTCAAAAATGGACATGGATTTTTATGTTTAATTCAATGTAATGTATTCAGTGACTAAGGGAAACAAACAATTCAATATCCACACCAGCAGAATCAGTGAAATATAATGGAAGAATATAAAGAGTCTGCTTTGGCCCACAAACCCTTCCCACCTCTTTTACCTTCCATTTCCTAATATTATTAGCTGTTTTTTAGATCACAAATTTCCTTTCTGATCTAGGCCAGTAAGCCTCTCACCCAAATACAAATTAAGTGTATCAGAAATAAGACAAATCAATCTCTGAGGTGTTGTTTTTCACTCTTGCTAAAATAAAATTAGGCTTTCAGGTTGACATGAAGTCTGTTGGAACAATGGCTGTTGTGGACATTAATGAAGAAAATTATGCTTCTAAAGTCAAAATTGGACTCTGATTTCTTTGAAAATCTGATTTCAAGGAAATAAAAATAATCTATAAATTCTCATGGAATGTAAATATACATAACAATAATTCTGAAATTAAGAAACTTAAAATACAAGAAATGCATAAGTATGTCAGAAGATAAACATGCCAAATAAATTGAAATAGGCCAAGTCTGGCCAGAAATCAAAATGTAGAAAGATTCCTTCTCTCTCTTTAATTTTATTTTTAAGTATTTAACAGAATCATAGGATGGGTCAGGTTGAAAGGGATCACACTGGGTTATCTGGCCCAACCTCCCTGCTCAAGCAGGGTCATCCTAGAACACAAGGCACAGGATTGTGTCCAGACAGTTCTTGAACCTCTCCAGTGAGGGAGACTCCACAGCCTCTCTGGGCTACCTGTTCCAGTGCACAGTCACTCACACAGTAAAGTTCTGCCTCATATTCAAGTGGAACTGCCTGGGCATCAGTTTCTGCCTGTTGCTTCTTGTCCTATTGCTTGTAAAAGAGTTGCTCCAGTCAATTAATCATCTTTGTTGCCATCTCCTGTACCCATTCCAGGAGCTCCATGTCTTTCTTGTACTGAGAAACCCAGAACAATATTCCAGATGAGGCCTCACCAGAGCTGAGTAGAGTGGCAGGATCACCTCTCTCAACCTGCAGGATCACCTCTCTCAACCTGCATCAAATTGCATTGCTGGCAATGCAATAACTCTTTGAAACTCTTTCTTTACAATAGTTAATTTTTTAGAACTCTTTATTTTCTAATTAACATTATTTTACATAGTCCTGAAAATGTGTTAACGAGAAATCTTCTATTTTTTCTACCAACATAGCTTTAAAATAATCAGTATCATTAGTATATCTGTTCATAGGGGTTGGTATAAAAAGGGCTGATATTTTTAAATTCAAACGCAAATATGCACATTCAGGAAATACTTAACCCCTCTACATATATCCCTTATACATAAGTCCCTTTGTGTGTAAGAACTATTACTAAAATCCACCACCAGTGGCACTTAGACATATCTCCAAAGCACTTTATAAACTTTGTCACCCTAAAAGAGAAAAAAATCTTATTCAATCCATAAAAATATATTAAAAATGGTCTTATTGCCCAAGCTACTGAAGTCATGTGTAATGTACACCCAGTTTGGTGGTTGTGGTTTTATGTTGTTCTTATTATTAACAGTATTTAATTTTCTTTTTAAGTCTTATAATTTATATTTATTATACTATACAGCAAAGAGCATAAATACAGCTGTAGCATGTGATGGTGTGTGGATATTGAGACATTCATTTGATTTTAATGACCTTTGAAAATCATCTGAAGAATGCATACTGATCTTCATGATATGTTCCACTGTGTAGTATTGTTAACATTCCTATTTCATAAGAGCAATTTATGTTGAGAAGAATGATACCTTTATTTACATTTCCAGTCTTCCAAAGAGAATGATTGTGCTTCTGTCAGCCTTTTATGTCAATTTCTTTCTCTGCATATTTTATGAAGGTTTATTTTTTACAATGGATTTCCTTTCTCTATTTTGAAATTGATTTAGAAAGGTTAAATGCTGCCTGACTCATTGAAAACAGGGCTATGTAGCTAATTTCATGTACTCAAAAAATTGTGAGAATTTCAGACATGCCCAGTATCTGTCTTCAAACATTGCTGAAATTTCAGCAAGTATTAGGCAGTTTAGAAAAGGTATAAAATAAATAAATATAATGTAACTTCATCCATATGTGTCTATTTCAAATAATCTCTGCTTATCCAGCATCACTGAAACCATTGCAGTTTGCCCACTCTTCAAATAGTGATATATACTGGAAAAACTGGAAGGTGAAAAATAATCTGTAGTTAATAACTGTAGTTGTTAGGTATCCTAAATGTTCATGAAGTCCAGCGAGAAAAGTAACCCATGAATGCATTGGTCAATCTAAATTTTCATTAATTCCTTAATTTTGTGACTCTCTAAATACCATCAAAATTGAATTCTTCTTCATAACAACTTTTCTCATTTAGAATTTCTCCACTGTGACAGATGTTTAATCTGTAAAAGGTGGTAAACCTATAGCCTATGAGGATTGTTCCTTAGTGCCAGTGTGGGCTAGGTGTGGTGTTTTCAGGAACTGGGTGCACCATGAAAATGTATTCCATCTGCATTTGGGCATCTGTTCTCCTGGGAACCCACAGAATGATAGGAAGAGGCAGGAAAAAAGGAAGATGTGTAAGGCTAGGGCAGGGCAATGCAAAGAAGGGAAGGGAAGGGAAGGGAAGGGAAGGGAAGGGAAGGGAAGGGAAGGGAAGGGAAGGGAAGGGAAGGGAAGGGAAGGGAAGGGAAGGGAAGGGAAGGGAAGGGAAGGGAAGGGAAGGGAAGGGTAAAAATACAGAAGAGAAGGAAAAATAAAGAAGTAAAAAAAAGAAAGGCAGAATTGAAGAAAAAAGGAAAAATTAAAATGGGAAGAAAAGGGGAAAAAAGATAAAAATTGTGACAGGAAAAAAGGTCAAAAGGGAAAAAGGAAGGAGGAGGGCAAAAAGAAAGAAGAAAAAAAGGAAAAAAAAGAAAGGAACTGCTCTGAAATTTCTAAAATGTATCTGGAACACGGCCAAAACCATACAGAGTTTGTAGACACGACTTTAAACAGCTCTGCTCTAGTGTTTTCTCTCAGCCCTTTTCTCCCAGCAAATCATGACAAGAGAGTAAACCTGAGTCAACATTTGCAATTGCTTCATTAATGAATAAACAGGTTACTCACTAGACTACATTAGGAACTAAAGACTCTTGCTTGATTTGACTGTCTATGAGTTTGAATCTCTTCTTTTGTCATAGTTGTCTCCAATACTCTATAAAATTGTTTTGCTTTATTTTTGTGTCTAGCATATCTAAAAAAAAAAAAAAATCTACAGTCTTTTAGAACTCAAAGCCGTAAATCAATACATTGTCTGCCTTTACCATTCTGGCAAGTTGCAACATTACATTCTAGTTCAATGAAAGTACCTCCTTTATTTTTTTCTTAAATAGACCTCTGAGGTCCTAATATTTTCTTTGCAGAATCTCCTTACTTTGACATATTAGTCAACCTACCTATACTTTTAAGGTTGAAGTACACATAGAAGGAAATAATGACCTACTAGACTTGACATAAAGTGAAAGGTGCTGGTAGCTGGCTGTATTTTCAGTTAAATATAAAAATAATCTTTTACTTTCTTAGCCCTTATCTGAAGTAATTAATTTATACTCCACATATTACTTATTATTAATAAGTCAAAATTTTATTTTTATGCATAAAAATATGCAAATCTTTCTTAATATCAATAACCATCAAATCAGAAACAATACCCTAAGAAAGATTTCATTATTTTTGTCAATTCAAGACAGGCATTACTCTGGTTTCTACAGAATTGTAAATCATGCAAAAACCAGGCTTAAGCATAATCTACTGTAAAATAAAGTTTATAATTTAATGAAAAAATATGTCTTCCTAGCATTTTATACTACAAGTCCTTTGTAAAATTGATCAGAGCTTTTGGGCTGTATTTTTACTGTTTGTTTTATTTAGTGTTCAAATAGAAACAATTCAGTTACTTCCTATAACATTTTTGTGTTCTTGCTAAGAAAATCTCATAAGCAACTAATAAAAATGTCAAATGACTGATGAATGAATTTGATACATTCAAGTGGTGTCATGTGGACAGAAAGGTGTCAGATACTTTTGCTTTTTTTCTGGTAAAGCAAAGAGAATATAGATATATGAAACTTTCAGGTAATTCTTTTCTGTGTCTCTCTCCTCACATGTGTTCTGATCAAACTGTAAAAGTACACCCATACTGTAAAAAAAAATTCTTTCATTCTGTTTTCATTAATTATTTTTCATGCTCTCTGGCATGATTTTAATTCACACCAGCCAGTGATCTCTGAGATTGTGCCTAGACACTGCTGAAGGGTCAAAATCATCCAAAACCACTCTCATTGGGGAATGTAGTAGAGTCCACAGTTCAGGTCCAGTCGACCATGATCAATCTTGGAACATTAGTGCAGGAAGTTATGTTTTCCAAACCTCCTCGAGGTCATGCCCCAGTCTGCTCAGTTGCACTCTTAATACACATCATTTGATGTGTTGTAACAGACCCCACACAATTTTTCAGTACTTTGACCTGAAAATGGTAAAGGTTGTGAAAGGGCCACTTACTACCAGTGGGGCTCAGGTGTTGTCCAAGGCCATGGGCTGTCCAGCATTAAAATAGTGTTTACTCACCCTCAGGGCCAGACTGCAGTGTCTATCATGTCTCTGCAATAGGCATAGGCTGAGCAGGCATAGGTTGTCATGGAGCTCAGCAAAACTTCAAAAGTCATTTTGATAGCAAGTTTATCATCTTCTTACTGGTAAGCAAGCTACAAAGTGTGGGTGGGAAGGAGAAAAGGACAAACTCAAATGAGAGGGGCCCAGAAGCAGAGAGATGCTGACGGTGTTAAAATAGGAGTAAAAGGAGCAGAAGTAGAGAAAGAGGAGAACAAAAAAGGGAGCCACAGAGAAAGTCTGCTAGAGCTGCTTTTGATCAGATAAAATATTATGAAATGCTAAATACACTACAAATTTGGACTGTAGGCATGTCAAGTGGGATCACCCCAAGCTAATAGACATTTGAATATTCTGGTATCAAGCTTCTTTTATCTTAGACTGGTGTAATTGTGTTATCCTTCCTATAAGTGATGTTGTGTCTGCAAAATAATGTGTCTGTTACTCTGATACCACAGTGATGTGTGTAACATGGAAATGCCCCAGAAGTTAATAATTTTTAATTCAGTTAAAATGATGTCCTGTACATAAGATATGGACAATGTTCTGAATGATGAAGTTAAAAAATAATCAGCTGGCTGGCTAGCTATTCTTTGCACAGACTCTGTTCTTTGTCCATTGTAAGAATTTTCTCAAGAAAAACAAAATTAAATGGTTATATAATTACAGTTTGTATCAAAAAGCACGTCAAGCTGCTGAAATTAAAGTTGTAAAGGAAATTTAATCTGATGGTACTTGGTGTTTGAGTATTTTTCTTCATACTGTTAGAGGCCTGGTTTTAAGATATTGCTTGATCCAAACAGAGAAAGGTGTTGGTTTTGTTTTATATTTGTACTTTTTATATGTAAGATGTATCTCTTCACCTGACCAAATCTGGGGGAGGACATGACTGGCATTAGCTGATCACATTACTATGCAATACCCTCTCCTGAGGAGCAGAGGTCATGAATCTTTTCTTAGTTCATGAATCTTTTCTTAGCTCACTTGATAGGCCAGGTGCTCAGAAACTGCAGACAAAGCATTTCTACTCTCCACAATCCTTAGAAGGGATGCATAGGGCTTACAAAGATCTGAAAAAACTGCAGATTTTTTAGTGAAGCAGAGAAAGAATGACTCTTTTGCAAATGTTATTCTAGAAAGCAAGCTACTAATTTTGGGTTCAGTTCCAGTGATTAAGGTTTGTGCTAAACAGTATCCTTACTCTCAGTTTGCCTATTTACATGGTTAATTCCTTCTCTTTGGTTGTAAAAGAAAAAAAATAAGTGGCTCAGTTCAAAAAATATGCGTAACAGTATACAGGAATAAAAAGAAATACAAATTCATTTGTAAGCGCATGACAGCAAAGTCTGTACTTTTTATGTTTGCTCAGCAGCAAATGAAACAGAGACACAATCCTTGCTGTGCTCTTGGGAAAAACATCAATATCATCTCTATAAAATTGTTGGCTTTTGATTATGTTCTCAAGTTCTGTTGCAGTTCCTGTCCAACTTATAAGAATGGCCAGAACTCAACAAGACAAAGAAAAAAAAATTATTTCATAAATTTTTCAGTCACAGTCTTTTAAATTCTCTTTACTTCCATGGGACAAAGAATCCCACAACCTCATAATTTTGAGATTTGTGCATGTGTTGTAAGGTTTTCAAGTTTTTCACTGCTTCTATATCCTATTTACCATTTAGAGGAATAGCGAGGCACCAGTTAACCATTTATCCCTGGCATTTGTCAAAATAATCTTTACAAGGATGGTGCCTCGCATTGCGGACAGACAACAAGTTATAATAAAATAAGTTAATTATGGTTTCTCTGTATCCATCATGACATAGCACTGTCTTGAACAGTCAGTGAAAATGATGTGTTAGGGAATTTTCAGCTAGGAAAGCGGGGGAGGGTGTAACAGACTGTTTCTTCATGAAAGAAGTGCTTTGTCCAGAAGGCTAAAAATGAGCTACTTGTTGGTGTGCAGAGCTGGAACAAGTCCAGAGTCTTCAGACCTCACATTTTCTTAGCTTTTCTTTGACTCAGACACTGATTGGTATTTCTAACTGGTGCAAATATATCTGACATTATTCTTGCTTCAAAAATAACAATAAGGAAATATTAAGGAAGAAAAACAGTTTTAAACCCATTTACACAAAGCAGGAGGAGTCTTCTCATCCCAGTTGATTAGAGATGCTTAACCAGACTCAATATGGTTTTGCCTGATTTAATGAAATAGTCTTATATTAAAATTAAGATTTATAGATAACATCCATTCATAGTTCCTTATAATGACTTTTTGTTTTTTTCTTTTTTTTTTTTCTTTCAAATACATACTCTATTTAAACAAGTACTTGCTATTGCACTTGTTTTAATTCTGAGAGGTTTGTGGGATTTTTCCCTCCTTTCCTTTGATGGTGAGTGAAAGTTTCAGAACAATTTGAATTCCAATACTTTTTATTATGGTTTTTTTAATTACTATTTCAAATGCATTTTTGGAAAAAGGGTATTCATATTTATTTATGAACACAGGTGGAAGATTAACAGATTTTTAATCAAATAAAGTTTTGAAGATAAAAAACCCCAACAACTTACTGTTTCAATTCAAAAGTTGAAAATTTTTTGACAAGTCAGGTTTGGTTTTTGCTGATTAAAGTTTTCTGTTCCTCTACTTACTACGTCCTTTTTAAAAAATATATAATTTCCAATGGAAAAATTAATCAGAGATGATCTTTCCTTATTGAAGAGCTTTGTTTTTCACCGAGAAGTACTTTCTTCTTATCGTTTTATTATTATTAGCACATTTTCCAACAGTCCCAACAGTCTCCCTTTCATTTCCAGAAATATTCATTCAAGTAATTCTAAACATGAATACATACATTTTTGAAAAAGCACCAAGTAGGTATGTGCTTAATGAAAAAGGTATTAGCAATTTTACTTCTGCCCTATTTCTCTAAGTTTCTGTTTAGACCTCAACAAGAAAACAAATAAACAAACCCAAAACAAAATAAATTGAAACAACCCCCCCAAAAAAATACCCAAACTAAGAAGCAAAAAAGCCCACAAGCCCATTGTGTTCTGAGCTTTCAAAAGAAAAATGAAGAGTTAAGAAAATTCTCTTTTAGACCCCATAAAATATCTCTGGAAATACGCTAAAAGATAAAATACCTGTAAACCTCCAAAGCTTTCCTTCAATTACTTCAGACACTGGAAATAAACACAGCACATTTACGGTTATATTTCTAAGCTTTAATGCTGGCCCAGTTCCTCTGTCTTTTGAACCGGTGGAGGTTTCATGGTTAGAACACTATGCCATTCTCAGGGCATTCCTTATGCAACTGAGACCCTTAAATGTGTTTAAATGTGCCTTGAATATTCTTCAACACATTAAACAATCAAATTTATATAACATAAAGTGCAACACACATTTTGGGGGTTAAAATTCCTTATCTAGACTGAAGAAAACACAATTTTTTTTTTTTTTTTACCTCTCCAGTATTCCTTAAAATATAGATTATCATATCAGAAAAGACTAAACTATATTTGGACTCTTGTATAAAAATCTCCACCAAATAACTATACTTTTATGTGCTGAATCATGAACTTAAAAACCTCTCTTAAATAAAAACTTTAATTTTAAATGTGGTTACATTTTGATAGTCACTGTATAGTCCCACACCTAGAATAAATATTGCCTAGGTGAGTTCAAACATTGAAGCACATATATTTTCTTTTATTTAAGGTATAAAAAGTATTAAATAAAAAAATATAAAAAGTGTATTTCTTTTATATTTGTCTTTTATGAGAAGGTGTCCTATCTAGCTGACCAACAGTACACTTCAGTCAGGGGTTGTTTTTTCCCTTCTTCAGCTTTTTATTCCAAATAATCCAGAAATGTGAAAGGACAAACACTGAAGGTGGAATTTGACCAGGACAAGTATACAGTTTAAGAGGACTGGCATGAGGAGAGACTAAACCTTTAAAGTTTTAAATTAGTTTTTCCAAATTATAGAAGCCAGAGCTTCTTTATTCTGTGGTCTTTGATGTAACTTCTCTTGATAGCACCAGGGACATAAAATTTTCAGCATATGATCTTTTTCTCATCATGTGCTGAACAGCTACTATATATTAGAGCTGAAAAAAACATCTTAATCTCTTTACTTTTATCCTAAGACAAATCTGTTGATACAGTCCATTGAGATTTAATGGAATATTTTTATAGGTTTTGATCCATGGAACCAATAACATGAAAAGGATGATTTGGCCCAGTCATTAATTACAAGGTATGTATACCTGCAAAGAATATGGAACAATAGATATCTACACATAATAACCATTAAAAAAAATACGGTTTTTTATTAAATGCATGGGTCTGTGGTGGACTTGCAAACAGTACCACAAACATAAAGGACATAGTCGGATCTCAGAGCCCTGGTGCTGGGTGTAAGAAACCAAAGAAGAATGAGTTAACCTACATATGCAGGTAGCAAAATAAAAGACCTTATATTTTTACTTTATATACTTGCAAACTAAATTCGGTGAGTAACATGGTATTTGATAATAATCAGGTTTAAACACTGAGGTACAGGTGAAAAGCTCATGCACCAACTAAGACTTTGTCTAAGTTTCACAATAATTGCCTTTGCACTGACCATGGTAAGCAGAGGATAGGTTTATGTGATAGGATAAATTGACTGGGCTTTTGAAGTTTTCTATGACTGATACAGGATGAAAATTAATATGTAATAACAGGTACTAAGAGGGTCACAGTGTGGTGCTTGGTTGTTAGTATGCATCACAGAATACCAGGCCACTTGGTGAAAAAAGGTGCTGTCCATGTGAGGTCTTTTCAAATAAGTATCTTATGATGACATCTTTTTTTCTGCACTGTGAAAAAAAAAACAAAAACAAACTATAACAACAAAAAACCACCCACAAACCCCAAACATATAAAGCATGAAGAATAAAATAATAACAAGGATAATGTGTATATGTTAATTCAGAAGAATAACTGTTTAATAAAATTCTTAATAATTTTCTTTTTTTGCTCTTATGTTCTCTTAAATTTTAAAAAATCTGTGACTTCAGGCTTCATAAGCAAACAAACAATACAAAATAATAAAAAAAACCCCTGATCTGCAAAACTTAAGTTTTTATTTAAATCTTAATTGTTTTCAACAGCAATTTTTGCATAAGTCAGAAGCATATGTAGTTCAACTAATTGGTGAAAACTGCCAGGGACCTATGGGATGTATATTTCTTTTCCTTAAAATAACATGAAGAGAATTAATTTTTAAGGGAGAAGGTGAAAACACAGATCATCAAAGCATCAGAAAACAAACTATTGAAACATCTATATAATTTTGAATAAAATTTAACTTTGCAGAGGACTGATACTACAGTGTACAGTCTCCTTGCTTACGATTTAGTGCTGTTCAGCAAACAGCATCAGAAGCCAAATCAAGAAAAATGTAAGAATTATTTTGTGATTGAAAGTCCTGGTCTTTTCTGAGAGAAAAAAAGAGCAGTTGATTAGATAAAAGTATAGAGAAAGAAGAAATTAGTTTTGGCTACAGCAAAGGTGAATCCGGACCTAATTTGATTTTCTAAAATAAAATTTAAAAAAAAAAAAAAAACCAAATATTTATAAGTTAAATTATAAAAGTGCCTCTTCTCAGCAGTCTTGCATTTGTCTCTTTCCAGAGGGAATGGGTGTCTGTAGAAATAGAAGAGCCATCACAATTTTTTTGTGTATGTGCGTGCATAGAAGCATTTTTGGGATACCAAAAACTTTCTATGTGTTCCCATTGACTGAAGTGGGTTTGAACAGGCAGTGTGGTTCACTGCCTGAAGCATCAGATAACACTGATGGTAACAATGCTACACTCTCTAGCAGCATAGAGAAAAGGAAGTAGATATAATCATATCAGACAGACAGTGGTCTGTACATGTTCTGTTTTTGCCAATAATTTGAACTCTTTGATGGAATACTGCCAAATTTATCTATCACACTGCAATACTGATTTTCCATAGTCATAGAAAGAACTTAGTACACTTGGTAGTTTATTGTTTGTTCTTTTTTGAAAAAGGTATGATTTTCATGTAGTGATAAGTGCATTGTCTAAAATGACTAGTGAGTGAAATTGTTGATATAGTTGAATCATTCAGAAGGAGTTTGACATCTGTTTAGAACTCAGATAATGGAGGAAAAGGGATACAAAATGAGCAAGTGAAAGGATGACCCAGGATCAGCTGCCCTTTGAAATTTGGCTTTCAGGATACTTACTGGATAGTGTTAAGTAGTGAAAGTGCTTTCACTACCTACTGGATAGTGCTCTCATTTACATGCTTATAAACTTCCATATTTAAAGGTCATAACTAATAAATGACGTTCTATTGAGTGTCTTAGAAGTTTAAAATTTAGCCACATTATCTTTTTTTATCTGGTTAAAACAGACTCTCCACTCTATTCACAATCAGCATACCAATCATTCCCTTGCCAAATTACTTTTATTACAGTGATATGTCATACTGACATAATCTGGTCAGAACATCAGATTCAATTTCATCTCTATAATCTGAGCCTTTAAGTAATTGTATTTAAGTATTTTTCACATCTGCAACCAAGTGAAATAGAAAAGGCTCAATTTGAGAGGACAGAAAGCAGAAAATAACTAATATGAACAGAAATAATATGTCCTCTTTGTAGGACAATTTAGTTTACTTCTGAATCCCATTGAAACTTTTCCTCTATATAGACATGATTTTTATGAGTTCAGTATTCCAGCCCACAAGATTTCTCTCCCTCTGTCATTCTGTTCTCTCCCCCTCAGCACTGCAGCTTTTCTCAAAAGAGCAGCTTCTAGCTAAGGAGTCAAAATTTAGTGATCACATTCACAGGCGTCTTCAATATGCAAGGAGCTCTCTTCGAAAAACTTGACCATTCCAATTAAGTGCTTAACCAGAAGCTACTGAGGGTTCGTTGGAAAAATCTGTCTCATTGATTCTAGAAAGTAACTTCTCTAGCTGGAAGTAGTTACTTTTGAAGACAGTAATTACTTTTGAATTCTTTCTGTACTTGCCTGCTTTCTGCTTAGAGGCAGCAGACAAAGCATGATAGCACAGCAGTATGCTTAATAAGCCACTTTCATGCTGTGAACAAAGGGATAGATGACATCAGAATTCTCCAAATTCTGTAAATTGCAGTACATACCCAAATTTACCAGTTAGTTAGACTGCAAGGTTTATACATATATAACATTTTTTTTTCAAAGACAATATTTTTTTCAAATACACATACAAAAATATTTTTAAATATATACCAATTAACACACACACATTTAAAAAATATTTTATCTTAAATAACCAGAAATTTAGCAAATAAATCACTAGGAAATAATTTAGTTTGGCCAATGAATAGAAAACATACATATTCAGTTATCTATTTCAAAGCTTTAATTTACATGTCCTACAAGTAATCCTGCCCATTCCATTTGACTGAAATTCAAACACAGAAAGCAATGTTAGAGTTAGGGGGAAAAAAAAATGGTTTACTGAAATATGCACCATGTGACATGTACGTATGTGTGTCTATAGAACTGACTAAGAGTTACATAATAGATAAAAACCAATCGATGTAACCTCTTAAAAACAGAGGGGTGGGATTGAAATTCATCATAGTCTAATAGTTTTTTAATGGGTAATTTTTTGACTAAAAGTTTTTTGGGTTTTTTTTACTTTATTTTTATTAGAAAAACCTTATATTTTGCTGTGACTTGTGAAATCACAGAGATCACATACTTGTTTTCCATGTAATTTTAGATGATTCCCAATATTATTTTTCAAGGTACTTTCCTAATTTACTTTTTGTCAATAAAGAGCTTAGAGAAATCCTTGCATCCCTAAGTAGATATGCTAAGGTATAAAAAAGTTAATATGTGCAGGAACTTAACTCTCATATTACAGATTTGCTTGTATACATCACCTACTTTTCTGTGCACTAACAACAAGCTGACAGTCAATGAAAATATACCCTGTCTTTGAATTAGACCCTACTAAAAGAAATTAACTATGCTGCACAGAATAAAAAAGGAATCTGCCTTCATATATGACACTGTGTGAGATCTGATTAGCAAAAATTCACATGTATACAGAAGCATCTGTTTAATTTGTATAACACACTTCCATTTGTCTTAATGAAGTCCAAAGTTCACACTCAGAAGTAAGAAGGCAACTGCTGTCATTTCACTGTAAAAAGTGAATACTTAGCTTCATGTAGTAAGGTACAAAGTCTGCCTCAGGACAAACTGTACTTACTGTTCTAATGCTACCATTCTCAGAGCCTGAGGAAAAGAGATCCTTCATTATTCTTTCGTTACATCTGAAGCTTTTGAGTCCAAGAAAAGAGCAAGAGAATTCTTCTTTTGGAGTTCAGTGTTGGAAATAAATTTTGGCATCCAGCAGAAGGAATTACCGGCACAGATATTAATTAAATGGCACTAGCCACTTACTGCACTGAGCTTTCCCTGGAGTTTTTGTAAGCAATTGCAAATGCCAGGTAATCTCATTCATACCTTTATTGGTGTTTGGTCTCTAATACAAATACACTGCAGCTACTGTATTTATCTTTTTTTAAAAATCATCTCAAAAATTCTTAGAATTTTTCTTTTCCATGGGAGTGGCCTTGGATTTTGAAAATATAACAATTTTTTCCTTGCTTTGTGTTAATTCTCCAGCATTCCTAATGCTTTCCAGATCCTCTGTCTTCACCCTGCTTTAGCAAACTTTCCTGTTTGTAACATCATTTTTATTTCTCCCCAAGTTTCCTTCTCTTAAAATGGGAGAATGTTACTGAATGCTATCTTAAAGTTACTCCTGGTGATCTCAGAAAATAAAATTTAGTGCAAATTAAGGAGGATGTGAGGTCCCAGAGTGCAACCCAAACATGATCCAGATATCTGGATCCAAGAAAAAATCCAGCCTGAGAAAAAAATTGTTTAAGTCATTGCAGTAGAATTCATCTTACCGAACTCTAAGTGCCTCTACTTTAAAAGTCCTTACTTGCTCAGATGCATACTATGGCCTCTCTAATTCCCATGTGGTTTAAAATAATATTTAATTGACCTAATTTTCCTGCAGTCCTCCCCTCCCTTGGTACCATCACAGTCAAACTTCCCACTTTCAATAGTAAAAATGTGTTCTAGGCAAAGCTTACACACAGCATCCTGTGAGCCTGTAATTTTGAACTTGTTGTTCTTTTGGACAAGCGGTTCTCATAAAACAGTTATTGAGTAATCATATCTTAAAAGCAGACAATGAAGTTAATCTAGGTACTCTATACAAAGCAGTAAACACACAATATACATAAAAGGTCAAAAGAAATATTTCCTTTCAGTTTATCTAAATCTCACATTCCAACTTTTTCTCTATGTCCTTTAATATCTTAAAAAAATATAAATCTCTGGCAACTTCTTCCCCTTTTTTAATATTTTTGGCTTCACTGATCTACCTGGTGTCTCAGTTCATATTTTTCTCTATCTAAGTAAATTTTTCTCTGCCTACATTTCCTCTTTTCACCTGTTCCATTTATTTTTTGCTATTTCCTCAGTCTGAACTGTTTGATATTTCACTATATCAAAACTTCATTATTCCACATGCTGTGATTTAGGTCACTTAAAGAGAATAAATCTACAATTTTCACTATTGTATGGACTGCTGAACTATATTATTATCACTTTATCTTATTTTTTTTCAGAGCAATAATACCTTTGTGGAAAGGTGAATAGAAAGAACTAAGCATATTATTCTAAATAAGTGTTAAACTTAATCAACCCTTTGCATAGAAGCAATATTTCATTTAATTTGTGTTACATACCTTTGCTCATTCATCCTAAGATCTTGTTTATGTTTTCAGCTGCAGCTACAAACTGGCTTAATGGTTTCAATAATTTTTTTCACCATAATTCCTCAGTTTGGGGATGGGAATTATAAGGTGCATGCTTGTTTTATGTAATGCAAACAATATATTTTATTATTTCTTATCCACTGATCTAGCTGGTTTGTATTCTGTTGTATGTATTAGTTTTTCAAAAGTTCTGAGTCCTTATTTTTGTTTTTGTCCCGAGTCTTATTCTTCCTCTCATTATATTCATTATTATATATGCATACATATATGTTTAGTGTAACTCTATAACTTTGTACTGTTCAAAATTAGAAAAGCTCTCTAGGTAAATGAGTGAATCTTAAAATCCATTTGTCTGAAAAAAGAAGACTCTGAACAAAAACTCAATCTCTGACAGAAATAGGGAAAAAATATAATCTAGACCTTTCTTGGTAAAGGAAAATGTACATAATTGCTCATTAAAAGTAAACGCACACACATGCACATTTAACACAGGCATGCATGCAATAAAAAAACCAAATTCCATAACACAAGAAATTAATAATCTTCCCAGGTAGCAAATATGCTTTTATAAATTATTTCACACACTTTTTGGCCAGAGTATATCTCCTTGCTCCCTTTTATTTTATCATTTCAGTAACCCATATTTGCTGAGGCTCCAATAGATTATTATTTTTCAGGGTAGAAGGAAGAAATAAAGAGGGGCAGGGAGGAAGGGAAGGAAAAAAAAAGTGGTGTTTGACTCAATTTCCTCTCAAACACTTAGGAATGATTTTGAGAATCAGAGATTCTGATATTACACAGACTACTGAGTACATCTATGGTTGGCTGTGTGATATATCACTTTGGTTTTCCAGTCTCCCTTTCTCATCACTGCAAAAGCCCCTTCACGAGTTTGAAGTAAATAAACTTCTAACCATCTCTTCATGGCCAATCAAACGTTCATTAAGGCCCATCACACTGTCCAGCTGGATCTTAAAAGTGTCTTACTTTGAGGAATTTAAAAGTGTCCAATGCTGCCCACTTTCCTGAGGAGATAATTTCAATGGCTGATTGTTCTCATTGAAAACTTTCTTCCTGTATCTAATCAGAAGCTCCCCAAGAGTAACTTGTGCCCATTACCCTTCATCATTTCCATGGGACTCTTTGTGAAAAGGGAGTTTCCATCTTCTTTGTAGCCACACTTTAAAAACTGGAAGATGATAAGGTCTCCCCTAAGCTTTCTATTCTGAAGGCTGGACAAACCCAGTTCTCAGCCTTTCCCATATGGCAACTTCCCAGTCCTTGGATCATCTTTCTGGCCCTTCTCTGGACCTTCTCCAGCCTGTCCTCATTTTATTTTCTTAGCAGGGATCAAAACCCAGCACTGTATTTCTAGGTGAGGCCTCACAAGCACAGAGGAGAATAATAAAGTGGCTTTTTTATCTCTACTGGTGATGCTGTCGTTGATGCACCCCAACATCTGCTGGCTTTCTCTGCCTCAGCAGCTCACCTCTCATATTGAGCTTGTAGTTCACCAGGATCCCCAGGTCCCTTTCTATAGAACTGTTCTACAGACAGGTAGATGCCAGCCTGAGATACACTCCTGGATTATGTCTTCCCAGGCACAAGACCTTATGCTTGTCCTTGTTTTAAAGTTCATAAGTTTCTTGCTAGCCCTCTCTTCCAGCCTATCCAGATCTTCCTGCAGGATGGCCACTCCCTTCTGAAGTGTCCCCTTCCCCACTCAGTTTGGTATTATCAGCAAACTTCATCAGAGTACATTTGATCCCATCATCCAGATCATTTATTACGATATTAAACAGCATGGGGCTCCAAGTGTTTCCCTGGGGGACCCCACATGTGAGAGGCTGCCAGTTTAAAAGGCAGCTATTTACTACCACCCTCCGGGTGCAGCCTGTCAGCCAGTTCCCTACCCACCATGCAGACTACTTCTCTAGACCATAACACAGATGCAGACTGCTCCATAGTTCAGTACATCAAAAAATAGAGAAGATATAAAAAATGGTAATTAGCATTTTGTGTTAGACCCAGATCATGTCCACCAGGGAGCAAGTCATGAGGCCAGTCCGTTAAAAGTGCTGAAAGGTCTGGTTGCTTATAGAATATATGATCAAGTGAGTGGATTCTACAGTATGTACACAGTACCCTTGTGTTTTGTCACCTGAAGGATGTTGCTCAATTTTGTGTGTATTTCTCAAGGAAAAACCCTAATTTGAAGAAAGAAAATAATTTACTACTGAAACAGTAGGCTTCTCGTCAAGAGTCATGTAAATCTGTCACTTCATGGTTTTTTGGTTTGTTTTTTTTTTTTTTTGTGGAACTATTCCAGCATATATTCAACTATTCCTTTCATATTAATATTCTAACCTTCTTCCTACCTTTGCATAGCTGTAAAAACATTTGCCAATTTACTTCCTCTAACAGCCTGCAGCTCTCTAGCACTATCCAGAAATTACCTGATTTCTTTTCAATACCCTCAGCTTCTCTCTAAAACAGCTATGCTGTGTCAGCAAAGATATTTTTAGTGTCTTTTCCTTCATCCTCAGTATCATCCTCATAAAAGCTTGTCATCCAGTCCTCCTGCTTTTTTTCATCACTCATTCCCATTAAAATTCTAATCTTTTTTTTTTTAAACCCACAGGCATTTTTCTACATTAACTGTTTCCATCATTCCAATGATGTCATATACTGCATAAAAAGTACTGCAAAAATACTAAATATCAGTTTGACAATTTCAGTCTGCTGACTCTTCCCCCCCCCCCCCCATTTTGTTTTTCAATAGATTTTTAACCATTTCTTATATCATCCAACTTTACCTTATATCTCTCTCACCTTTGGTAACAGTAACCGATATAAGTAGTACATATGCATGGCACCTCTATAAGGAGTTATTTAACATGAAAGAGTCAAATGAGTCAAGCAAGTGTCCTTGCAAGTAATCTGATCAGTTAAAAAATTAATCTGACTGGGTTACAAACTTCTTTTTCTCAGAGAATGCATGCTAAATGTTTTGTGAGAGATTATGAAAAGATACATTTTCTGCACGTGTGTAACAAAGCTCCTAGATGAGAGTAGTCATCCTTATTCAGAAATCACAGATCATGATATAGTACAGTGACGTTTCTTCCCAAGAAAAGAAACCAAAGTTAAATCAGGAAAAGTGGGGGGAAAAAAGCAGAAGAAAAGAGGAATAAAAGTTTACCATGATGTATCTCCAAAATTGGATATTTTGACAGCTTTTGTAGATGTGCATGCAGAGCCACAGCAAAATGCACAATCATATATTACCTGATGAACAGATTGGCCATCTGTGTTAGCTCCTGCTGACAAGATTTATGAGAGCAGTTTTATATATCATATAAAAGAATTATCTCAAATATTTAACTAGCTTATATTTCAAATTCCACTCCATAATAATAGCATAACTGTTGTTAATATATCACACATATTTCATGCTTTTCACAAAGGATATAGTGTGCCTGTATGTATAAATATGAATGTGCAATAGAGAAAGAGAAAGAAAGGGAAAAGAGGAAACTTTCATTTTGATTAGTGAGAAAAGCCTTTTATTCACTCTTTTTGTATTAACATTTATCTACACCTTGCATTTATCTAAGCTATCATAATAGACTGCAGTGGCTTTAGGACCTGATTTAAGGTTAACTGCAAGAACTTCTTTAATTTGTTGCCTTCCTCCTTTCCTTCCTCCTGTGCAGCATTTGAGCTGAGAACCAAGATTGCCACATATTGACAAGGTTTTGCAACCCCTAGACTTCCATGTAATGACTTTGAGATAAGGATTTCTGCTCAGCGTCTAATATTGTATCTTTTCAGCTGTACAAAAGAGAATATAAAAAGAATCCTATGTTTTCTGCACTATAAAAATACAGAATTTAGTCTTTATAAAAATAACCTGCATTAAGTGAAATAGTTTGGCTCTGTATACTCAGGACAACTCTACCAAATGAAGCTCTCCATGGCACAACATTGTACACCATAGCTCACGGAGTGTTTGAAAGGGGCAATTAGTACATGTAATCAGAATCTGTTTCCTAACACTTTGCTAAAAGGTGGTGCATTCCAAGGCTGAATAAGATATCTTTATACATATATTTTTAAATGTTACTTTGCCACTGCAAATGAAAGGTTAGTCTTTATTTTATTTCATAAAAACCAGGTTTTAAACTGAAAAAGTTTACTTGATAGTGAAAAAATATACTAACACGCTAGCTCAGTCCATTATCTTCATAATTTCTCATTTCTGTAGAAAAGCACATTTCTGATGAAGTAGCACTATGTATTAACCTGAGCTTAGGATGTTTAAAAAGGGTTAAATTACTCACCGTTTTATGTACACTTATAATTTACTATAAATCAACCCTAAATTTCAATATTTTCAAATTAACTCTTTTCCATTGAAGCATACCCCAATATATTTTGTCTTATAATCTTGCAAATGAAGTGAACAGCTTTAAATGCTATACTGAATCATCTCTATGAGCCCTAAAGCATTAAATATGATTTTCTTAAGCCTGCTTGTTATATCTATAAGGCATGACTAAAAATACTGATTGCTCAAGAGTGCTCAATTCAGTGTTCCTTTGCATTTCTGCATCCAGTATTAGGATGCAGAAGAGTATGCCTCTATTTTAGGAATTTAATTTTGTTAAAATTTGTCCCTTTAGACCTTTCTTGAATGATGGATCTTCTGCAGGGTAGGCACTATCAAAACTGTAGCCACGGCTGAATACACTTTAGTAATATATTTCCCGAGTTCTTTGTGCTAATGTAATGAGCTACATCATAGCTGAAATTCAAGATGTAGAAGCTGTCTTCTTATCAGTGTAAGGCATCTCTGTATTGAAAAAGTAAACCTTTTCTGCAGGTAAATATGGCTTTTGTAAACCAGTGATTGAAATTATGTTTAACTGTACAGAATTCAGAAGTTAGAAATATATAACAAAAGCAGTACCTGGAGTGTCTTTGTTGAATTTCAACTACTCAGAATAAACAAGTGCTGTAATGCATTTTTTATGTACTAAGTGTCTACTTGAGGTCTTGTTTTGATCTTTCAATTTCTAACTTAGAGGAACAAACAGGTTCTTTTTCATAAATGCTGTTTATTTTATGTTCTTTAATTTTATATTACGCTATCAAAATCTGAATATAAAAATAAGCTGATTATAGGAAAGTGGCTGTAGACATTTATCATCTGCTTTCCCACCCTCCTTCTTTTATAAAGACAAATGACTAAAGCCAAAATATACCTGAGCAAAATTTGGTTATCTCCTTTATCTTCAGAATAACATCATAGTGATCTGCAAACATTAAGGGATACAGTCTAAGTACTTACATACCTGATGAGACTGGTGGTAGTTATGTAGAAAATGCATTCTAAGGCCACTGTACTTTTTTGTGAGTTCATTTCCACAGTCAGGAAAAATGTAAGTGCGTCCACTTGGAAACTTGCAAAAGCTGCCTTCCTTTTATAGATATTGTAGATAGATAGTAGCTATCACAAAGAGACTCACGAAAATAAAGTCTTCTATTCAGCTTTCTTAGACAGTGCTCACCTCAGTAGCAGATGTATGGGAGTAGCTCATCTTAATTTGGGGACAAACTAAGAAGTAAAAGATACTCCAGGCATACATTCATAACGAAGACAGAAATGTATTAATGACTCTTAAATGCTTATTTGCATCTTAATGGTTAATTAAGGAATGGAAGATTAACAAACATATTGAGAGAAAGAGAAGTCTGAAATTACATGAAATTGCAATCCTTTTTATAGATTATTTTTACCTTTATACATTTCACGCAAAACAGAGTACCTGTGGTGCTCCATTGTTCTGAAGGACTCTCTGACATAAGAAATTAATTACAAGTGCTTGAAATTAAAATCTTACATTCTATATTAGATATATAAATATGTGGCCTTAGAAATATTTCAAAATATTGGAGCTCTAATTTAATTCTCATTTCTGTGTTGCCTATTTATAGGAAGACTGGGGTCCTTTTGCACCACCTCATCAGGAGAAATTTATTTCAGGGGGACGAGGGACTCCCCTGGACTTCAAATAAATAACTACATGTAGAATCTACTTTGTGCCATTAATGAACCCAATAATTTGTTTGCAGGCTGTGTGGAAGAGTTTGTTCCCTTGCAAGTGCTGTAAACTTAACATTTCTCACTTAGCAAGGTTCCTTCAAGGAACTGGAGGATGGATAAACATGACTGAACTGATGAACTGTCAAGGGATGATGTGTTCAGATATCTGATTTAGGATGCTTTAATTCTAAATTCCTTTCCAGGTTCACAAAGACTGCACACATATTTTTCATTGTGGCAAAGCCTGTCTTGTGGAATATGCACTTTAAACTGTGCTTTGTGAACATAAAATCTTACTATGAATTGTCTCAGCACAAGCTGCTCTTGTTTTTTATAACTCCTAGGAATCCAAAGACATTTATACTCATATGTCTTTCACTCTCAGGAAATACAGATTCCTTAGATACAAGTGTGTCACAGTGAGTGAAACTAGGGTACCATTCCTGTCGTTTCCTGCATATACGCAGACATATACAGACACTTATAAAGCACCAAGATATATTAATCTTTTCTCTAAAAGCAAGTTCCAATAACTTTGGATGTATAGTAGAATGTTCTAGAAAGGAACAGAATTTTTTAACAAAATAGTAATTTAATTTATTACCTCTGAGATTCCTGTTAAATATCAAAGGAAATATAAATATGAATGGAGATGTAGATTTTCTTTTCTAAGAGCATAGTTCTAGTTAAAAAAAAAAATAGAAAGTTGAGATCTTCATGCTTAAATGTGTAGGCCAGCCTCTCTGTGCTCCAAGGAGATGTGAAAAAAATATATACACTTTTCTTGTGAAAGAAGTAAAAATTATGTAACATCTTTCATACTCTAAGTACTTCTGTACAAAGAAAATCCATAAAGTTGCAAACCCCCTGATCAGGCACCATAAGAGAGCACAGCAAAGTAAAACTTTAAATGAACAAGAACTTGGTAAAGCTTCTTCCCAACACTTGCTTTGGTTGCTAAAATGAAGTTTTGAGCTAGTGACATAACTATCATTTATTTCAGAGATGGATCAGATCTTTAAATTTCAACTTATTAAAATTGATTTGGGTTACATTTATGTAATTGACAACAGGATTTTTGCCAGGAAGATTAAGCTCTTTCAACCATTTGAATAAGGAAGTTTTGTACAGTCATCTATATTTTATTTCTACTGTGGTAGAACTGTCTGAGACTGAACGATTCCTTTCTTCCCCTCTAAATCAATTCCATTATGAATCAGAGCCAAAAGAAAATATAGTTCCCCAAGTCCTATGTAATTCACATTTATAGGTGCTGAAATATATATGTAAAATCTGAGAGTGGATATTTATTTACTTATGTTTCAAGTTCTCAAATGCACAAAGTTTTGACTGTCAACATAATGAGAAAAAGCTTCTGTCTTGACAAGCAGTGAGCAGCTCTAAATGCAGAATGGAGGTCTACAGCAACTGGAGTTACTGGAGTTTGTCATGGTAGATGTGCTCAAATGCTCTGTCTGAGTTAACCACATGTGTCCTCTGTGCAGCTTGAACTTAGAGACTGTTCCCTTTTGGGTCTCTGTCCTTCCCTGGAGAAAGCAGAAACTGGCTGTTCAGGCCAAAAATGAAGCTTCAGGAGCCAAATGCTGTTCAAGCTCTGCCTACCACAGAGCAAACAAGAGATCCTGCCAGCTGATGGTGTTCTGATATCTCATGGCCACCCATTCTTTGCATTGGGCTAGAGCAGTTTTTGTGCACCTCAGACAGACATAACCAAGAGAAGCAGCAGCCAAGTGCTTTGGACTGGTACGAGGCAGAAACAGCAGCACGAGTTTTGCCGCTTCTGCTAAGACACCAGGAATCCCAACACTGGATCTAGTTCAAGTGATGCTAATAAGGTTGTTGATTTGCTTTGATGAAATTTCAGTGCCCTCAACCCCCTGATTTCCCAACCCAGATGTTACATATAGACGTATGTTATATAGAGGCATATAGTAAAATTAAACCATTGACAATTAGCATAGATCTTGTGGATTTAATCAAAAAGGTGTGGCAATTTTTAATAATTTTCTCCCATCTTTAAATCAAACTTCATCATCCAAAGATGAAAAAGGAAGGGAGAAAGGAAGACTGAGGTAAAAACCCAAAGCTGAATTTCGTTATAGTGATCAGAAACCAATAGCAGGTAACTCTTTTCTTCTGAACTTAAGTGCTTAGTTTTGCAGAGTAGAATGGTTTCAACTTCAGATTTCATCTGAATCTGTTGAGGTGAATCCCCCTCCAAGTAAGAAAACACTATAGGTAGCAAATTAAAGTTTGATCTGTTCTCAGACATATCAGAGGGGGAAAGCTCAGTTAGATCATTGTGCAACAGTAAGAAACACTGGAAAATTAATTCTTCCTGAGATATATATATATATATATTAGTATATTAACACAGGTTTAATCTCTTCCTTCTTTTAAAATCCTGCTCCCTCCCCTCAAAAAAACCCTACCAGCTTGTCAAGTCTCCATGACAACACTTAATTTAAAACCTGAAAGAATTTGAAGAGTGTAGCTCTCTAGCCATCACTGATGCAGTTTGGAAAGTTTGGAATGGTTTCCCACTTAGCATAAGTTACAATGAAGAGCAGAAGAGAGATGAAAACTCATTAAATCCTTCTTCTCCTTACAGTCTCCTTGGGAATCCACTCAGTAAACAAGAAAAGTAACAATTTTTATATTTGACTTAGGAAAGCAAACCTGCTTGGAAGCAGCCCAGTAGTTAGTAGGAGAATGGAATGAGAAGAGTCAGTAGAGAATGGAAATAAAAACAAAGAGAAAAAGTGAGTAAAATGTGAAGGAAACTGCAATAGAAAGAGTAATAGTTCCAGTTTAATCAAAGGACATACTTTTGTGTTTAATGGACCCCTGTGTTGTTTTGAAGGAAAACAGGGAAGTGAGATTGAAAAATACTGTTGAAAACATGAATATCTACTCTATCCTGCTAATGAGGAAAGGCAAGGCAAGGACATGAAAGGAAAGGAAAAGAAAGAATAAAGTCTAACATCATCATCATTGTGTATGGAAAATCAGAGAAGACTTTTTCGAAAAGTAGTACTACTCAAAGACTATGTGTTCTCCAGAAGAAAATCAAGACCTTTCTCTTAAAAATGTGTTAAGAAAAACTGAAAATCACAACTGAGGCGTCTTTCAAGTCTGTTGATGTATTTATAATGACAGTTTTCATCAAAGGAAGGATGGAAATGTGTCCCTCAAAAATAACTCAAACGAGCAAGGAATTATGTAAATAACCAATTATACAGTACATATGTTTTTAGAGAAAAAACCCCCAAAGTTTATACTTGCTAATGATTAAAATACATGTAATGATATGTGTATCATTGGTTCAAATGGGAATATTTGCATGTGGAATAGCTCAAATGAGCCATGTAAACAAAAATATTTCAAGGACACAAATAGTGAAGAAGAATCAAGAGAGGAACATAATTATGTTGAGTTCAAGTATGTCATTAAATGCAAAATAATGATGATTAAATTGGTTTCTATAACCACAGACGGAACACCAGCTATGTTTGGATCCAAAGTTTCATGTCTCATCATCATCAACAAGCAGTCAGAGGAAAAGTGATAGACTAGACACACAGGATAAGGAGTGGTGGTTAAAAAACTTGACTCCATTCAGGGAAAAGACCTCTCATAATAGAAGGTCATGCAATATGCTACAGACAGTCTTCAAAGACAAAAGTTCGCAAAATAAGGCATATGGAAAAATTATTAGTCTTAGTTTTAAAACCTTTGCTTGAAATTAGATATGCTTCACCTACCCATTTCTCTACAAATCAATATTTAAATAAATTAAGTTGCTTTGGAAGTCTCTTCCTTCCTCACTAAGTGAAAATAATTGGGATTGAAAACCTATGGAAGATGGACCCTTACTTAAAGTCTTCTTTTCAAAATGTATTTAAAATTCTGGTCTCTATAGCACCTTACATTTTGTTGCCTCAACATCCAGAACTATCTGTTAATTCATCTGTTCAGTCTGACTCCCACAAATTGTGCAAAATTTGGAGGACGGGGAACCCTAAGAAAAATAAGATAAAGTGTACCAATAAATATTTATTTAAACTGAATTCACTACGTTTTTTTCCAAGCTGGTCCCAAAGGTTCCTTTGGTTTTGCTCAGTAATGTTAAATTAAATACAAAGCATTAAAATAGTGCTAAAATTTCCCTGAAACTAGATAATCCAGCCAAAGCTTGTACATCTGAATGAACGGCAAAATAAGTATTCATAATTAGTGACTCATCATATTATACTGAGCAACAAGCAGAGCAATGACTATTTATTGTAATTACAATTATTAGTTTAAAAACACTGTTCATGAGCATGGTTCTTTTACAAAATTGCTAAAGGTAAATTTTATGACCCTAAAGCTAGGTTTCTGGAGGCAATGGGACGAACTGAATGGGAAAAAAAAACGGGGGATTGAAGAATGACAAATTGTAGAGATAATGCTAGAAACATATAACAGATAATGTCTTGATTATGGAACAATATCCTGAGTAATTTGATTTAAAAGAAACAGTTAGCTTGTTTTCTGAATATAACTTTTTCTTGCTAGCTAGAAGGAGAATATATATTAATGTGCCCTGCTTCTTGGAACAGAATGCCTGTTTATAACAGGATGATCTTGAAATAGCCAAATAACCAGCTTAAACAGCCTGTGTTTGCAGATACGTCTTTCCTTCTTTCTGTTTAGATGATCATGTATGCAGACAGAGACTGCAGAGATGGTACGTATCCACAAGCACAGACGTGTTTTCATGTGTGTGGTTTTTTACATATATACTTTTCATAGTTAAGAGTACTGCATGTATATTTATGTAGATCAACTTGCTCACAAACACATTCATATGTATATACACACCCACATACAAGTATACACATACATCTGTGCAGGGATCTATGTATGTGTGTGTATGTGTATTTTTGTGCATATGGAATAAAACAGGTTTTTTCTTTCCTACCCCTGAGTCTTCCTCCTTCCCTCCTCACCAAGTTGTGTGCAAAATTCATTGTGCACCCACTACTTTTTTTCAGCATAATGATGCAGCAGGTTTTGGACACTACCACTGAGGCAGGGTTTATTTTGAAGCAGAGCAGCTTTGTCCCTAGTACAGTATTCTAGTGGTATGACTTAAACCAGCAAAGCCTTTCTTCTGGAATCTTGACCGTAGACAAAACATTTGCCTACTTGAGAGATCCTGTTTGGCTGCTTTACTCTCATGAAGCTCCACTTACTCAGCATAAGTAGAAATCTCACTGATTTCTAGACAGTAATGAACATGTTCGCTGAACATGAACTGTGAACCTGGAAGTCTAGGGGTCAGAGGTACCATGAAAGTGATTACAGTAGAAGCTGACAAGGTGCTTGAAACTGATTTCCTTTCAAAGACTTCTGAATCTGCTTGTTTGAAACATAATTATTGTTATCTTTCAAATTTAGGATGGATTTCTCTCTAACTGCTCACCTATGCTATTTTACTAGCACATTGTGTTGGTATGTCCTCTGGTGATGCAAACACTGTGCCTTGCTTTGTATTAAATAGGCAGCAGATTAAGTCAAAATCAAGCTCAATGTCTCTCTCATTTTTATTGTATAGCTGTGGGCTGAAATCTTGTTTTTACTATATGTCAAGCATCTGAGATTTGGTGCTAGGCAGTTTGACAGGCAGTTCGACAGACAGTACTGGAAAAGGTAAGGAAGAAAAAAACATCTCTTGGCATAGAAGCTCTGCAGCATTCAACACAATTCTGGCTTTCACAGAATATGCCTGGCAACTGCTACAATCTGCTTCCCAGAAATCAGTGACCTGTGTTAAGTTATTAGCCACTGGGCTCAGACAGCTCACTCTCCAAGAGTCTTTTAAGAAGATTTTCACCTCCCAGTCATCTGATGCATTACCTGCATCCCATACAGGTTTATTAAAAACTGCTCATAACAGATGCTTTTCACACATCAGGATCCCAGGATTTGAAAGTTATTCATGTGAAGGCTGCATGTGCACACAAAGTTGTCAAATTTTCCAGGACACTGCTTTCTACAGCTTCATATTATTATTATATGAGGTGTAGTGTATGTGTCTGTAAATCTTTTCTGAGAAGCTATGCTTTGAGTGTCTTAATAATGTAGCTAATAGCTACCCAGACTGGACAGGGGTTGCTGAGGTCCCTCAAAAAAGCCTGAAGCTGATTCTTACAGGCTGCAACATCTTTGGGATCACTAAAATTTTAGCAAAAGGAACAAATAGATGGGCTGGGCCACCTCAGTCTGTGAAGAGGATGACAGGTGGGGAATTGAGACAATGGTTTTTAGCATGCATAGCACATAAAAGCTGTGAGTGAGCAATTGTTTACAGCTCCTAATATAAGAACTAGTAGGCTTCAAATAAAACTAGCAGGTTGCTTATTCAGAAGAAACACCAGGGAACATCTCTGCAGGCAGTGCAATGTAATAGTTCAGTTCTGAAATGTGTTACTCTGAGACTTTTGTAAAAAGTTTAAATAGCTCTACAAATTGTTATAAAAGAAATCATGGAATAAAGTTGCTTTGAGAGATTCAAATACAGATACAATCCAATCTGCAAAGCACTCACAGCACAGGTAAAATACTATTCAGAAATGCAATACTACCTGCTTGTACATGTTCTTCTGCTCTTTCATGTGCTAACACTACCGCACATGTGAAAATTCTGGAGGATCTGACCTGACTGACCTGCTGCTGGATCTGGCAAGGCTGTTCGTATGTTCTGCTCTTTGAATAATTCATTCTGACTCTGCACAGGACTAGTATCAGTAACCCTCTTCAAATTCCATTTTCCCATCAATGATAGCAATTGACTGTACTACAGTGTGATATTTTTATGTAACTTTCATCAACACCTCCTACACATTTACAAACTCAGGAAAAGTTATTTTCATTTTGCTTTGAAATGGTGTCATTATAGCACATAGGTCATGCAAACATTATTTCTCATTTGCATAATTATTCTATTTTCAATTATAGATTTTACGCCATACAAATATCAGGTTTACTCATGTTAGAAGTCCAGTGATCATGAGTTCGTGAATGTTCCTGCTGCATACCAATGGCTTCATGCACTTATTGCAGCTATACGTTAATTAAATAAAAAAAAGAGAAAGAAAAAACCTCACCTGCATACAAACCAAAGCAACTGTAAAATATGAAGCCAGAAGATCCTCCTTTTAAATAGGTATCATAGCAAAAGCTATGTAGCTGTAGCCAAGTGCATTGAGAAATATCAAGTTTATGTTGTGAACCACATAAAAATAATACATTAGGCCAATTCAGTATCACAGATTTGCCCACTTTGAAAGCTAGAGACTATCAACATGACAGCAAAAAGAGAAATTCTTGCAGGAATCCAGGTCTTTGTTTGATAGTAAGTATCAGTACTCCTCTTAAAAATGGCAAGTCATCAAGAAAAGTGAATGGTTTTCCTTTTAAACAGAACATCAGGTGTCTTAAGTGTGGTCAAAGGCAGAAAAATGGCTACTTAGAAAAAAACATTCTTCAGCTGAGATACCTATATGGTTTCAACTTATATCAACCTAGTTTACTAGTTTACTGGCAAAAAAAAAGGAAAGGCATAACTGTTGGTTCAAAGCTAAGGTCCTCAAGAGAACATTTGCCCTCATGAAATCTGCTAATAAGTATCCACTAAATTCTGGTATTACCATATGAAACATGATTGATTTTAACTGAATACTGTCTTTATTCTTTCTTGGAATGCTGTGGTCTGTATAATTACCTATAATTTGGGCTAAATAAGTAGAAATTCAAGCGTGTAGTGCTGCAATTAGATCTGAAATTAGATCAGCTGTTAAAAATTGAGTGGCACTGAAACTATTGCAAGAAAACTAATATCCAATTATACACTAATTTTTTTTGGTTTTTTGTCTTATCCTATCCTGATCCTCCTCTGCTTCTGTTTGTCTTCTTCCTTTAACTGCCTCACCTAGCCTGTAACATTTCTCATTTACTGAGGCTGTACTCACACAGACACTTGGATTGTAAGTACATCCATTTGGAGATAAATTTTTTCCCTTTTGGATCTTGAGAGAAGGAAACTGCCATGTAAGAATTATCACTTTTAATTAGTGAACTCACAGATTGGCAGCATGTAGAAAAGCTATGACAGCAAAAGGAAATGAGATGATTTTAGCAGTGATAATCTTTATAGAGCCAAGAAACTTTCACAGCAGTTCATTAGAGGGGAGATCTGTGATTTAGGCAAGACTGAATCAGCACTCATGCTGGCTACATCAGTAGTCCTCAGAATTTAAAAGACCAGAAAAGGAGGAGTGGGTCACACATGCTGGTCTGGGAAGGCAGGGTACATTCCTCTGTGTGTACTATTCTGTCCTGCGTTTCCTTTGAGACCTGTGAATGAATGATGAAATAGATGTGGTTTGACAGCTCACAGTGTGAATAGTAACATGAAAACTGGTATATTTTTGCAGCATGAAATGTAGTGTATACATTGCATACCTTGGGCTCTACTTTGGTTGTGGAAGGATTCAGAGACTTCTGGGAGAGTATTACAGGATTTTGCAAGCTGGGAGCAACCATATTGGCTATTAACCAGTGACAAACCTGCTTCATTAAATTAAGGTGCCATCAGCAAGACAAGTATGAGTGAGCAGGAATTTTACCTTTTTACCTTCTACTTCCAAGTAGTCATAGCTGTTCCCATGAACACAGGGTAGTGTGGTGGCCTGCTCTCAGGGGTTTTGAATGATGCCTCCTTTGTCTTCTCTGTAGACTCTAGTGTCCACCAGCTCTTCCATGTAGACTTCTGATGCTAACCAATTCTTCAACAGTCATTATTGCTGAGTGGTTTTAATGGCTGAACTACATGAAACCAAAGTGATTAAGGTACATTTGCAATCTAAATTTTTTTTAAAATTTGTTGTTAAAATTGTTCCTGATAAAAATGCTGCTGTCCTTTATGCAATGAAGGTTAATATTAAATATCAAGACAGTGTATTATTGAAATACCAACATTCCATTATTATTGAAAACATTGACAGAAAGTATGAGAAATCTTAAACAACGTTCTTTTCACATAAGGAAACTAGAAGCTCTCTATTGCAGGCATCATATGTGGGTATACATATATTTAAAGCCAGGTACACAGAAAGTATTTTACCCTCAGTCTTTCCACAGAAAATTTCTCCTACATATCAAAATCATTGTAGAATCACAGAATTCAAAACTTCAAAGGAGGACTTTCAAATTAGGAAAAAAAAAGAAGAGAAAAAAAGAATTTTCAAATATATGTGTGTTTTAAGCTATATAACTCTAGTTTTTAACCTTACTATTATAGCTATCACAAGAAGACATTGTCAGTACAGAGTTAATGCCACTGCCTACAGCCAAATGGCAAACAGACAGCCTGGCAGAAGGGGAAGTTCCTCCTCTCATAACAACCTGTTTAGTCTATTGGAGGGTTAAGCTACTTCCTTAATTTTACACAGCCTCTAAGACTTTTTGAGAGTCGTGTTTTCAGGGATAAAAAGTGGGTCTCCCTAGCTTCATGTCTTACAGCACAGTGCTCAAATAATAAAACAACAGTAAAACAAAAATGTGGAAGTATACCCAACCAGTGGAAGTTTTACAGCTCAGGTATTGTATTAACTTAATGATGAGGTAGAATTTACTCTTACTAACCTGTTTTATGTAACGTATCTTTTTTTGTTTTTAATAAAAGCAGAGAAGAATCTTAACACTAGATCACTGAGGAATTTTTTCTTATCTTACACAGTACATTATCATTTTGATGATTCAAAGAAATAGTGTTAATTGTCCAACCAGCTTGAATTAATAATTTGTCATATAATAAATGCAATACTTTAAGAGTACACTTAAATTTACTGAGGTGCATATTCCTACCTAATTTTTGAACTTTATTTTAAATTATTTTTAGGAACAATAGTGCTGGAATAAAAGATGACAAAATGATTCTAAAATTCTTAACAAGCTGGAATTTGAAAGGTAAGTAGAGATGTTTCAACGACCTATGTCTTTTAGTTGTGAACTTGACCTGGGAGTTATATAAAATTTTGGGGTTTTTTTCTGAGAAGCCATGATACAGTTAGATACCCCTTAATGTGGCTACAGAAGACAGGTGTACCATTGTGTCTTTGGTTTAGGTTTCTTTTTCCTCATCTCTAAATGGAAGAAAAGTTTTTATCTTTGTTTGTGAGACAACTTGAAAACAAAATCATTCTCTTTCTCTACCAGACTCTGTTTTTTTTGTGACAGACTTTGAAATCTTGACTGAGCCTTACTATTTCACACACAGAAACACGCATGGTTCTAGCATGAGAACTGGATGCTTCCTTTTTTTGTTTCAAAACCCCTTTAATGACATTTATTTCCATCTTTGGTATAATACAGGGAAAAAATACTGCTTGTATTTCTGAGTAAAGAAAACAAAAGACAAGAACAGCTAAATGAAGTATATCTGAGAGAGCTAAACTGGGTGAAAGCTTAGATCTTTGGCTGAGCTCAAGGTTATACTTGTTCTAAGAAATGTATTTGGGGCTGAAAGGCATCTTGCTGCTGTCTTTGGTTCCTCTCCTTTGTTCTTACAATTGTAAGTGTGTAAGTTACCTTTGAGCTCTCCAGACCATTGCAGTAACAAATGAGGAAAAAAATATAAACTAGAAGTACATGAAACTACCATGAAGGTGTCTTTCTTCTTTGGTTCAGGTGTCAGTCCTGAGACTGTATATTTAAGGCATATCTATCATATGTACCTTTATATATGTAAATATTTGAATTAACCTCTTGCTCATGGGGTTATAGTTACATGTAGTTATATTTGTGCTCTCTGGGGCTTTGCTTAAAGTGGCTATGTATGACTACTGTTAATAAAATTGAGATGTGAAACCCTTTTAAAACTTACTTGCCTTATGACATCAGAGATCTGGAAGACACCAATCTGACAAACCAAGTTAGAAAACTTCTCAATTCAAGGAAAAAAAAAAGCAAGAACACAACAGTGCTTCTCCTAAAGACAGTTCCTAAAACACATACTACACTTGCACACAAGGAGATTAAGAAGCAGGAGTGTTCTTAACTTAGCAGTAATCATCCTAATGGAAAGCATGGAGAAGTTTCCTGATGTTTTCTTGTTATTTTTTAAGTTTCTTTTCTTTGGGGAAAAATTATTTAAGGTTTTGCAAAAGACTGTGATATTGTTCCTTGTAACCCCTCATTTTCCCTATGCAACTCAAAAATTATGTTTCACAAATTATTATGTATTAGTGGAAGTTATTAAAGCTTCATGTCTTTCTTATAATGCAGCTATCTAGGTAACATCCTTGCAAACTGAACCTGCAAATGTCATGGTTATACAGACATATCACAGTAAAATAATAATTACTAAAACAATACGTTCTCAGGGCAGACAGAACAAAATTGGTTTTCCTATTCCAAAGTACTAAAATTTACTTCAATAGTCACAAAGTAACTGCTGTATTGTGTAGACACATTTGAAATGGAAACCCAGCAACTTAAAAGGTGTTTTGGAGAGCATTTTCGGGTAGGGCTGACTGACTTGCAGTTTCTGAAAGAAATAAATGGAATGTGATGCTCTTTTATTCATGCAACATATTTTCAGGTTTAAAACTGGGGAGACTAGACTGGTGAATAAACAGTTATTGTTAGAACAAAGGTGCAAAACTCTGTTTCTCTGGTATGAATATTTTAGTTGTTTGTACTCACCATGTGCAAGTCTACAAGTAATGTTTGTCTCAAAGGATATCTTAGAAGTGCCTTTTTTTGGGGGGTGGTTGGTACACACTGAAGTAAACCATCTGCCATGGAATATAAGTAGAACTAAAGAGAGAAGATCAGGTTTTAGGAAGAATATATATCATAAGAGATTTGAGCCACTTACATTAAGAAATGTAAGACCGAAAATTGCTGCTGTGTGTAATTTGTAGAAAAATACCAAAGTAGAAGCACTAACATGGCCTCTCCGTGTGTCTGGTAATACACTGCTCTGTAAAACAATTCTTTCTGATACATTTCCTGTGAAACTGAAAGCTCATATGGGTGCCCTTTGAGTGTGCCATATCCCTCATTTCTGATAAAATGCTTGCTTGGGAGCGAAGGATTTGCAGAACTCAAAACTATAGGAATTGGAAGAAATTATTTATGTCTATGTATTCTCTAATTATGAATTGCGTGCCAGAAGGAAATAGCACCTAGAGGATATTTCAATATCAATTCTCATTTTCCAGGTAAAGCCACATTCATTTTTAACCTACCAATATCAAAATCAAATAAAACAAATAATTATTTGTGAACACACTTAAAAATAGATATGATCTTTCATCTGAAGCTATCCCACAAGTTTAATATATAGTTTAATTGTTTTCTAAATACTCTGAGTCTTAGGGTCTGTCCAGATGTGGAAACTGAGTCAATTTCAAATTTCTGCAATATCAGTCAATTACTGAAAACAGTAAATACAGAATAGTTTCAGCTATCATTTAATAGCATAAGTAGAACCTAGGAGTGCTCATTTCTGAAAATATATGGTTTTTGCTCTCTAACCATACATTGTCACATTGAATCACGGCAACTTAAACTTTTCATATTGATATTAATATTTCTAACTCTGAGGACATTTTTTTTATGTTTCAACTCTAGAAGTGTGCTGTAAGTGGGAGTAGTTGCCTGCATGCTTGATGCCTACTTCATATATCCAGCCTGTAGATAGTACTGCTCCTCTTAATATTAAAAGCATAAATTCCAGATGTTATATAGAAGGCATTTCTGTATGCACTGCAAGGAACTGCTTTTCAGCATTCAACACTAACAGACACTTGGATGTTGTGCAGGAGGTGCAGTCTAAACATTAATATGGAGTATTCATTAATAGTACATGCTTCTTTTTTCCTCCATTAAAATATGTAATGTGCTACAAGGACCATCTTTTGTGATGCCAAGGATTTAAACTGGATAATTACCATCCAGAATTTAACAAAAAGGTCTTAAAATTAAGTTTCCCTGAGTTCTCACAGAAAAACTTTCAGCTGTTATTCTTAAACCCTTTGTTGTAAACAAAGTGTATTATGTTGAATTGATCAATGTAAATATTACTTTCTGCAGTCGGCCTCCCAGCAGTGCTGGTAGCCTGAGTGCTAATTGTGTGCAAGTGTTGAGCCCCAGCCAGTGCTGGTTGCAGCCTCATTAGCATATTCATAAGTCACAGCTTCACGCAGGTGCCAGAAAGAGCAAAATGTTTTGTGACTATTCACTGCTGCAATAGTAAAAATACTGAATTACTCCTAAAAAGCTATTATATGCCATAAAATAAGCTTCTAATATTGCAAAGTAGGTATAAAAACTCTTGAGCAATTGCTCTGTGAAAAATTGAAACAAGACCTTTTTTTCCTTTTCATTTTTCCCCTTTTTCCTGACTTCCTTTCTCTCTCTCCCATCCCCCTTCCCCACCCCTCCCCTTTGCCCTGCAGAGTGGAAAATTCAGATCAGGCACATTAAAAACAATGTTTCTTGCTTCATCTCCTTTTGAAAACTGGCTCTGGTTTTCTTAACAGAGGCCAAGGAAGATAACGTGATAATTACTAGATTAGACATCTACAGACCCTGCTGCATGAGTGATAAACCAGTATAATGGAACTAAGCTGCTTCTAAATGTATCGGAGCAATCTGGACTCTCACTAATTCAAATTAATTCAAAATAAAAGCACGTTCTCAACGTGCTGCTGCCAGTAGTAGCAGCATGATAAAGGGATTGTCTGGATCAGTGTATCTCTTCACTGCAGGTCACTTTTGGCCCTTTCATCAATACAATTTTATCTTTCTGTAATAAAAAGACAACTGATTCAATTAAAATTGTATTTCAAAACCTTAGTAAAGCAAAATGTTTCAAGGATTTTCCAGCAATGTTAAATCCAGATAATAAGACTCCAGTTTATCATTCAAGCATATCTAGCAGTGTCCTTTCTCAAATAAAGTTGCATCACTGGTAAGAATAAGAACTTCTTAATTTAGTTACTTTTACCACTGCTCTTGCAGAGAATGTTTATAATTTCTGTGTAGTATACTGGACTAGGAAGCCTATTTTGTTTCACCTTAATGGATCCTGTTAAATCATAGATTCATAGAATGCTAAGGGGTTGGAACGTGCCTTAAAGATCATCTAGTCACAACCCCCCTTGCCATGGGACACCTCCCGCTAGACCAGGTTACTCAAAGCCTTATCCAACTTGGCTTCGAACACTGCCAGGGCTGGGGCAGCCCCAACCTCCCTGGGCAACCTGTTCCAGCCTCTCACCACCCTCACAGTAAAGAGTTTCTTCCCAATATCTAACCCAAATTTCCCCTCTTTCAGTTTGTCCCCATTGCTTCTTGTCCTATCCCTACAGTCCCTGATGGAGTCCCTCTCCATCATCGCTGTAGTCCCCCTTCAGATATTGGAAGGCTGCTATGAAGTCTCCATGCAACCTTTTCTTCTCCAGGCTGAACCCCAACTTTCTTAGCCTGTCTTTGTAGGTTCAGCCTTCCTGTAGATGCAGATAAGCAGGACCTTGGTGACATAGACTTTAACAAAACGTATTAGATAGTGATCCACAATCAAAGTACACTCTAAGATTTTTATTTTTGGCAGAGGATCTACCCTAATTACACCACTAAGAAACATGCACTAATCAGCAGGATTTTGAAATATACTTTGGCTATTGTCCTTTCATGGAGGGACAATATTAAAATTATTAAGTACTCATTTCCTTTCGCAGTATTCTACATATCCTAGTTGTTCATGTTTTAATGGGAGGAATGCTTATGTGAAAGCTATAAAAAACTACATGAAAACTATAAAAAAAAAAATAAGGTAAGTACAAGGTACCTGTATAAACATCTACATTTCAATGCTACCCTTACAGTCTTAACTATATCTTGCATAAAGATTTTGAGATTTTTACTCAAAAATCTGTGAGGAGAATTTGACATTGCTTACACAAGGTATTTCCTACATATTTCTAGTATTCCAGCTAGAAAAGCCTTTGAGACCTGGGGAGCCACACTCATTCCCATCACAAAGCTGGCAGTTGCCAGTCGAGTGACAAAGCATGTCCCCACTTTAGCCTTGGATTTCTCCTGCTGTGTCACAAGATGGGAGCCCTGAGCATAAAGAGCCCCTGGGAGCTGGCTGTGAGCTGCTGAAACAATCCACCCAGCACAGTCCACTCCTTGGGGAGATTTGGATGTCCTCAGAAAGAAGGGCATCAGGAAGGAGGTTGCAGACTGCATTATAAGCCATTTCTGGTTCTTGGTGTGTGCATCACAGCCCTTTTGCCTCTCAGACTAACAGGTTAGTAGAGTTGTGTCCAGAAAGCCCTACCTGCAGGTGAGTTGTAAGACCTCAAATCCCTCAGATGCTGCAGGAAATATATGGCTTTGTTTGGCTTGGTTTTGGCTTTATCTTCCTGACTTCTTAATTCTAAGCATTCGGTTACCTTGTTAAAAGGAGGAATTGTCTCTAGAAGATGATGAAGCTCACACCAGCCACTGAGTCCTTCTGGACAGGTTTGAGCTGTTCAGTCCTGTTGAGAAGGAATATATTCTGCAGGGTTATCAAGGCATAAACAGAGGCTGCTGGGGAAAATATAAGGTCTAAGAAATGGCTATGTATTCTGTTCTTAGGCTACAGCAAGGTAAATTCAGGAATTCAATTTCACATTTAGGAGAAGTAGCCGACTTTAAGTCAGTAGTAGATGAAAGATGTGTTTATGGCTGGCTACAGGAAGCTATAGGTTTGCCTGATCTGTGTTTTGGCCTGAGGGACCCTGAGGCCAGGTAGGTTCATCAGTGCATCACCCTGCCTGAGCCATGGCATGGTTCTGCAGAAGCCCTCTGAAAATCAAGACACGTTCAGTGCACAGAGAGAGTGTTGCAACAGCACAGACACATTGATACTGGAACAAATCCAGAGTACAGAATAATTAAAAGTATGGACAGTGTATGTTTACCCTTTCTAATGTCAAATCATGTGAAGATATTCGTGTTTCATTACTGGGCATGGGCACTGGCCCCTACAAAAACCCTGCTCACTTGAACTGTGTGAAATTTCAGCATGCAAGAAGCAGCCAGGCCGTTATGCCTTAGACAGACACAACATCCTATTTCTGTCTCTTGTCCCTCATTGATATTGGTAAAGGTTAAGCTTTAACTCAGCACAGAACATCTGTCTCTGTGTGTGTGTGTGTGTGTGTGTGTTGGAATGCAAGTGTCGTCCTTGGGCTACAAAGATTCTTAGAAACAGTGAAACTTTGTTCTCAGTTTCACTTGCACAAAGAGATTCAGTGGGTGTTGTCTCAACAAATTGGAACATGATCTTGAGTATACTGAGCCTTGAGAAAAAAATTATAGCTAGTTTTGGTCTCTGAGGAGAATGCCCAGTTAAAGTAAAATATCCTCACCATATCCTAGGGAGTACTATGACTGTGGCAGTTCCCTTTATAGCTAATGGAAAGGAACAGGCACCTCTAGAGAGTCATTATCTCATCATAAGATAGAACAGATGAATATCCCTGGAGGAGCCTATTTTTCTCCATTAACTATAAAGGGATTCTAAAATGCCTGGCTCAGATTTTAGATGTCTAACTTTCAGATGTTAAATTACAACCAATTAAGTCAATCACATGTTGTCCCCTAGCAGAACATATTCTTTCCCTCCACAACCAGTCACCTCAGTCAGTACCCACAAAGAAAAGGCTGGAAAGAGAAAAATCAGTCCTGAATCTTCCCTGAACCTCCTCACACATTTGCAGTAATTGTCACCCGTAGCATGCAAGCGGGAAATAATGCATATTCTCAGAAACTTCTGAGTCCAGCTCCTTTTTAACCGTCTGTTATTTCCAGTTTTGGGACATAGATACATGAGGAAGAAAAGTGTCACAAAGGGTATTATCTGTTGCTGCATCTAATGAGTACCATCTGGACAGCCTTACATATATGAAAAGTATTTTGCACCTGTTTTGCACATCATTAAAAGCACCAGATACACTTTTATATACCAACATCAGTGTTATCAGTAGAAACACTATATTTCCAGCAGCTGACTATTTGGATTGTGATGCGTCTGTTTTCTACCTAGATAGGCACAGGTCTGAAATACGTAGAATTTCAAAGTCTGTTGCTGTGTCACTTGGAGGAATTCACCATAGTTTTGCTGTTATGTTCATAAAATTTCCATTTTCATAATTTTTTTTTATAATCAAATGCTGTGTGAGCTTTCATGCACATATATTCTTTATAGTTAAAAAAAAAGAAACAAAAAAAACCAACCCCAAAATCCAAAACAATTACTGTGCCAATATAAGTTGTTTTGAATGCAAAAGTAGCTGTAGAAATATGGTGACCACATACATGCCACCTTTTACTAGTGCTTGTATACTATATACAAAGGATTATATATTTCTTTTTTTTCTAGAAAGCTTCACTCTTCATGGCTAAGTATTATTTTTCCTAATATCTTATTTATTATGAAATAACTAAATAAGTTCTGGTTATTTTTTATTGAGAGGATTATTCTTTACATGACAACCCAGGGTGCCACAGAGCTTTGCTGAGAGGTCAGCTCTGAACCCCAAATTCTGCAGAAGCCAGACAGAAAATAACTGAACACAAAAGAGTATGAGGATGCATGTTTTCAAGAACAGTATTTTCCTTGTAGCTACTGAAAATTAAACCACTAAAGCACAGCCTTTCTCTAAAATCTAAAATTTTGAAGATTTTAAACCCCTTATAGTCTCTTTCTCCATTGCTAAATATTAAACTACTCTCTTTTTTCTCTGTTTTTATTTTGTCTGTACAGACATACACATGCACACAGAGTGTCTTTATCTATCTGTATGTCTACCTATATGCATAGGTATATAGATAGGAACCTCTTTAGATCCAAAAATGCAGTTACATGTAATTTAATGTGAAAATGGGAAGGAAAAACTGATTTACTCATCCAAATTGTTAGAGATTTTTTTGTCACAATTGTATGGTAGGATATAAAAGTCCATTTAGGGCTAGGGAAAGGAAAGAGAATCCAATTTCTAAAAACCATGAAGAATTACACATTATTGTAACATCTGGCTGCATAAGGTAAGACTGCACCTGGGTAATATTTGCCAACATGACTGTAAGATATGCAGGGAGATACAAAAATCCATGGACCTCAGCAGCACTATAGGAGTAACAGAATGAACAGCTTCTGAAAAATGTCATCAATGCATTATGTATAAAATAGATCTGTACTACACTTCAGTGTCAGCCATGCATGACTTTTTGTTCCTCTGCTATCCTTACTTAGCATAGGGAAGGAAAGTTAATTTCCATTCGTCTGGGCTTCTCTAAAAAGCAGCATCTTTTTAAGTCATCTCCTAGGGAACTTCTGAAAAAATACAAAACTAGACCATAGAGTCCTTGAGTTTATGAGTAAAAATTTCCTGGGACAATACAATTTGAAAAAAGCCTGCATGTATCTTGGGAAAAAGATATAGTCAGAAAGTTCTTAGTTGTTTTTCATTATTTGGCTGGCAGTCTTCATAATAAATACAGCAGGAGGCATCTGATGGGGAAAGTCATAAAATAGCCTTAGCAATTTAGCTGGAAAAGCTTAAGAAGATGTCACTACACTCCTCAGCTGAAAGTTACTGTCCTGACAGTTGTGACATCAAAATAAACAGTCTGAGCACTTCAAATCCATTTCAGTGCAGTGTCACAGGGTTATCTTAAATCACTGCTGAGGGTAATTACAGATTATTAGGTTTTCATTTATGTATTAGCTGATAAATACTTTATCATGAAGAATTATCTTTATAGTAGGTAGATAGTGATGAATTTCTAAAGTTCTTTGTTGATTTCTTTTCTAATTGAAGCATTACAGTGAATACTTCATCTTATCTGCAGATGTGTTCAGCAGGTATTTAGTAAGTTCATTCCATTGTCAGTTGGGAGAGAAAGGCCCACAATGTATTTGGCATGATTTATACCCATTAAAGTGTTTACCATTTGTGGCTGGTTTACAAAGTAAAAATCTTATGCATAAAAATGTTATTGATATTTTAATTTTGTTAATAAACTAATAAAGTGTTCTCTTTTCTTCAGCCATGCATTATAACTCTATTGTATAATATTGAAACATATGATGCTGTGGAACTATAATGTTCTTTATGCTGTGATTTTTTGGTGTTCCACTAAACTCTCTGGTCTAATTGAACCACCTCATTAGAGACAGAATGCATAAATGAAGTTCTGTTGATGTGATAGAAGTCTGGTTAGATATTTGTGAAGTTGTTCCAGTTTCAAAATCTATATGCTTCTCATGATGTCTGTCCATTTTGTACATTGAGAGGACTGAGTAAGCAGAATGATGCTGTGTCACATACACTGCTGATTTTATTATTTTATCAGATTTATATAATCTGGTGAGTCGAGGTTCATTAAAAATGATGTTACTCCTGTACAGAGCTCTGCAGAAGCAGCAGAAGCTGACCTGTGGGGCTCTGTGCCATTTGTGATGAGCATTATATCAAAATTCTTTTGAAATGCTGTCACAGATGTAGGAAACAAAAACGAGTGTTACGTAACATATGATTTCTACATCTTGGAGCAGAGAATATTAGGAAACCTGACCAAGGTAGGAATTTCTGTGCGTGTATGGGTGTTGAGTGTGCAGTCTGTCTGACAGGATAGCTGTATTTTTTTGGAATGATTTCAACAACTAAGTTAATACTACTATGCAAAATATATTAAAAAAAAAACCAAAACAACAAAAACTAACAGAAATCTTTAGTTTCTCTTAAGCACTGACTATATCAAGGTGCTGTGAGCACGTCAAGCAACCATAGGTTACTACATTGAAACAAAAGTACTCTGGGGTCATTTTAAACAACTGTGATCCATCATAGCTCTACTTCATGAAAAGAATAACAGAGCTATGGGTACTTTTTGGCCTCAAGAGCTGCCTAACGATCTGTCAACACTTCTGCTAAGTTACCTGCAAAAATAGGGTTTGAGTAGCTCTGTTCTGCTGTGAACAGAGCTGGTACACATACAAGCTATTTGGCTGGCCTTGCTTTTGAAACTGCTGACCTGACACCAGGAAAAGCAAGTGATCAGGCAGGAGATGCACAGTCTGCACAATGAAAAATTTAATAACTTGTAAATGGTGTAAGAAGGAAAGAGGAGTTTGAAAAAGAAGAAAGAAGGCAGATAACCCTAGCTTTCAAATAGACATTTTGCCTTCCTAAAATTACTCTCTCTACTTCCACATTGATCAGGAAAAAACATCTACTGTTTTCAGAATGCCAAGTTTGATCCTAAAATCACAGAAATAAATTTAATATAGCAATATTTCTTTATCACAACAATAAAATAATGCATAAAAAACCCTATCATTACTCTTCAAGAAGAATTTAAAGCGTCCATTAGTACTACAACCTCAGAAAATCAGGCCATTTACTTGAATACCTAAATATGGTTTGATGGTGCCTGCTCCCAGGCAACCAGGTATAAAAAATTATATTCTTTTTTTCATCATTATTATGATGAACAGAGATATGAAAAAACAGCTGAAAACCCATAGAGTGAAAAAAATGCTATGTAGAGAAACAATTTTTAAAATTGTTACAATTTATAAAAGAGACAGATTGAATAGTGTTGCATTAATACATATGAAATAGATACTTAAATTGTATAGCCATCAGATTCAAACAAATCTCTAGACAAAGAATTATGCTCAATTTTTTATATTGTTATTTTTCACATGGTTCCTCTGCATCTAAAAATTAATTTCTCTGTCCTTCTAAATTTTAGAAATGGCAATGCTTTTATACTTGCTTTTCCTTCCCTTAAGAGTGATATGCAATTTACATTTAGTGGCAACTTACATGTGACACATGGTATCATCCAAGAATAATTTATTGTAAAGAATGGTATAGGTGATTACAGTAAGGAATGGAATGTAATAGTACAAAAATATTAGAATATATATACTGTTAATTCTATTTTATTTATCCTTTGAAAGTTTCAAAAATAAGTTCAAAAATGTTCCAAGCATCTAATAATTACTGTGCAGGTGGTGGTGTTTCTTTGTTTGCTTTGTTTTTGTTTTCCTGGAAATTATCACCAAAAAAATATTTATTTGTACACTGATTTGTCCATATTTATTCATGGGCTAAAGTTTTGCAAAAAAACCTGCACAGTTGTATATGGCAAATATTTTAGAATGTGTATGTTAATGAAATTCAAATGAATAAATAGAGTACTTGCCCAGGATACTTATCACAAAACAAATGAAAAAATAAAATCTTTTCAACAAAATTTAATTCATTAGTAAGCACAATAAAATGAAAGTGTGTAAATTAGTAATCATGTATAAAAAATGGACGTCTTTAAAATTCAGTTATGTGGTGGAAAATACGCATGGATTTAACATCATTTTGATGAGACCAGTATAAGTTGCAGATAAAATACACAGAGAACAGACAAAAAGCATACTCTTCATGTGCCCAAGTGATTCAAAAGGTAATTTATTGATCAACAATATTAATTACTCTGATCATCTACTTCTGTGGTAGGTAGTATACTTTACACATACAAAATACATTTACAGTCTTTCTGGTCACTATTTTGTTCTCTGATATTATAACGCTCTATCTCTGCCATTTAAGGATCTCATTCATTTTTCATTGAAGTAACGGGAATCTTCAGGCTGAGGAACTGTATTCTCTAAGAATTTGACATTTATGTAAAGACAGGTTTGGTTTGGGAGTCTGTTAAGTTCTGTACATAACACACATATAATCTGCACATATAGTAGTAGACCTGATAGCATACTTACTGTAAACATTGGAAAGACTATTATTAATGTCAATGGCTTTTCAACTAGCAATTTAAGTATATTGTATGAGAACACTTACTAAATTCAGATGTTCCAAATTCTGATATTTCTTATACCTGAAAAGTTCTTTGCATACACCGCCATGCACTGCATAGTGGCACAGGCTCATGTTACACTTTTGCCTCTGTTGTATACCTGCAATAAATTTTATGCCTTGAGAAGATTGACAGTGAAACTTAGCATTTGTTACTTTGCCAATAGAGAGGGGTATACTCCTCATTGTCAACAGTAAAAGCCCACTCACACATCTAGCATGTCTGTCTAACTACGCAGAATAAATTATGAGAATGCAACCTATCAGAAAATATTAGAAAATATTTCTACCCGAAGTCATATAAATGTACTTTCTCCTACTTGTATGGTGTCACCTAACATATTGAAGAGAAGATATCGTACATGGCAAAGCTAGATAAAGAAACAAAAATTTGAATTCAGCTATGAATCCTTTTTTTTTATTCTTGGAAGTGCCAGGTGGTACTTTAAACCCTTACACTTCAAAATGGTGAACAAATTCTTTCGTTTCCTGAAATTAAAGGAAATATTTAACAAAACCTCCACAAATGTCTTTAAAAAATCAGTGTTCATGATGTCAACATTTCAGGTGTTTCTTAATGACACATCCACATATCCTTCCATGATTTGAATGACATTTATTTTTGTTTTGTGTTAATGCATTGGGGAAAAAAGAAAAAAAAAATAAATCTAAAAAAAAAATCGTTTGACATCATTATGGAACCTGAGAAATTAGATAGGATAGAAAACATTGTTTAAGAATATGTTTTTTCTCTAGAAACAGGGCATCAGACAATAGGCACCTCTATTATTAAGTTTGTTCTGCAGTCCTTTGAAGCTGGCAAAGGTGCTCTCCAGTCCTGGCTCTGCAGTAGGTTGACCATTGTCACAGGTGAAGCTATTGCAGTGGAAGCCAATTAAGAGTGAAATAATTTCTGCAGTGGTAAATTGCAATGAGATGACTTGGACACATGCTTCTTTTCTCCTACTACAGAACCAAGTTCTTTTGAGATTTGTTAAGGTGTGCTCTCTTCCAAGTTTAAGTACAAGACTTATGGTTCTGCACAGAAAGAGAAAAACAGGTGTCCTCAGCAGGCCACTTTGTTCTCCTCAAACTCATAACAATATGAGACCCTCGGGCACTTTATGGCTTCTCTCTACTCTTTGTTCTTATTTTAACTGCAAAAATAAGAGCATGCATGTACATCTATATACATGCATCTCACTGAGCTTGTGATGTACTTACAATATATTTTAGCACCACTGCTAATCTATTTATGCTGAACACATAAAAACTATTTTTTTGTCTTTTTTAACAAACACAATGTATGTATTTTTAGATAAATCCTACTTTTTCTTCCTTTGTCTCCCCAGCTGTGAATTTTCATCACATAGTCCTAAAATCTTTGGTGTGACTGGGATTAAGGACATATTTTGCTTGACAGTATTTGTTTCCTATGAATAATGCAGTCACCCAAAATTAAGTATTTTAAATGCCTTCACTCTTTGTACATATTTATTTTTATTTTCAGCATCAAACAACACATCTATGTGACTAACGAGACCCATAAATATTTCTTATGGATAATTCCCTCTCTCCAATACCAGCCAAAGTATATAGTATTTCCTTCTTTAATTATAACTCAAATTCAGATACCTTTATATTCTAAATACACTTATTTTCCTAGGAAGAAGGGATTCTAGACAAGGATATTTAATGGAGGATCCCTCATCTTTCTGTAAGCAGCTGAAAACCCATGGATATGTACCCTCATGTCAAGAATCCAGGTAAAGAAGATTATAAAATACCTTTTGCCTTAAATATCTTGAGTTAGGTCTCTCAGGATGGGATTCACCTTTCAAATTACACAAATTTAGATGTTATTTGGTAGATGACTACAGATTGAATAGGTACCTGATACCTCCCAGTCAACACATACCTAGGTATGCAACAGCCACTCACCAGCAGGCATCCTACACCACTTTAAGTTCTCTGGCATGCTGGAGGCACCTGGAGAGCTGACAGGTTGCAAGACCTAAGTGGGAGCCCAGTAGACTATCTCGTGGTATTTCAGACCTACCCAGATGTGGGCTACTTAATGCTTCTGTCTCTTAATCAAGAAAGAGAGGCTGTTCTTTCCATCTCATGGAGGTAGTCATACTTTGACTAGAACATATTTTTCCGTTCTCTTGGCCAAACATGTTATGCAATACAGAACAACATATGTCTGTTTTAATATTGTTAAGATGATTAGAGCTAGAAACTAAAACAAACTTGTAGGAACTAAGATAAAAAAATAATAAGGAAAAAGCTAAGAGAATACAAGGAACAGAGGATGCTAAAGGTGAAATTAGGAAAGAAGTGAAGCCATAAGTGAGACTTACATAATTACTTAAAATTAATTGATCGACACTTTCACTGGAAAGAATTATTTTTATGTAGATTCCCAATTAAAGAGGATCAATTACTGGTCACTTATTTACATATCTGAAATATCAAGGTTTTTAAAAACCCTTTATTTCTGAGCCCTATATAATTGATAATTTTATCAGTGTTTTCCTCAAAATTTGACTTTTCTTAGGAACACTGAAGTCATTCATTTGAAGACACTATTTCATCTTAAGTTTTCTATTTTATCATAACTTCACAGTTTTACATGCATATACACACCAAAATTAAGTTGTGCTAGTCTATCATCTCCATTGTATAAATAAAAATCAATACACTAAGAAAACCTATACAAGTTTAGAGGGAGACTGAAGAGAAGCAGAGAAGTTGTAAAAAAATTAACTACCATACAAATAAAATCTCTTTTAATGTACAGACTGTGGTTTTACTCCTCACTGGGCCCATCTTGCCTTTTACTGCATATATATTTCTCCACCTGAGTAAATGGAATACCCCAGGTTTGAAGAAAAACACCCATGAAATTTCACAGTCCTTTCCTTCTAAAAGTCACATATGACCATCTCTCACACTGAATCAAAGTTGATCTATTTTTCTATTTTAGAAATTAGGTTTATGAATAAATGTTATAAGTACATTAAAAGCTGTAAATAACAGAGCATTATCACTGCCCTGGAAAATGCATCAGCTGCTAAAAGCTAGAAGTTTCATTTTGATGGTATATCTAAAATACGGATTAAAAAATTTATGGGAGAATATGAAACCAAGTCCTGGCAAAAAAATCAACTAAGCATAGCAAGGACTCATCAAATTATAAAATCACTCTGAAATGGTGCAGGTAAAAAGGGAAACTGATGTTTTTCAATAGAGGAAAATATTATTTTTAATTGGGAAAAAAAATCCTAAATTAATCTCTTTCTATTTTTGGAACTTGGCTGCATGGGAAAAAATGTACGAGCTCCAGCTAGCTGGAGAAACATTGTATTACCAGCAGCTATTAATATTTATTCAAAATATTTCAAGTTTATCCTGTGAACAAAGTAAGACAATTACATTTACCAAGGGTATGGGCAGTAGAAGAACAATGATGGTATCTGAAAGATTTTAAGCTACAGATGACACATTTACTGCAAGCATGTAAACTCTTCACATCATTTGTGTCAAAATAAAACTATTCATGCTGAAGTAGCGGATAGTAGTTGTTTAGTATTACAAAAAGTTTCAGTTTAAGCAAAAGAATATTCAGTCCTTGAAAAAATTTTCTTGTATTCTTCTTGTGTAGCAATAAAATAGTATGTGAATCATTATTTAAGTATCATCCCAGCAGAGATAGTCTTTAACTGAAGAAACAAACGTGTTCAATTACTTAATAAAGAATTCAAATGTAGATATAAAAAAAAAAAATTAAAAAAAATAATACAATGTGCCGCATTTTTCAGATAAAAAGAGATTTGAATACTGTAAGAACATATCTGCACTGCTTTTCCTAGCTACTGGCATGTTTGTAGAAATACCATCTGTACTCAGCTGTAAGTTTTCCAAGCTTTGCCATGGAACCTTTGAAAGAGGTATGTCTAGTAGTTGGCAAGCCCAGTGTCTGCTCATTTCTACTCACAATTACAACCACACATATCAATTTACTTTTTTAAAAAAAATTATTTATTTAACATTTTGGCCTATATTATTATCTGGCTAACTTCTGTTCAGCTGGCTACCTGTTAAAAATGAAGTGTTCCAACACATATGAATGTAAGAAACATAAAAATATAAGCCAACTCAATAATTATTATTAGCCCTATACCTGCCTTTATTCATTTTACTAAGCTTTCAGATGTACAGTTATGAAGAAAGTGCCAGAAGGACAGGGCTACTTTTGACCTACTTTTCAACTTAAGTAGTCATTAAAATACCAAGAAAACACACTTGCTTTTCTTGACAGACTTTTCTGCCTAACAAAAAATGATTGCCTGTATCAATCTAGACTTCATGGCTGTGGGTTTCTTATTTCCTCAGTTGTAAAGGCACTCAAATAAAGCACTTGCCTTTAGAATAAGCCCTCATAGATATAAGTTTTTAGTTGTACTGAGGGATTAAAAGCTATGTTCTGCCTGCATGACATTTATTGCAAGATCAAGGTATTAACTTGTAGATAAGTGTAGGAGAATGCACATGAGCATGCTGAGTCCCTGTGCTAAAAACTCCTGAAATGCTTTTCCACTGAGAATGTGAAACATATTTTATTTTTTATTAAGATAATAAAAAGGATTAGTCACATTACAGATTAATTGCCAGCACGATTTATAATCCGTATTATAAAATGAAGCTCTTCGGTTAGCTGAATTCAGAAATTCATCTGAAAATGTAATTTTCCCTTGTGTTCGCAGGTCTGTAAAATAAAAATTAATGCTTTTCTGTGTTAAAAATTTTGCTTAGCAGGGAGACAGATGCCATGGTTTAGCCTGGAGAAATGATTTCTGGGACAGACATTTAGAATTAAAATGAAAAATCGGGCTGTCTATTTGAGACAATAAAACTATCATTATTTTGTGAATATTTTGAAAAGTACATATGTTAAATATCTGTATTGATGAATTTATCCAATCTCTAAATAATAAAAGCATTATGACACTTTTTAATTTTTTAAAATATTTTACTGTTTCACTTATGCAAAATATGAAATAAAATAAATGTGTCCAGTAAAAGTTAAAACCTTAAATACTCTATTTGCTCTAACTTCTTCTTTCATTTATTCAACACTATATCGGTACTTTGGCAGAACTGGTTTGAATATCTGCAAGTATCGATGTGAATATTTTTTTTTATATACCATCATTCCATCCTTTTAGTGTCCAAGAACAGCTGCCAACATCCCTTTCAAGAACTTCTATGGCATGCTAGAATACGCCAGCCATTTGCATTGAGTAATGTGCAGTGAACGGTGATGAGAGCATACACCAGCCCTCTGCACCCACCGGTGTCCAACAGGAAAAGATAGGTAGACAGACAGACAGACACCGTTTCTGTAAATTCTCAGTCTTGTGGAATAAGTTTGCCACATGCTGTAGAAGATTTACTCCATCTAAATTGATGGTGAATTGATAAAGAACCATTCTCTTCCATCTGTATGGATACCTCTTGGTTTCTTGTGCCACAAACCTTGCTGATTTTGTACAAGCTCTTCCAAAACTCTATTACCTTACTTTCATTTTCAACCATAATCAAGAAAGAATTCACTAACTGAAATGCAATTTTTCTTTGCAAAAGGTAAACAATTTAATGATTTTTTTTTAATTATTTTTCTTATGATGTAGAAATATACTAGTTTTCTGTATAGGCATCTAGCTGTCTTGTCTTCTAATGTCTGGTTTTTGTGCTTTAATAAGGCATGTTAAAAACAGCATGCTAACATAATATTTTTACTTTTCAATATTTTTATTTCTAGTATTTTATAATAACCACTAATTTATTATTGTTATTAATTAAAGAATAAATGAATTAATATTAAAATATTGAGTCCCGGGTAGGAATCGTAGAGCATAGGGTCATAGAATGGAATGTTTTGTGTTGGAAGGGAGTTTTAAAGATCACTACTTCAGCTGCCTTGCCATGATCAGCGATGTCTTTTGTGAGGTTTGCATGAGACTATTCTTCAAGGTTTCGGTGGGTGTCATGCCTTCCTTCAAGCCTATGAACTGCACCAGTCATGTTGATGTGATCTGCAAATTTGTTGAGGGTGCATTCAATCCCACTGTCCATGTTATCGCTAAAGACAACGACTTGTATTGGTCCCAGTATGGACCCTCAAAGGACACTGCTTGGTTTCCTCTTGGACATTGAGCAATTGACTGTAACTCTTTGGACAGGGCCATCCAGCCAATTTCTTACTCATCTAACAGTCCATCTGTCAAGCCCACACCTCCAAAATTAGTGACAAGGATGTTATGGAGGATGGTATCAAAAGCTTTACAGAAGTCCAAGCAGAATGACAACAGCAGCACTTTCCTTGCCCACTGATGTAGTCATTCCATCATAGAAGGCTAATGGGTTGGTCGAGAGCAATTTCCCTTTCTCTAATCATCTCCTTGTCTGCATAGCTTCCAGGAGGGCATGTTTCATGATTTTAGCAGGCACAGAAATGAGATCAACTGATCAGAGTCCTCTTTGGTACACTTTTCAAAAACTGGGAGAAATGTGGCTTGGCGACTGCCCTCAGGATCCTGAGATACACCTCATCAGATCTCACAGACCTGTGCATATTTATATTCCTCACATGGTCTCAAAGTGGACCTTCTTCTACCATGGGAGATCCCATTTTCCCCAGTCCTGATCTTGAGGATCAGGGACTTGACACAGGCATTTTGAACAAACTGATAATAGTGTCAGGGTGCCCTTCTCTTCCAAGTGCATTTACATAGGTGTCAGTGACATTTTAGGTGTCCTAGGACATGGTATCTGGTCTCCATCTTTCTCTCCAGGATGATATGAAGTTCTCTTCAGACCTGTGCACATCTGCCATCACTATATACATTTCTCAGTTATCTAAAAAATATCTTAAATGGTATTAGGCACATACATTAGGGTCCTAATTTACTTGCTTTATTCCACAATTCTGACATCAACATAAAAAAACATTTTTTCACTGTATGTAGTTATTCAGTTCCCAAAATAGGAAGAAGCAACTTAGTTTCTGATGAACACATGCCTTCTCTCCACTAGCCAGAATATTCACAACTATATATCGGTTCTAATTCAAAACATATGGTCTACACATTAATATAATTCAACACTGGGAATTAACTAAGAGCAGAATCTATTGGTTAAAGATTTGCCCATCATTACTGCATTACTTGCACTGAATACATGGAATTTTTGAATACACAGTGAATACCAGACTATGGCATTAACATGGCCAAGCAACTAGAGAATTAACTTTGATTAGGCCTCATTTATGCTGATTTTTCCATTAATGTAAAATACCATAGATAGACATAAGTCAATTCAACTATTAGTAAGTCTCACACTTCTTGATTTGAATGCCAGTTTACAAAACTATACATCAAATATGAAATCAGATTACCATATTTTATATGTGGGTAGGTGTGTGGCACACTAAAGGCATGTTAAACCATATTCTTATATAAAGCTCAGTAGGAAGAAAGTGATTATGGAAGAAGTTAAATCCTGCTCCAAGTGTCTGGCAATTTAAAAAGTATTAATTTTAAATTTTCTAAACTTTAAAGCAATGCCATTTATTTACCTTTTTCCATTCTATTACCAACCTTATTACTGCTTTTGAACTGAAACTCGGAATTCATTCAAGATGATTTCCTAATATATAGATCTGTAGCAGAGGGACTGCTTTTGAATTAGCCTTTCCTCTGCATGTGGTCTGAAAATTCAGACTGAGCTCAAACTTTGAGTACAAAATAAAGATTCCCATTTTGTAAAGCAATTCTTGGGTTTTGCCCTAATGCAGCATTATTATTATTATTATTATTATTACTATCCCAGTGTCTGTTGAACTAACAAGGCAAAAGTTTTTCTCCATATTTTTGAAGACTCATCTATATGTTGCAATTGATTTTCCATGTGACTGTTTCAAAATACTGGGAAACAGGTAAAAATGTAACATTTGTTTCAGAAAGCTGCATCAGGATCTAACCAGTTGTTTACAAATAGCTTGTTATACAAATTGTATGATAGAAACTTTACTTTGATAGACATGGAGAAATAAGAGAAAAATTAATAAATTGAAATTGTTCTACCATTCCATAGGGCAATTCAACGAAAATTTTAGTAACACACTGAATCCAGTGAGAAAGATAGTGTGATGAGGAACATAATAGTCATGTACAATATCTGGTTGGATGTATTATATTAACATGAAAAATAATTAAAATTTGCTTACAGAACTATGTTCATATGCATAATTTACCAGGAATCAGAGTCAATTAGGAATAAAAACTTGAGCTGTTTTTGTTTGCCACACACAGACTGCCTAATGTAGTGAAAAATCCAGCGTGAAATTCCTCATTCTGTTTCACCCTTCTCAGATATTTCTTCAAACAAAATTTCTATTTCAATGCAGACTTTTGGGGAGTTGATTTTTTTTCCAAATCATTATCTGTAAATTATGTATAGTGGTTATGTTGTACAGCCTTGTTCATGAGAGCTAGAAGGCAAATGACAACACTGACTTTATTTAAAACAATCACTAATGTTTTTAAATCTAAGTGACTTAAGCCAATTCATTCTCATTTTTACTCTGCTTCTTGCAATCTTTTAAATTTTACAGAAGGTAACAGGGCATATAGTTAATTACTATAAATCCAAAGATATTTCTAGTGACTTTGACTTAAAACTGTATTTTACAATTCATTTCCGAATGATGCAAGAGAACATTTTTATAAGTTTTAACTCCTCTTAACAATTTATGCTTACTACTGAGGTCTCTACTAATCCTTCTCATAACTTCAATATTAGTTTCAGCAGGAATTTTCAAACTTTTCTTCATCATGGATTTTGGGTAATAATATGCAATTTTGTGCAATAAATACTACAAGGATTCAATAAAGGAGGAAAAGAATACTTTCATTATCAGCCATCAGCATGATTTCTTCGGAATTAGCATGACATTTCTGCATATATGAGCTATTCTGGAGACAGGAAACTACTTCCAGGTATTTTCATATTTTAATTTGTGCTTTTAATATCTCTGAGATATTAAGAGCTAAAACTTCTACATTCTTCCCCCTCCCCACCCCACCTCCTTCTCCTCCAAGATGAATCCAGAGCAAGGATGTCTGCGCTCAATAGGGCCACTTCTTGATGGAATCAGACTTCTTGAAGTGAAGGAAGGTCCCCTGGGGTTCTGAGAACTCAGATGTATTATGAGGCTGGTATTTTCCAGAATTCCACACAGCTGGAGCAAGGGGTAAGAGGGAGATGTCAGGCACCTGAATCCTTGCCTCTCTATTCAGGTAGGTCACTGACACTATGCTATTTTACAGCAAAGGAATAGATGGCCCAAGTGAAAGACTCAAAGTGTGGAATCAATTTGAGGAAATGCAGCTGTTTATGGTTGTAGTCGTATATTTAGACTAGGTGCCCTAGATTCCCGTTAGAGTGAATGGAAAGAAATAAAACTTTTAAAACATGCTTTATCTCTTTCTAAATATGGATAAGGCTTATTTAGAGATTCATACTTCCAAACATAGGTGTCCAAATATGAACTAAGGATCTAAGTTCCACATACAGTCAATGACAAACTTAAACTTGGCCAAAGCATAAATGGCTGGTTTGAGATGTTTTAGGATATCTCAGACAACCAGGACACTCCTGGAGTTCACAGATATGAACCAGGACCTGTAAAAAAACTACAAGCTTCTCAAGTGGCAGCTAGAGGATATGTTGGATACTCCAGGAAACCCAAAATAATATTACATTTAAAAGCTGAGTTTTACGTTCTGTTTAAACTGACCTAAGGCACCTTCTATTCTCTGTTCTCAGTTCTCTATTCTCTACACTGGCCATTCCTTTGACTGCAATAAGAGTCTAGACACAACTATTTACACCCATATGACAATATTTAATTAGCTAAATTTGGTGTCTATGTCTACAGTTGAACTGTTCTTGGCATTCCAAAATGTCACATGAACCTGAACAGTTCCCATTTCTCCCCACTGACCTTACAGAAAGACAAAGGTGACTTGCTCAGCAGGAGAACTCTAGAGTGCAGGTGTGAGAATTTCAGCAGAATGAGTACACTGAAACTCATCTTTACGACTGATTGAAGAAAAAAATCTTAATAGGCATATCTATTAATCTGATTAATATAATCTGTGCTTTCAGAAAGTTACGTCTTTAGTCAGAACCCATGCATCATAGTGAGGGAAGGGAGAAAAAAAAGATTTAGTATCTGGTTTCTTGGCCTCTGCCCTAATACTGTCGATTTGCCTTGTCAATTAGTGTCAATTGTGGTTATATTGATCTGTGTGCTTTATGGATTCTAACTAGAACTAGACTCATTCTACAAACTCAGATACTACAGCAAAGTCCATGGCTTCTAACTTTCAGTCACAAATGAATTAATTATTAGGGGTACTTTTCTAAGGAGCAGTTGGATTTAGTTAGTTTCATCTTTCTCCTGTATTTACTGATGTTTTTTGGACTGACATTAGTAAAACAAAAAAAAATTACTTGTTTATTGGAGGCAATATTACATATATTTTTATTTTATTTCATAATTAGTATACTGTGATCTATTGAAAGTAAATTGGCTGATATTCTTTGGTTTATTCTGATCAATTTCTGTGACATGAAATTGAGGATGTCCTCCTGAAACCAATAGAAAAACACTCTTGGGAAGCAGGAAAAAAAACCCAAACCAAAAAAATCCACATTTTTATTGTTGCCATTGTTATTAGGATGTTAGTCTACTTTTTGATTTCAAGTAATGTAAGATTGAATATTAACATGGTGTAAAAATTTAAAAGCAAATAGGTATCTGTCTGTGTCCTAATATTACAGCAAACATCATTAAAAATAATCGATTGTGTGTATTGTCTGAAATGCTTTGATTTTATTTTAATAAAATGTGATTTGACAGTGAAAAAAATATTTGAAGGATACTGTTTGGCTGCCTTCTTTTATACGTGTGTTCTTATTTTTAATTGAATGTTCCATCCTGACGATGTTATTCACAAGTGTGAGATTCATCACACTTATCTCTAGCAATATAAAAGTCAAATAGCTTAGCTGTGATTTAGCTCACCCAACCTTAGAAGCTGCAATTCAGTTACAGACTGAGATGTGTAAATTCATGTCGTCACAATACAGCTGTTACATTTCAGCTGGGGAACACTTAAGAGGCTTTAACATAATCATCTGTAACACTTAAGGTATGCTAAAGTATCTTGCCTGAATTCCAGCTGCCAGTTCAGAACAGAAAATGTATTAACTCTGGACACTTATCTCAGGTACCCCAGGATGCCTTAAATTCCACCTAAGCATGCACATCTCAAATGATATTGAAACCCTTTTTAAAATCCAATCCCAAACATCTGCCTTGAGTTCAAAGAGGACAGAATTATATACAAATGCCATTGGTCATAACTACAGCAATTTAAATTAAGGCGACAAACCATTCTAGCAGTTTTAACATAGAATATTAGTACGTATGGGAAAAAAGAATTTAAAAAATTATTTAATTAAATAAAATTTCTCATTGCTATAATCTAGTGTGCTTGTCCATTGTCAGTCAGAGTGAAAGGCAGGGACATCAGAGGCTGTCCTAGAAATCCAACAGGATTTCTGAGAAGGAATTGCATAATAAACTGAAGAAAGCAGAAAGGAAAACAAAAATAACAACAAAACCTACAGTTTTTAAGCCCATCTATGAATCTCTGGCCCAAATGCTGAGACCACAGGAGATACACTGTGGATAGTCACACTTCTAAATGAGCAAGAAACAGAATTAAATCATAGGCTCAACCTCCAAGTACAAATTGGCTCATGTTCTCATTGCCAAGGACTTGTCCCTTCTGCAGCAATTTTGTCTTGGACAGAGTTAGTTGAGAACTATGGAAAAGAGCTAAGTTGTGATAGAACAGTTGTTAGTTTAGCATAATAAAGGATCCTGTTCCAGTCAAAGAGTTATGGGACACTCCTACGGGGAACTCAGACCAATGCAAAAGGATTTATGTCACACAATTATGTTTTCTAAGTTTGCTTCTTCTTCCACTGTTGTTCAAAAATTTGATCCTGCATTGATTGGTCATAAATCCAGACAGAAGAGGGATTTGCAACTGGGTTTTTTTCTCTCTACAAGAGTAATTTTTCTTATTTCAGTAAAACCTGACATTTGGAAAAACAGTATTAATTCACTGAAAACTACATAACCTTACAGTGAATGGGATTTTGGCTACAAAAATATATGTTCTAATGAAACACATATTTTGATAATTTCCATTTGCTTTCTGTATCATACTAGATGTGATTACAGTTTCATTAATACTGGTAGTATCAACCCTTCTATAGCAATTATCTTAAATTTAGCTGTCTTTACTTAACGTCTTTACCCTATTTTTTTTTGCTTCATAATGAGAAATTTACTGCTTTCACAAAACCATCTATAGAAATAAGATCCATGTAAATCATCTGTCTTACATTATCTGACCAGAACTGTGCTAATGATGTAACAATTCTAACCAGAACTGATCCTTTAAAATATGCAACCTATTTCTAAACCTCATTAATAAATTTTTTTCTTCACTTTTGTTCCATTCCTAATTCATCCATGTAACATAATGGACATGTTCAGGTACAGTAAGAATGCAGCTAAGAATCCTTGGATTCATTATTCAGATTGGAACTTATGAATGCTAAGAATTTGTTCAAAGGACAAATGGGCTTAATTTAATACACATCTGCAGCTGAGCTAATAAGTTTGGGCAGACAGCAATTCATGGATCTGTAATAAGAAACACTCCCTTCCCAGCTTAATTTCAATATTGCCTTATTGCCAAATCAACAGTCTAATCATCATTCTAAATATACATTCTAATTTATTTAGTTACAGAGTACTGTCTTATACTAAAATTTGAGTTAGTTAAGATCATCTTTCATTAATAGCAGCATAGTCATAGAAAGACCTTTCAAACACTTAAGTGCTTCTTTTTCCCATGGGCGCTCTTAGCCAATGTCAGTAACATCTTTCACTCTGCTGCTCAGACCAGGAGTTCTTCCTTCAGAATAATTTCAGCAAATCTGCAGGGGCTAACACTGTATTTACTGCATTCCTTTTGTTCATTCTTACAGTATCATGTTTTGTTTCTGTATCATGCTCTTACATTAAAAAAAAAAAAAGTGTATCTAAATTAAAGCACAAAAAAGAAAAAAAAATATTTAAAAGTAAAAAAGGTAGAGAGAGAGAAAACAAATAAGCAAATAAACAAAAACCCCAAAGCGGAAAGCCCTTAAATGTAAAAGGTATCTTCATTATTTTTACTGTTACTAATATTATTGTACTCTGCTACACAGTGTCACAGGGAACACAATTTCTGGTAGGGATCTAAGGTTATTGCAACAGTGAAAATGCACCCCAAAATTTAGACTTTTTTTTCTATTTTAGTGATTTAGAGGTATCCATTGACCTAGCTTTTTGAGGAATGCTTCCAGGAAAGGATAATAATTTCATACACAGAGTTTTTTTCAACTACCATGATCTTCACCATCCTGTTTGTCAATATTTCCTTAACAAGCTAACTAAATAGAGACAATTCCACAATAAAGACACCTCAAAAAATAACCTTTATAAACAAACTAACTCCTTTTGAAAAATTTGCTTCCCAAACTGCAACAGTGGGAAAAAATCCCATATTGTTTTTATACTTGCATTCTCCCCATTCGTGCCCAAGGTGAGTTTTGGCACTTCTGTCTAGAAGTCCATATTGTTTGCAAAGTGCCCAGTACACAATACTGCCAACTTTGCTGTGCCATATTTATCCTGGGCAATTGAGTAATAATCTCTAGAGTCTACCTACATACTCTACATCCTGCACTTAAATCTTTCCTACCATCTGTCTTCCCTTAAACATCTCTCATGTGAATACGTTGTTACTGTGTGTCCATAATTAAATTATATTTTTCCCTTTTCAAATCTCCTGTGACAAATCACTTAACGGTTTTGCACTTTATTTTCATAAACCAGACTTTCTTTTTTCTGAAACACTTTCCACTGCATTTTCTCATCCATTTGTGGCATTTATCTTTCATTATGATGAGCTTAATGACTTCAATAATGACTTCAACCCTGGAGTATTGTATTCCTCATTTATATTTCAAGCTTGACCCAAGAACCCATTATTTATTATTATGGTATCAGCAATAACTGTCAGGAATTTTTGTAGTTGTTACATTTTTTGTTTCCTGAACCCTGTATTACTTTATGAGGTTACTGTTATAGTTATTATGTACTATAGCAATTTCTAAAGGCACCGACTAAAATAGAAGTCCCATCTAAAAGCAAGCACTAGGATGCAATCCCAAAGTCAAAGAGCTAGAAATTTGAAAAGATGAAAATAAAATCCCGGGTAGAAAAACAGATGGAAAGAATGTGTGGTATGTATGTGGCCTCTATCAATAACCTCTGAAAAATAACAGTCATCCTCTAAAAATTGTCATATCTCAGCAAACCACCTCTGATATAATTTATTTAATGTAGTTTCAAGGGTTTGGTTTAATTCTCAAATGCATTTAATTATCTGCAGCACAGGTGTATGTAACTGAGCTACATTTAGGATTCAACTCCTCTGCCTACCCACAGACACACAGTGCCAATTGTGGTGTCTTAAAGTACCTTGCCTGGGCCCCAGCTGATCATATGTCCTACAAGCCTTGAGTCTTTTCTGTCAGCATGTCAGACACCAAGATATTTCAAATTACTTATATGAATCAAGATATTTCAAATTACTTATGTGTATCAAATGAACCAACCCGCCAGGCTCTCAGCACAGATCAAGAATTCAATTCAGTTGTTCACACATGGGTGTCTACTCCTATTTCAAATGCCCTAATGTATCCTAGAGTCCAGGTGCCACTCCAGAAATATTCAAATGTGCCCTAGTTCTCATTTTGTGTCTATCAGTCTCATGCACACATCTCAGATACTCCAGGACACCTCCTAGGGCACCACTGACTGTTAAGGCAGCTCATTCAAGCCCATCAAACTAGGTGAGAAAGATACTATCTAATTCCAGGTCAGAGAGTAATCCAGAACATGAGTCATATTCCCTAAGTTTTTCCACCAGACTACACTGCTTCTTAACTTCTTCATAGGTGTTCTACATTATACCAGCCCATCTTTACTATTTGAACCTTCATTTAAATTAAAAAGAACAATTATCTTTACATTATTTTGTTTTCCTCAAGTCACATTTTAGTGTGTCCTGTTTGCAAAAATTCCCACTTGCAAGAGATGCGGTTGATTCATAAATTAAATAAAGTAACACAAACCAAACATGACAACCCATGGTTAGACCTGCTTTGAGACCAAAGCCTGAGGGGTCTGTCTGAACGGTCATGACATCATCAAAAGTCATTAATAGCTAAGAGAATTTGTTACAGTGGCTATCTGGAAACTAGCTGAGGGGAATCAATCTACTACCTAAGAGAAAGGGAGAAATACTGAGGAATTCTGATGGTACTATTGTTTCTGTGGAGCCCGTGCTTTCTGCCAAAAGCACTTTGTGCCACTCATACCAGTGAAATAATGGTAGTTTAAGAAGTCATTCACCTAAAGTCAACTCAGTGTGTTCTACAATGGGCTTTTTCTGTCCATTCTTTGATATGAATGTTCAATCTTAGTCTTCAAGTGTATGATGCAAGATGCTATTTCCTTCCAGGGGACTTTCTGCTGACTTTTTTTCTCTCTCACATGACTGAAGAATGTGTATAGGAAGTATACACAGAAATTGATTCAGAAACTTTAACTAGTAAATGGAACCATTCAGCATAACAGTATGTACATTGACCTGGTAATTAATCTTGGAGAAGTAATACTGATGGATCTCATTTATATTTCTTATCCCAAAAAGATAAAATTATAAAGGTTTCACAGATATTATGTCTGATATCATCTTCTGTTACAAGTAAACCCATTAAGGTACCATTGCTAAACATAATCATAATGAATGTAGTTTAATATAATACAATGTTTGCAACATTGTTTAGTCCACATTTTTTCCAGTGCTAATATTCCTCTGAGGAAAACTGAGTAAAATAAAATTATTGTTGTGACTTTGATTGGTCATGTCCATACTTCTCATACAATTTAAACACAGTATTAATTTTAAACAGATTACAAAAATATCTGCATATATTTTGGACAACCATAGCTTACCAACACAACCTATTAATTCTTTGCCCTCTGACTTGTTCCCAAATAGCAAAAAAAGCATTTGTGCAGTAGTCAAATACTCAGAAGTCCTGCTCAATGCCTGGAAATTTCTGTTCCATAAATCACAAAAAACTCCCACAAATTTTCAAAAATATTCAGCCACAGAAATTGTCCTACCTCCCATCTTTCTTGTGTATGTCTGTGGGAACTTCACTAAATACAGAAGGATCTACCTAATGAGAACCTTTAACATCTAAGAGTGCCCATTTTTGATTACCTGTGAATAAAATTGTAGCCAAAATCTCTCTGACTGATTCAAACAGTACAAAAAATTACAGAGCTGGATGCAGAATAAGACAACTGCCATGCAGATTCAAACTCCAAATATAAGAAAAATGAAGCTGTTAAAGATTTGAATATATCTTGTGCACCATTTTCCAAGAAAGTCCCCAGATGTAGCCTTGCCTTTGAGAAAGTTACACAGAAAAGAAAAAGAGCAATTGAAAGGTCTTCCATTTAATCTCAAGCAAATTCCTGCTGTCTTTTGCAACTTAAGAAACCACCAACAAAAATACAAAGGGAAAGAGTTTGTCACTTTACTAAGAGCTACTTGCCTTTGAGAAAATTTTATATTTGTGAGAACTACAAATTGTTTCACGGATAATGGAAGATAGAAATTGTTCTGTTGGGAAGGACTAGCATTTTTCAGCCTCTTTCTGCCCTAATTTTCACCCTAATGCGTTTTGCAACCAACATTAAAAAAGAGTGAAATATTCACCTTTTGTAGTTCATCGCTTTTCTACCTGAGTAAAGACTAGTACACAAAGCCTTTTCTTCTACATCAGATAACATCTGCTCCCACTCTTGCTAAAAAAACCCCTAAAGCTAAATAAAAAACAACTCAGGAAATAAACTCCAACCCAAACCAAACAATAAATCCCCTCAAAGATTACATCACTTAGTTTGCAAGCAGATCTGAAACTGTATTTTCAGTGCAACTGCACTGAAGTTATAAAACAACCTGACACAACCAATACATTTAGTAAAGCAACATAATAACACATTTCTGTGCAGTTCCAACATTACACTTCTGCTCAAAATGATACATATGGGTATGAATTTAAAATTTTATCAGGTTGCTTCTAGAGTTTCATTCAGTCTTCTGCAATGACATGCAGGAGACTACCATGTATAAAGTCATATATTTCTATGGCAACAGTTTAAATTCTAGGCTATTCTTAGTTGAAGTGCTTGCAGAAATAAAAACAAACCACAAACAACCTTCTTTTTAACTAACTAAATAATGTATCTGTTCCTTTTCTTCCTTTTCTGAAAGAATATAAATGTCTTTGCTGTGATGATTAAGCAAAAAGTAACTTAATGTGATATATACTGTGCTTGAAGTTATGAGATTCTTAAGTTAGCAGGAAAAAATGCATATTTTGACACAGCATGGATAGTTCATAGGCTTCCAATATTAGAAATATCATTACAGTCTTTATCAGCAAATAAAACATTAACTTTTTTGTAAACTGAACATGCTTAATATATTTGCACTTCACTCCCCTTCAAAACAACCTTAATCCCTTTTCTTTCTCCTATGTTTCTTTTTTTGTTGAGTGTTTTGTTTCCATAAAAACAATTACGGAAGTGCTAAACATGTAAACAAGATAAGCATTGTAATTCAAGGCCTGGTAATTATTACATCATCTCAGAGAGCTGGGTGATCTATGTGTCTTAAGGGCAAGTGTCTGCAAGATGAAAGAAAGAATCCTGTGAATGTTAAAATCAGAAAAGGACATAGAAAGTTCCATTTTGTTATTTCCCCACAACCTAGAAACAGGGCGATAAATACATGTCTTCAACATTTCAATTGAACTGACATTTCTATTTAGGTGTGCCAATGAACTAGCACTTTTAGGAAGCTAAAGGAGAAAATTTGCAACTTTATGCTACTTTTCAATGATGACAAATTAAAATTACATATTTAGCATTATATTCTCTAAAATGCATGCATGTCTGATTTCAGTCAGTGATTTTGCATTTTAATTTATTATGTGTTTTATCTTAACTTCCGTTACAGTGTTTCTAACATAATTATTATTCTTTTTACCATGGGACGTATTCTTAATTTTCTCAGTTACTCAATTTTGTCACTACAATATAATGAAGAAGGCAGCTAGACTTAGGTAGTCTTCTAAGGGTGCACTAGCTTATACCTAAACAGGTTGTTTTGGACTATTTCTAAGCTAAATTTCATGGCCTCCTAAGGACAGAAATACTGGCTCATATGTAAGTGCATTTGCTTTTTCCTCTCAAACTGCACAACAGTAGATTGCACAATGGCAAACTAGTGCCTCTGCTGCCTTCACTTTGTCTTACACAGAGTGTCCTGGCAGAAAAATCTGTCTAATGAGGCAGCAAGGTGGAATAAAGAAGGGACCTTGAAATAGGAATGGTTTGTATAGTTAAGCAGGCCATGCCATTTTCAGAGCTGCCCAGCCAAACTTCAAGGTATTTTCTAGGAGACTGCAGATTTTTCCACAGTGATAAAGGATTCTGGAGGAATGACGGATTCCCCGTGTTTAATAGTTCATGAATATCTGGGATCAGGCTTCTGCGTCATTTTCAAGAGCATACCTATTGCAGTGTGTATGTATGTCTGTTTTCTCCTCACAGATCCCAAAGGTGGGCATTTCCTATAAAGCAAACCAAATCAGTATTTGAAGTTTAGCAAGTCCCTTACGGTGTTTTACTCTTTAAAAGGATTCTCTGCCTGGAGAAAGCCAGGAGCAACGTGACTGAAATTCTCTACATCTCCACTGGGACTTGAGCTGTGAGTTACAAGTGATTTGCAGAGACTTTCGCCTTTACAAGTTTGACTGAGTTTAGGGGCACTTTCCCGTACAGGAACGGGATCAAACGCGAGCTGCCTGAAGTCCAACTGCAGCACTGCGCCGTGGTTTTTTCAGCTTTTAATATCAAAGGGTGGAGGTACCCAGTGCAGGACCCGGAAAACCCCTGCGCGCTAATTCGTTTTCCCACTGGCGGCAGCTGCTGGAGCGCGGCCGCCCGCAGCTGCCCCACCGGGCAAACTGCTCCCGGGCGGGAATGCCGGCCGCGGAAATTCGGCTCCAGCTTAATGAGACCAAGCTGGGCAGAGGCACTTAAAGCAAATTCCCACTAACATCCCTAACACATCTGCAGTGTGTGCAGCAGAGGCGGTGACAGCAGCGGCAGCAGAGAGAGATTCACAGTATTAATAAAGGGATTCACTGCCTCGTTAAAAAAAAAAAAAAAAAAAAAAATGGAGGCGAGGGGAGGGAGGGAGAGGGGAGGAGGCAGGCAGCAGGAAACTTCTGTGTGTTATTTACATTGGGAAAGGGGGGGAAGGAAGGGTGTTTGTGTCTCTGCCTGTGAATGAATGAGATAGAGGAAGGGAGGGAGAGAGAGGGAGGGAGGGAGAGAAACACACACAGAGCACTGAAAGGAGGCTCTGTCCCCTAAACCCAAGTAACCCGTTTGCAAGAACTGGATGCTGGAAAAATGGTGAGGACCCGGAGTTGAAAACATTTTCACTTTAATACTGAAAAAATATGCCATTATAAAATCCTCGAATAGAATTAGTAAGTTTCACTTGCTTCCTCAGTTCTGTTTTCCTCAAGTTATAGTAAGATTTACAACAGCACAGAATTTTCTACCATTAAACTTTGCAGCCTAAGCGCTAGAGTGACATTAATTGGTCATGCTTAACTGCCTTGGATTTTTTTTTTTTTTTGTAGTATGTTTACACTGTTACCTTAATAGAAATCAAGGGTACTAATTTTTACATTCAGATGGAAAGGCAATACTGAATATGTATATTGAAAAAGAAGAGAGAAAACAAAACCAAAGCCTACCCTCCCCCACGTCCCCCGAAAAACAAAACACAACCCACTATCAACAAAGCAAATCTCCCAGCAAAGTAATTCCCACCAAAAAAAAAAATTAAAATTAAAAAATCCAATGAGAATATTCATGCAACTATGTCATAAATAAAATCTTTACAATTTTTTTCCACAGTAAAAGTACGATCTCTACTGCCTATTGATCACACAAAAAAACTGGCGAAATGGCACTTTTTATTATTATACTGTATTTCGTATATAGAAGGTTTGATACGAAGGGACTTATCAGGTAAGAGGGATGATGGTGTGAACTAGACGCTGCTTCCAGTCGGCGCTGGAGCGTCCCTGGGGTGCGTTGTATCCATGCGAGCCATGCAGCACTTTTTTTTTTTTTTTTTGTCCATTTGTCTATTTGTTTCGGAGTCGGAGTCATTTATTTACATTACATTCATGCCTTCGTGCAACTTTCCCCTCCTGCTTTGCCATCAGGAGGAGGCCAACACCAGTCCTCTGCCTCCCTTCTTTTCCCGGCCTCTTGGAAAGGGGTCGGTCCACAAGGGAAGAGGGCAAAAAAGCAAATCAAACCCCAACACAATAGAACAAAAGCCCAACAAAACCAGGAGCCGTGTTTAGCCCTGCCGGAGCCGAAGGATGCGTTTCCTCGCCTGTCCGTCACCGCCCCGGCCGCGCACGGGCGGGAGATGCGCGCACTGTGCCGGGCTGCGCGGCGCTGCAGGGATGCGCCCCGGCGCCGGGCTCCCCCCACCGCCCACTGGGCCTCGGCGCTTGCTATGGGGGTCGTGAGGAAGGGCGTGCGTGTGTCTGTGTGTTTCGTTTCTCACAAAAGGTAGCAGCAGAGGTGCAGAGCTGTCCCCGGCCGGAGAGGGAAGGGCCGGTCCCGGGTGGCGGCCGCCCCCGCCCCGCCCGCAGCCTCAGTCCGACAGGGAGTGGGAGCCGCAGTCGTACACCCTGTGGGCCCCGTCGGCACTGTAGGGCCCGTTGTGCCAGTAGGACGAGTCGCAGACCGTCTGCAAGGAGTTGATTTCGGATGCAGAAGAGTTGGCATCCCTCCTCTTGGACCGCTTTCTGTTCCTCAGGATGAAAACCAGCATGCCAACCACCGTGAATGCAGAGGTCACAAAAACCAGCAGAAGCCCTGGCACTAGCACCGAAATAGAGACCCGGCTGGTCTCCAAGTAGGAGTTGGAGTGAGTACCTGTCTCTGTCAACCCGGTGCTGTTTTTGTTAGTGGAAGTTAATGTGGGCGAGATTTTTAACTGAGGGCAAATCACATCATTGGAGAGAGACTCGAAATCCTCCTTGAAGAAATCTTCAGGGGACTCACACCTCAGGTCGCTCATAATCACCTTGGGGCGAAGCATCTCTGCCCACTGTTTAAAAGGCACGATAGGGCAAGTACAGTCCCATGGGTTGCCGTGCAGGTCGATCTGGGTGATGGAGGTGAGCTGGTCCAGCACCCCCGCCACCGGGAGGTACATGAAATAATTGTTGTGTATGCTCAGCTTGGAAAGAGAGACCCCGGCGAACACGTCTACTGGGAGAGACCTCAGCAGATTGTTGTTGAGGATGAGGACTCTCAGTTTGGGCATCGCATTGAAGGTGCCAGGCATGATCATCTGGATCCCATTAAACTCCACGTTCAGATACTCCAGGTTTTGCAGCCCAGCAAATTTCTCCCGGGACAGGGTGTCTAAGTAGTTGCTATCCATGTAGAGCCATCGGAGATCAAAGAGGTTCTTGAAAGTGTTATTCTCAACGGTGGCAATATTGTTGTTGCCTAGATCGAGTAAATTAAGTTTTCGGTAATCCAGAAAGTGGGATTTCCTGATGGTGTGTATTTTGTTGTCTCTCAGAAACAGCTCCTGCACATTGGACGGCTTGGGCTTCAAATCCACCAAGCTGCTCACATTCCTATCATTGCAATTAACTTTTAAACCTGAGCCAGGGATCTGATCACAGCTGCAGATGTGCGGGCAGGAAAAGGTAGCTGGTAGCTTGCTCTTCGCACTCACTGTCGACCCGGCAGCAGTGGGTTTGGTCTTGATTTGCCAGTTGACAGGAATCTTTGTACCTCCGTTTGGAGCAGATCCTGGCGTGGCAGGGTCTTCTTTGCCATGTATTTTAAAGGGGGTTGGAATGGGACCAGGATCGCAGGTTTCCTCTTCGGCAGGGGGAGCAGCTAGGCTGGAATCTACTCTGTTCTTTTTACACAGCTCCTGCTCTGTGGTCTCATTTAAATCTTTGCCCTGCAACCTAGTGGGAGCTTCACAAATCACTCTGCCGATCAAAGCGTTTTTAGGTATGTTTTCCAGCCATTCTTTCAACGACAGCAGATCGCAAGTGCAGTCCCAGGGGTTATCCTCTAGCAGGATTTCAGCAATGCCTGGGATCTGCTCCAGGACCTCCTCGTAAGGCAAGGTTTTAAGACGGTTTCCCCGGAGGTCGAGGTGGGTGATCGGCACATACTGAAACACGTTGGGGGGCAAGGTGCTGATGAGATTGTCATTTAAAATCAGCACCTCTAGCTTGTTTAAGTCCCTAAATGCTCCCGGGTCAATATCCCGCAATAGATTAAAATCTGCCTGGAGGTATTCCAGATCGTCCAGCCCCAGGAAAGTCTGCTTCCTGAACGATTTGATCTTGTTGTTGTTTATGTGCAAGCGTTTCACCAGCTGCAGCCCAAGGAAAGCCCCAGGAACAATCTCATGCAAACCGTTGTTTTCCATGTGCAAACTGACCGCATTGTAAAAGTTAGCAAACTCATTAGGGAAAAGTCGAGTCAGGGAATTGCCATGCAGGAATAAATGGTAAAATTGGGAAGTTGGGGCGGTGAAATGTTGCAGGCTGGTAAATCCCTTTTTCTCACAGTCTACGTGCAAATCCCCTTCTATCTCGCTGCAGGCACAGATCTTCTCTTTGCAAACGTCCCCTGTAACGTTTCCAGCAGCAAAACAAAGAGACGTCTCCAGCAACAGAATCCAAAGCAGCATTTTTAAACCGAGCAATTCATTCCCGATCTCATCACAAAGTAACAGCAACCATCCTCCTCACACGGAAAGCAATTCCAGTTCATTCAATACATGAAATGTCCGAACCACCAGCAAAGGGGGAGGAAAAAAAAAATTTTTGTGGGGGAGGCGGGGGGGGGGGGGGGGGGGGGGGGGGGGGATGCTTTCTTTTCTCCTCTCTCCCCCCCCACGCACAACTGCAACAGCCCAGATTCCAGTCAGTAATTATATCCACAAACTATCCAGGCACGTACTGCAAGGCAGGCGAAAAAAAGAAAAAAAAAAAAGAAGTAGAAGGAAAAAAATATCCCCCTCCTCGCTCGCCCTCCCTGACGCCTGCCGGGCAGCTAAGTGGAGGTCTGCCGGCCGGGCTGGCTCACCGGCACCGTGCTGCTGGCCCCCGGCCGCCGCTGCATGTCAGGTAGGCGCGGGCGGGAGCGCGGCGCTGGCCGCGGAGGCTGCGCGGTGCGCGGCTCCGCGCGGACTGACCTTGCCGCGCGGCCGCGGAGCCGCGCTCCTCGCCCGCCGCCCGCCGGGCGCTGTCCAGCGCCGCGGTGCTGAAAGCGCCCGCCCCAGCCTA